>NW_025575866.1:1297816-1654029 GCF_905147105.1 Pieris brassicae | reverse complement strand
CTTTAGCCAGACGCAGGCACTCTCTTCAACATACAGTTATTCGTTTCATAACGATTAACTAAATCATGGGAGTTACACTCCGAGAGCATAGCCAGACGCAGGCACTCTCTTCAACATTACAGTTATTCGTTTCATAACGATTAACTAAATCATGGGAGTTATTACACTCCGAGAGCCATAGCCAGGACGCAGGCCCCTCTTCAACATACAGTTATTCGTTTCATAACGATTAACTTAATCATGGGAGTTACACTCCGAGAGCATAGCCAGACGCAGGCACTCTCTTCAACATACAGTTATTCGTTTCATAACGATTAACTAAATCATGGGAGTTACACTCCGAGAGCATAGCCAGACGCAGGCACTCTCTTCTACATACAGTTATTCGTTTCATAACGATTAACTAAATCATGGGAGTTACACTCCGAGAGCATAGCCAGACGCAGGCACTCTCTTCAACATACAGTTATTCGTTTCATAACGATTAACTAAATCATGGAGTTACACTCCGAGAGCAATAGCCAGACGCAGGCACTCTCTTCTACATACAGTTATTCGTTTCATAACGATTAACTAAATCATGGGAGTTACACTCCGAGAGCATAGCCAGACGCAGGCACTCTCTTCTACATACAGTTATTCGTTTCATAACGATTAACTAAATCATGGGAGTTACACTCCGAGCATAGCCAGACGCAGGCACTCTCTTCTACATACAGTTATTCGTTTCATAACGATTAACTAAATCATGGGAGTTACACTCCGAGAGCATAGCCAGACGCAGGCACTCTCTTCTACCATACAGTTATTCGTTTCATAACGATTAACTAAATCATGGGAGTTACACTCCGAGAGCATAGCCAGACGCAGGGCACTCTCTTCTACATACAGTTATTCGTTTCATAACGATTAACTAAATCATGGGAGTTACACTCCGAGAGCAATAGCCAGACGCAGGCACTCTCTTCTACATACAGTTATTCGTTTCATAACGATTAACTAAATCATGGGAGTCTACACTCCGAGGAGCATAGCCAGACGCAGGCACTCTCTTCTACATACAGTTATTCGTTTCATAACGATTAACTAAATCATGGGAGTTACACTCCGAGAGCATAGCCAGACGCAGGCACTCTCTTCTACATACAGTTATTCGTTTCATAACGATTAACTAAATCATGGGAGTTACACTCCGAGAGCATAGCCAGACGCAGGCACTCTCTTCAACATACAGTTATTCGTTTCATAACGATTAACTAAAATCTTGGAGTTACACTCCGAGAGCATAGCCAGACGCAGGCACTCTCTTCTACATACAGTTATTCGTTTCATAACGATTAACTAAATCATGGGAGTTACACTCCGAGAGCATAGCCAGACGCAGGCACTCTCTTCTAACTTACAGTTATTCGTTTCATAACGATTAACTAAATCATGGGAGTTACACTCCGAGAGCATAGCCAGACGCAGGCACTCTCTTCAACATACAGTTATTCGTTTCATAACGATTAACTAAATCATGGGAGTTACACTCCGAGAGCATAGCCAGACGCAGGCACTCTCTTCAACATACAGTTATTCGTTTCATAACGATTAACTAAATCATGGGAGTTACACTCCGAGAGCATAGCCAGACGCAGGCACTCTCTTCAACATACAGTTATTCGTTTCATAACGATTAACTAAATCATGGGAGTTACACTCCGAGAGCATAGCCAGACGCAGGCACTCTCTTCAACATACAGTTATTCGTTTCATAACGATTAACTAAATCATGGGAGTTACACTCCGAGAGCATAGCCAGACGCAGGCACTCTCTTCTACATACAGTTATTCGTTTCATAACGATTAACTAAATCATGGGAGTTACACTCCGAGAGCATAGCCAGACGCAGGCACTCTCTTCTACATACAGTTATTCGTTTCATAACGATTAACTAAATCATGGGAGTTACACTCCGAGAGCATAGCCAGACGCAGGCACTCTCTTCTACATACAGTTATTCGTTTCATAACGATTAACTAAATCATGGGAGTTACACTCCGAGAGCATAGCCAGACGCAGGCACTCTCTTCTACATACAGTTATTCGTTTCATAACGATTAACTAAATCATGGTAGTTACACTCCGAGAGCATAGCCAGACGCAGGCACTCTCTTCTACATACAGTTATTCGTTTCATAACGATTAACTAAATCATGGGAGTTACACTCCGAGAGCATAGCCAGACGCAGGCACTCTCTTCAACATACAGTTATTCGTTTCATAACGATTAACTAAATCATGGGAGTTACACTCCGAGAGCATAGCCAGACGCAGGCACTCTCTTCTACATACAGTTATTCGTTTCATAACGATTAACTAAATCATGGGAGTTACACTCCGAGAGCATAGCCAGACGCAGGCACTCTCTTCTACATACAGTTATTCGTTTCATAACGATTAACTAAATCATGGGAGTTACACTCCGAGAGCATAGCCAGACGCAGGCACTCTCTTCAACATACAGTTATTCGTTTCATAACGATTAACTAAATCATGGGAGTTACACTCCGAGAGCATAGCCAGACGCAGGCACTCTCTTCTACATACAGTTATTCGTTTCATAACGATTAACTAAATCATGGGAGTTACACTCCGAGAGCATAGCCAGACGCAGGCACTCTCTTCTACATACAGTTATTCGTTTCATAACGATTAACTAAATCATGGGAGTTACACTCCGAGAGCATAGCCAGACGCAGGCACTCTCTTCTACATACAGTTATTCGTTTCATAACGATTAACTAAATCATGGGAGTTACACTCCGAGAGCATAGCCAGACGCAGGCACTCTCTTCTACATACAGTTATTCGTTTCATAACGATTAACTAAATCATGGGAGTTACACTCCGAGAGCATAGCCAGACGCAGGCACTCTCTTCAACATACAGTTATTCGTTTCATAACGATTAACTAAATCATGGGAGTTACACTCCGAGAGCATAGCCAGACGCAGGCACTCTCTTCTACATACAGTTATTCGTTTCATAACGATTAACTAAATCATGGGAGTTACACTCCGAGAGCATAGCCAGACGCAGGCACTCTCTTCTACATACAGTTATTCGTTTCATAACGATTAACTAAATCATGGGAGTTACACTCCGAGAGCATAGCCAGACGCAGCACTCTCTTCAACATACAGTTATTCGTTTCATAACGATTAACTAAATCATGGGAGTTACACTCCGAGAGCATAGCCAGACGCAGGCACTCTCTTCTACATACAGTTATTCGTTTCATAACGATTAACTAAATCATGGGAGTTACACTCCGAGAGCATAGCCAGACGCAGGCACTCTCTTCTACATACAGTTATTCGTTTCATAACGATTAACTAAATCATGGGAGTTACACTCCGAGAGCATAGCCAGACGCAGGCACTCTCTTCTACGTACAGTTATTCGTTTCATAACGATTAACTAAATCATGGGAGTTACACTCCGAGAGCATAGCCAGACGCAGGCACTCTCTTCAACATACAGTTATTCGTTTCATAACGATTAACTAAATCATGGGAGTTACACTCCGAGAGCATAGCCAGACGCAGGCACTCTCTTCAACATACAGTTATTCGTTTCATAACGATTAACTAAATCATGGGAGTTACACTCCGAGAGCATAGCCAGACGCAGGCACTCTCTTCAACATACAGTTATTCGTTTCATAACGATTAACTAAATCATGGGAGTTACACTCCGAGAGCATAGCCAGACGCAGGCACTCTCTTCTACATACAGTTATTCGTTTCATAACGATTAACTAAATCATGGGAGTTACACTCCGAGAGCATAGCCAGACGCAGGCACTCTCTTCAACATACAGTTATTCGTTTCATAACGATTAACTAAATCATGGGAGTTACACTCCGAGAGCATAGCCAGACGCAGGCACTCTCTTCTACATACAGTTATTCGTTTCATAACGATTAACTAAATCATGGGAGTTACACTCCGAGAGCATACATAGCCAGACGTAGGCACTCTCTTCTACATACAGTTATTCGTTTCATAACGATTAACTAAATCATGGTAGTTACACTCCGAGAGCATAGCCAGACGCAGGCACTCTCTTCTACATACAGTTATTCGTTTCATAACGATTAACTAAATCATGGGAGTTACACTCCGAGAGCATAGCCAGACGCAGGCACTCTCTTCTACATACAGTTATTCGTTTCATAACGATTAACTAAATCATGGGAGTTACACTCCGAGAGCATAGCCAGACGCAGGCACTCTCTTCTACATACAGTTATTCGTTTCATAACGATTAACTAAATCATGGGAGTTACACTCCGAGAGCATAGCCAGACGCAGGCACTCTCTTCAACATACAGTTATTCGTTTCATAACGATTAACTAAATCATGGGAGTTACACTCCGAGAGCATAGCCAGACGCAGGCACTCTCTTCTACATACAGTTATTCGTTTCATAACGATTAACTAAATCATGGGAGTTACACTCCGAGAGCATAGCCAGACGCAGGCACTCTCTTCTACATACAGTTATTCGTTTCATAACGATTAACTAAATCATGGGAGTTACACTCCGAGAGCATAGCCAGACGCAGGCACTCTCTTCAACATACAGTTATTCGTTTCATAACGATTAACTAAATCATGGGAGTTACACTCCGAGAGCATAGCCAGACGCAGGCACTCTCTTCTACATACAGTTATTCGTTTCATAACGATTAACTAAATCATGGGAGTTACACTCCGAGAGCATAGCCAGACGCAGGCACTCTCTTCTACGTACAGTTATTCGTTTCATAACGATTAACTAAATCATGGGAGTTACACTCCGAGAGCATAGCCAGACGCAGGCACTCTCTTCAACATACAGTTATTCGTTTCATAACGATTAACTAAATCATGGGAGTTACACTCCGAGAGCATAGCCAGACGCAGGCACTCTCTTCAACATACAGTTATTCGTTTCATAACGATTAACTAAATCATGGGAGTTACACTCCGAGAGCATAGCCAGACGCAGGCACTCTCTTCAACATACAGTTATTCGTTTCATAACGATTAACTAAATCATGGGAGTTACACTCCGAGAGCATAGCCAGACGCAGGCACTCTCTTCAACATACAGTTATTCGTTTCATAACGATTAACTAAATCATGGGAGTTACACTCCGAGAGCATAGCCAGACGCAGGCACTCTCTTCTACATACAGTTATTCGTTTCATAACGATTAACTAAATCATGGGAGTTACACTCCGAGAGCATAGCCAGACGCAGGCACTCTCTTCTACATACAGTTATTCGTTTCATAACGATTAACTAAATCATGGGAGTTACACTCCGAGAGCATAGCCAGACGCAGGCACTCTCTTCTACATACAGTTATTCGTTTCATAACGATTAACTAAATCATGGGAGTTACACTCCGAGAGCATAGCCAGACGCAGGCACTCTCTTCTACATACAGTTATTCGTTTCATAACGATTAACTAAATCATGGTAGTTACACTCCGAGAGCATAGCCAGACGCAGGCACTCTCTTCTACATACAGTTATTCGTTTCATAACGATTAACTAAATCATGGGAGTTACACTCCGAGAGCATAGCCAGACGCAGGCACTCTCTTCAACATACAGTTATTCGTTTCATAACGATTAACTAAATCATGGGAGTTACACTCCGAGAGCATAGCCAGACGCAGGCACTCTCTTCTACATACAGTTATTCGTTTCATAACGATTAACTAAATCATGGGAGTTACACTCCGAGAGCATAGCCAGACGCAGGCACTCTCTTCTACATACAGTTATTCGTTTCATAACGATTAACTAAATCATGGGAGTTACACTCCGAGAGCATAGCCAGACGCAGGCACTCTCTTCAACATACAGTTATTCGTTTCATAACGATTAACTAAATCATGGGAGTTACACTCCGAGAGCATAGCCAGACGCAGGCACTCTCTTCTACATACAGTTATTCGTTTCATAACGATTAACTAAATCATGGGAGTTACACTCCGAGAGCATAGCCAGACGCAGGCACTCTCTTCTACATACAGTTATTCGTTTCATAACGATTAACTAAATCATGGGAGTTACACTCCGAGAGCATAGCCAGACGCAGGCACTCTCTTCTACATACAGTTATTCGTTTCATAACGATTAACTAAATCATGGGAGTTACACTCCGAGAGCATAGCCAGACGCAGGCACTCTCTTCTACATACAGTTATTCGTTTCATAACGATTAACTAAATCATGGGAGTTACACTCCGAGAGCATAGCCAGACGCAGGCACTCTCTTCAACATACAGTTATTCGTTTCATAACGATTAACTAAATCATGGGAGTTACACTCCGAGAGCATAGCCAGACGCAGGCACTCTCTTCTACATACAGTTATTCGTTTCATAACGATTAACTAAATCATGGGAGTTACACTCCGAGAGCATAGCCAGACGCAGGCACTCTCTTCTACATACAGTTATTCGTTTCATAACGATTAACTAAATCATGGGAGTTACACTCCGAGAGCATAGCCAGACGCAGCACTCTCTTCTACATACAGTTATTCGTTTCATAACGATTAACTAAATCATGGGAGTTACACTCCGAGAGCATAGCCAGACGCAGGCACTCTCTTCTACATACAGTTATTCGTTTCATAACGATTAACTAAATCATGGGAGTTACACTCCGAGAGCATAGCCAGACGCAGGCACTCTCTTCTACATACAGTTATTCGTTTCATAACGATTAACTAAATCATGGGAGTTACACTCCGAGAGCATAGCCAGACGCAGGCACTCTCTTCTACATACAGTTATTCGTTTCATAACGATTAACTAAATCATGGGAGTTACACTCCGAGAGCATAGCCAGACGCAGGCACTCTCTTCAACATACAGTTATTCGTTTCATAACGATTAACTAAATCATGGGAGTTACACCCCGAGAGCATAGCCAGACGCAGGCACTCTCTTCTACATACAGTTATTCGTTTCATAACGATTAACTAAATCATGGGAGTTACACTCCGAGAGCATAGCCAGACGCAGGCACTCTCTTCTACATACAGTTATTCGTTTCATAACGATTAACTAAATCATGGGAGTTACACTCCGAGAGCATAGCCAGACGCAGGCACTCTCTTCTACATACAGTTATTCGTTTCATAACGATTAACTAAATCATGGGAGTTACACTCCGAGAGCATAGCCAGACGCAGGCACTCTCTTCAACATACAGTTATTCGTTTCATAACGATTAACTAAATCATGGGAGTTACACCCCGAGAGCATAGCCAGACGCAGGCACTCTCTTCAACATACAGTTGTTCGTTTCATAACGATTAACTAAATCATGGGAGTTACACTCCGAGAGCATAGCCAGACGCAGGCACTCTCTTCTTCATACAGTTATTCGTTTCATAACGATTAACTAAATCATGGGAGTTACACTCCGAGAGCATAGCCAGACGCAGGCACTCTCTTCTACATACAGTTATTCGTTTCATAACGATTAACTAAATCATGGGAGTTACACTCCGAGAGCATAGCCAGACGCAGGCACTCTCTTCTACATACAGTTATTCGTTTCATAACGATTAACTAAATCATGGGAGTTACACTCCGAGAGCATAGCCAGACGCAGGCACTCTCTTCAACATACAGTTATTCGTTTCATAACGATTAACTAAATCATGGGAGTTACACCCCGAGAGCATAGCCAGACGCAGGCACTCTCTTCTTCATACAGTTATTCGTTTCATAACGATTAACTAAATCATGGGAGTTACACTCCGAGAGCATAGCCAGACGCAGGCACTCTCTTCTTCATACAGTTATTCGTTTCATAACGATTAACTAAATCATGGGAGTTACACTCCGAGAGCATAGCCAGACGCAGGCACTCTCTTCTACATACAGTTATTCGTTTCATAACGATTAACTAAATCATGGGAGTTACACTCCGAGAGCATAGCCAGACGCAGGCACTCTCTTCAACATACAGTTATTCGTTTCATAACGATTAACTAAATCATGGGAGTTACACCCCGAGAGCATAGCCAGACGCAGGCACTCTCTTCTTCATACAGTTATTCGTTTCATAACGATTAACTAAATCATGGGAGTTACACCCCGAGAGCATAGCCAGACGCAGGCACTCTCTTCTTCATACAGTTATTCGTTTCATAACGATTAACTAAATCATGGGAGTTACACCCCGAGAGCATAGCCAGACGTAGGCGTAGCTGAGTCGGCGATGCCACTTAATTTCCCTGGGAGGTTGGAGGTTCCACCTGGCTGTTACAGGGATATTCAGTTGCGCAGCTAGGTTTAGTGTCTTCGAAGAATAATAATTTCAGCGTATTAAAAACGCTGCTACTAATTGCCTAAGCTAGTTTTTAATTGGACCGACGTGGGGTTTGGATCACATCCACAATTACAGATGTCAAGTATTATTATAATAAGTGTTTATACCTCTTTCCTGTCGGTCGAATCTCCGTTCAGTCGAAAAGCTTGTCCAGCGACAGTTGTTCCAGGGGCGTCTTGTCATCATTCATCTGAAGGTAAAATAAATTATATAATTACTAGCTGCCATAGAATGTGGTTTTAGATTTGAATTTGATTTACACTTCGGTCTAAGTAACACGTGGTTGGCTAACACCAAAAATTAAAAAAGTTCATACTTTAGCCTCAATAACACGTGGTAATCATGATATTGAATTGTAGCTTATATGACACGTTTGTCGGTTTACCATAGCAGTGCCATCTATTGATCACTTACTCAATTCAGTCAAATAATTGTGACTGTCAATTAATTATAGACAAATAATTTGCAATAAAATAAAATTGCGACTATAATTAAAGATCTAAGCTACCCTATCTCTTAAGTTGGACCAGACCGCTCACGGTGTGCCAATTTAATTTAAAATCGGTTAAGTAGTTTAGGAGGCCATCGCGGACGGAAGTACTTTTCAATAAAATTTTGAAACTTACTTTGGCAAATATTCCAACTGCAACAGAATGGCTTAAAATTTGATCTGCTAGGCGCTCTTTGATTTTCTGTTTGCCATTCTGTACTGGTTGTAAGTGGTGCTGGGTTAAAGCTGGAGCAAACACGGTTGGGATTCTTGCGATCTTTATTATAAAACTCCTCTATGTGGCTCCACTTTACTGTACCTGCAATGGAAGGTTATGATCTTATTCTCAAAACAATTTTAACCAATCACAGGTCAAGCGGCAATAAGAAAATAAATATGGTACAGCAGAGGTACATCAATTATTAGTTATTTTAATTAAGCAATAAGGCAATACTAACAACTACTTGATGCAGGGAAATAATTGCCAAAGGCCACTAGCGGATAAATAAGTCAATGGATGGTCATGGTTCAATGGATAAATAAGTCATAAAAAAGTTTTAATATCTTTCCGCTGTTCAATTAATTAAATTATTATACCAACCTATGTTTAGTTTTCTGTTTATTTGTATATCTAGTGTAAATTGGAAATACCGTTTAAAAAAAAATTAAATCTTTAAACATGCACTCAAGCAAACAAGCCAATGTAAATTTGTAAAAATTAATATTCAACCACATTTTGTATAATATTCTAAAGAAGTGGTTACCTCCTCGACAAGAGCTGCTGACTTGTCTGCTGTGTCACAATCTCCTGAGAAGTAAAATGCTATTGGCTGTTTCCAGCATTTTCGAACACCGATAACCATGAAAGTTCGACTATGGTTTGCTATCACAGTAGTACGGCCTTAGCATTGAGTTTTACGTTATATGTCAGATTTTTTCTTATTGACATTTCATCAAAAGCCATTTTACATAAACTATCATTGACATCTTGGTCTTTTGTGATTTCTTTTACTGTCTGTATTACTGGGCTGTTGATTCCACATACCATTGGAATTTTGTTCAATAATGCCTTGAGAGAGCTGACAAAATAACCTAGTATTGTCTTTGGTTAACATAGCTTTTACACATTGAAAGAAACCAATTTTTTATACCGGATTAAAACTATTTGTATTATTATAAACTTATAATTATGTATAATAATCCAGTTAAAAAAATATTTTCTTTCAAAATAACCTAATCAATAATATAAAACAAAAGTTTGATTTCTTATAGATGCTCAAGACGTTCACTTTATCATCCAGTGTCCATCTCATTCCAGTTAATTTTCTTATAAAGTTTTTCAGTTGGCTTTGTAATAGTAAAGAAAATGAATTATTTAATGTTCTTTTTAATATTTCATTGCTAGGTTCGTTTGATGTTAGTACACTTAATATAGATCTTTTGGAGTTTTTATCACCTTGAAACTTTTTTCAGAGCCTCACTATTTCAGATAGATTTTTTCTGCATCTCTTAGACAGCGTTTGCTTTTGAGGTGTAAGTTCACTGAACTTTTTCACGTCCAAGTCCTACAAAATACCTTTGCTAGTTGATGGTTCCTGGAAAATATACAAAAATAATTGAATAAAAAATTCGAAAAAGATAACAAATCCAATAAGTGGATGGAGAAAATAGAAAACTTTTAATCATCCATATATCACCTAGATGTGTGTCAGAAATGTACTGCCTACCTACCTCTATGTAAAAAAGCATGACTATAAAAATTTGTCTATTTGACTTAGGTAGAATATGAATGTAAATACTCACTTGGATGTCATAACTTGCTCTATATGGACTACAATGTTTGTTTTTTAATTGGTCTATATCCTCCTCTATTCACTCTTAATCTAACTTGTTAAGTCTTTTCCTATCGCTGCTGGTAAATGAAGATTCATTCAAATGATTTTCACATAGTATCCTATGCTGGGCATTCACTGTTTTTAATGATTCAATGGATGTCCCATCACCATTAGGAAAACAAAATTTAGCCCAAACTTTAACACTAAAAATAAAGTTTTCATTAGACATAGTTAATAGTGAAGCTGTTTTGGATAATCTTTCCAATATGGACCGTCGATTTAAATGCCCATTTTTTTGTAGATAGTACTCACTAAAAGAAAGAGTTTTGCAAAGATTTAGGTTGCGCAAACTTACGGTTCATGAGATATATTTATTAAAACTTTTCACACAAATTGGTAAGTAACAACACGCAATTACAAAATATATTTGACAAATAATTGATGTCAAACGTCAATCACTTAGTGTAGGGTTCCGAAAATTTTCAAAGTATCGATACTACTCTGGTATCGACATTAAACTTTCTAATATGGATCATCGGTTTAAATGCCCATATTTGTTTTGTAGATAGTACAAAAGTTATTGAAAATATCGATACTACTCGGGTATCGATACTTTTTGGTGATCACTAAATTTGTTTTTAAGCCATTCATTTTGTTTAATGGCGTCCAGTCATCGTTTGTCACCCTTGCAGTAGAAATCGTTTTACGTACTCCTATAAACTTACAACGTTGGACTACCATGGCGTCTCCGAAGCCCATTGTTTGAAGAGTTAAGTGAAGTGCAAGTGTTGGACTCAAATTAGCCGCTTGTCACGGCCTCCTCTTCTGCGCCGATCCTTGACGAACCGGTTGCTGGTCCTAGTGGGCTGACTAGTCCTGGCGAGGAATTTGCTGCGATGCCCAGACTTACTAGGTCATCTGGCAGAAGGCTTAATCCTTACTCGGATGAGTTAAAGTAAGTTTTGATTTATGTTATTTCAGGTCAGGTTATAAAATAATAAATCATTAGTAAAAAAAAAAAATTGCTTACTGGAATTTTGAAAAAGTTGGATTGCATAAGGTCCGTTGTGGATTTTAAAATGAAATTTATAGCTGAAAATATTTTTTTCATTGTTTGTAACTTTCTGTATTATCCTGTACTTTTTTAATATCAAAAAAGTACCCAAAACCGAATCAGAGCACCCCACTATCCACATGGTCTTGTCTGCCCTACCCCTAGAGTATATATAAAAGCTCCGAAGTAGCCGTCAACCCCCTCCCCGCCCCTCTAAAACCTCAAATATCGACGGTCCATATTGGAAAGATTAACCGATCTACTTACTTCAGAGGCCCATTCTCGGACGGAAGAGGGAACCTATGCAAGGATAAGGAAGAATCTTCTTTTGATGGTATACCGCATTTTGAGTATTTTCCCTACCATGTTTTGGCAAAGTACAACACAAAATCGTCAATATGACTTACCTGTAAGTGAAGTTTTATTATACATTGAGCTTTGAGACTTTAATACTACCCTCAGTTTTCATTTGATTGAAATTGTAACTACACGTGTGTAAATCCAGTTGTAATGTAGCATTTACCTTACTATTCCAGATGTATCCTCGAACGAAGGCATACATAACCAAAAGCGTCGCGTAACAGGTAACGCACGGCCGCCGCCCTAACGACCACTTGTCGCTGGATGAGACAATGAACTGCTGCAGGTATCGGGAGAAGATCCATCAAAGTCTAATACTCCAGGTGAAGACATACAGTTTGATCTTGCAGTAAGCTTACACTTTACAACTTTTATCTAAGTATTCTAATCAATGCACCCAATTTGAACCCAGAGGAAAAGACCGCAATCTCAAACAGGATTAATATAGGACGCAGGTTTCAAATGAAACCAAATGCTACAGCTACTTCTTGTTTAGCAGAGGCCACTCACAGTGTTCTTGTCTGCGGAAACAAGAAATATGTACCTATTAAAATTACTTATGGATGCGGATTCCAATGTGACACACAATACCAAGACTCAGTCACACGACACAACTTTATTCTATATAGCCTTAAAAGATCTAAAAGAACAACTTCAAGGAACATAGGTATACAAGTACCTATTCAGTAAGCGATTAGTTGACTACAAGCTCGCATCAAAATCAGAAAAGGACAAAGAAGGTCAAAAAGAATTTAATCATAGGCAAAAGGGGAATCCAGGATGAAGGAGCTTGCTCACAGCCTACTATAGGCAGTCGCGTCCAGCGCCGCGCGCGCCACCTCGCGCTCACTGGTAGTTTATCAAAGAATGTTATTCACTTATTACTTGTGATACAACTCTATTATCGTGGATAAAAGGTTATAAAATACCTTTTTCTTGGTCAGCGATGTTCCTAAAAGTAAACTATATTCAGAGACTGAACAAAGCAAATTCGAACAATCTATAAATTACAACAAAAACACTCCCGCACAAGGCGTTAACCGACAGATAACCGTTTGGCACCGTTAGGTGGCTATCTGAGGGCCGCAGGTAAACCCGCGTTCATAAATTGAAGCGAACCGACCAATGAGAGGGCGGCAGGCAGCAAGGCAGCGATCGGACTGACCAATGAGAGGGCAGCAGGCAGCAAGGCAGCGGTCGGACAGCGCGTGCGCACTGGCAAGCGGCGATGACTCACACGGAGCGAGCGAGATGGCACTACAGCACTGATGACTCACACGGAGAGAGCACTGGAGCAGACATCCGCACGGGTCGGCGGTCGGAAGCGAAAGTGGCCCCTGCGCATGTGTCACAACCTCTTTTATAATCACAACTCCCTCCTCCGACTCGACCATCCCACTTCGGGAAAATGGTCGAGTCAATTCGTAACAACTCGTAAACAACCGAACGAGTCAAATGAGTAACTATTGCACATGCGCACTTGTAGCAAGATTCTTAAGAATATGTTTCATAAAAATGTATAGAATTTAGAATAATTAAATTAATATTAGAAGCTAACACAAGAAATATTAAGTTTATGTCCTCCAGCTACACTGAATGTTTACAAAATATTCAGGACGCTAGAACACTTCTTGAAGCTAAAGGATTTATTGTAAATACTGAAAAGAGTAATGAAATTCTTGTAAATTCTTGGGTATATAATAAAATGTAGAACTTAAATCTGTTAATATGATAATAATAAACAAATTTTTCAAAATCTCGCACAATTAGATGGCTTACGTGCCTACCTCTGCCTGTCCAGCAGCAGAATATGGCTGGTTTTACACGAAGGGTCTAGAGAGTAAATATTTTAACCATCGATAGTTTTACCGGACTTACAATGGTATCGTGCGTCAGACCAACCTATAAATTAAATTAAATCGGTTGACTTTTGTTAAGAAATGTATAGTGATTCAATTCAATTTCCTCATCTTACTAAAATTACTAAAGAACTTTGGCGATGGGGCGAAGGCTTACACGGTTTCCTGGTCAATTTATTTAATGGCTTTCCATCGTTTGCTATCATATTTAAAACGTTAGGAAAAATTATTAACGGCAATGAGTTTGGCATCATATTTGTTTTCCTGTGGACTACTCGAACGTGGTGACCGCTTTTCAGAAGGCTCTTAGTTTCGGGAACCATAATTTTCTAACCTAATGAAACTTATCTCTCATTCCAGCAACCGAGAAGAGTGCCTTTGTCATCAGTGTCATCTATAATATAAAAAATGAATCGCAGAATGTGTAGGTAAGCGCATAACTATACAAAGCCTGAACCAATTGTACCAGTTCTGTTTTTTTAATGTTCGTTGAAGTTGAAGTTGATGGTTTTAACATTTTCATTGGTTTACATTTATAACATTGGATTACATATTAGTAATATATAAGAGTATAATGAAATAAATTTTATATTATGTTATGTTTTATTTATTTTTCCTAATATTTCATTACATTACATGGTTATGATAAATAATAATTTAATTTTATAGGTAGATTAACGACATAACTTATTAAAATTTTAACTAACTTTCTTCTAAGAAAAATAAGTACTAGTATTTTATATGTACAAAAGGACATTTAAATACAACATGTTTGTTTCTGCTAGAATTAAGAAGAATATATTAATTTTCCAAAATAATAAATAAAGCTTGTTCTTTCAGTTACGTCTTGATTTCCTTCATTAACTTCTTGACTTGAAACTGTATCAAGTGTTGGAACTAAAACTTCTGCCGGTATATCTACAAATTATAATCCTTACAAATATTTTGCATAACAGCTGTGGCAATAACAATAGCTTGAACTTAAGCTAGTAATAAATACAATGTTAAAGCGACATTTCCATACTCCAAATTTTCCGAAAAAGACAAATATTTTAACCTTACATCATGTTTCATTTGGGTCACATATCTTGCAACTTTTTGACATAGTATAATTATTAATACTCTAAATTATACTATATATTTACCTCTCTATAGTATTCCTATTCTTAATGTGTACTTCATCATATCTCTGGTCAGTCAGAGAAATGGTGTTAATGAATAAGGTATATTTGAGTAAGCACTATTAACAACCATCCAGTGATTTCTCAGTAGACCTGTACGATATTAAGCTATAAACAAATATACCTGTTAATTTAGTTGGCACATTTATCAAGTTCTACCTTCTTATCAATAAATTTGAATTAACTTGTAGAACTGAGTTTACAAAAGTTGTTGCATCATGAGCGGCACCAGGCCATGGGGAACAACATTAATATATTTTATTTCTGCATCACACACAGCTTGTACATTTAAAGAGAAATATCCTTTTCAATTACAATATTATTCACCAATTACGTCACCTAAAGAAAATAATGCTGCTTAAAATTATTACAACTTCATACTATAATGTACAATGTTAAATAATATATAAATTACTTACATGATGATTGAATTCGTAAATGTGGCATAACAAAAAACCACAAATAAAATATTTAAATTTTTTTGGTTCAACAGTTTATGTGCATGATAAGTTATATAAGACAAAATTCGATGTTAAGTCATGGAAAGGTATTCTTGTGGGATACGAACCAAACGGTTATAAAGTTTGGAATCCTAAATGCGAAAAATTTATTACTGTCAGAGATGTCATAGTAGATGGGACAAATTACTTCAATCCAGGCCTGCGTTGCGACCTGAAGAGAATATAGTAAATTCTCATGATAATGTTAACATTGACAACATTTCAAAGTCAATAAAGTCTCAAAAAACTGACAGATATAAATCAGATACCTGTAAATCTGATGATTATGAAGTTCCTCAGAAAATTCGCAAAACTAACCATGACATCGTCGAATTTGAACAACCAAATGCACATTCTGATGATCTTTCAGTGGTCGTAAATAATGAGGACACAACCAGTTGTATTGAACCACGTAGGAGTGATAGGCTTAAAGTCGTCCCCCTTTTTCTTATAAAGAAATCGATGATAACCTTATGTGTGCTAGTTCAATTTTGTGTAAAATACCAAATTCGTTTCAAGAGATTAAAACACGAGACGATAGAGTTCATTGGGAAGGTGCAATTAAATTCTCTATTTTTAAATAAAAAATTGGACTTTAGTACCACGGCCAGATAACAAAAATATTATAGATTGCAAATGGATGTTTAATATAAAAAATGATGAATTCGGAAAGCCTTTACGCTATAAAGCTCGACTCGTTGCTAGGGCTTTTAGCCAGGAATATCTCATAGACTATAATGAGACTTTTGCACCTGTTGCAAGAATAGCTAGTTTTAGATTTATTATTGCTTTTGCTAATCAATATAATTTACTTGTACATCACATGGACGTAAAAACTGCATTTCTAAATGGGGTACTACAGGAAGAAATATATATGAAAGTTCCAGAAAAAAGTTCCAGTCTTGCAAAAATGGTTATGTGTGTAAATTAAATAAAGCATTATATGGGCTAAAGCAAGCCGCTAGATACTGGTTTGAAATTTTTGAACAGTCTCTTAGGCGGGAGGGTTTTCAGAATTCATCAGTAGATAGATGTATTTATATACTAAATAAAGGAGATATACAGAAAAATATATATGTGGTACTTTATGTTGATGATTTGGTAATAGTGAGTGCTAATGTAAATACAATAAACAGTTTTAAAATATATTTAATGAGTAAATTTAAAATGACAGATTTACATGAAATTAAATTATTTCTTGGAATTAAAATAACTCGTTGCGATGATATGATAATGTTAGATCAAAGTGCTTATATTAAAACAGTTTTAAATAAATTTTGCATGCAGGATTGCAACAAAAACCTGCAACTACTCCTATGGATAGTAAACTCAATTATGAAGCACTAAACTCAGAAAAAAATTACACTGCTCCATGTCGCAATTTAATTGGTTGTCTAATGTATATAATGTTATGTACTCGACCTGACTTAAGCACTAGCGTTAATATATTAAGTAGGTACACAAATTAAAATAATAAAAAATTGTGGCAATGCCTCAAAAAAGTGCTTAGATATTTAAAAGGCACAACTGATTTTAAATTATGTTATAAAAGGTGTGAATATAACAACATCTTAACTGGGTATGTGGACTCCGATTGGGGAGGTAATGATGTAAATGATAGAAAGAGTACAACCGGGTATATATTTAAATTGTTTGAACATTGTTCAATAACCTGGACAACAAAGAAACAATAGTCAGTAGCAGCCTCCTCCACAGCGGCTGAGTATATGGCCTTATATGAAGCCTTTATGGCTTAAATCTTTGGTAAGGAGTATTCATATTGATATATCCACTCCTATTGTAATATATGAAGACAATAACAGCTGTATAAGCATAGCAAATAATCCGACTAATCATAAGCGGACAAAACATATAGATATTAAATATCATTTTTCTAGGGAACACATAGAGAAAAATGTAATAAAGCTAAAATACATTCCCACAGGTCAACAACCTGCAGATGCGTTAACAAAACCATTACCAGCGGTTACGTTTCATGAAATGAGGAGAAACATGGGTTTACAATTATAATATTTAATGAGTTGGCTATTATTTGTTATTAATTTAATTATTCTGTTATATTCATTGTGTTCTGATAATTATATGTAATGTATATAATGTATCGAATTTAAGATGATGAAATGATCTGATAAGGTTTTTCTGGGTTTTCCCTTATCCGAGCAACAAATGTTGGATCATTATTTTTGTATTTTCCCAGACTCGCTTGGAAGTTATATAGTTCTGTTTAGGCATTTGATTTGTACAAGAATTAATTTTTGAGGGGGCATGTTGATTTATTTGAGTAATATTGCAAAAATTAATCATTGTATTGACTTTTTCCTGTCATTTGAATGAGCGATCGAGCCGCCATCTTGTCGAGGCGCCAAATTGTCTTTACCTCACTCTGCTCCAGGTCATTTCTGTTTCATTCCAATGTGTATCGTGGTAGGAAGCAGACATATCACTTCCAAGTTAAACAGTAAATATATTTCTTTATTACGGATACTGTGTGTATAATTATCGTGCCCTAACAAGAATTACAACAGTTCTTAACTGATACCGCCGTTACTGCACACTCGCAATGTTCGCGAGTGTGTTGCAGGCCTTTTAAGAATTTTTAAACTTAAAAATTGTAATTTATAGTAAACTGAAATATTAAAAAGATTATTACTTATTACTGTTTCTCTTGGAACAGGTGGTAAACGAACAGATTGTCCGTGGACAATCTTAATGTCAAGTTCGCGAGTGCGTTGCCGGCCTATTAAGAATTTGTATGACTTATTTGAAGATAAATATTATAAATAGCAAAATATAGATGTACCTACTACTAGCGACATCTTGTACCAGAGTGTCATCAAATGTTGTCTATGAGATTCTTTACTTTTGTATTTAGAAAATAAAGTTCAGTTCTTTTCCGGTACTCGCTCAGTCACGTTGTTTTATTACAGGTTATGGGCCCAGGCCGCTCCTGGCTCATAAAAAGTACTTAGTTCTCGCGACAGTATAATTATTGATTATCAGGACATTATCGATAATAATAATTCGTGGCAGAATAGGACTAAGTGTGTTGAGTTGTGCAGATTTATTGTGTCGCGTCAGGCATCAGTAATGGCGTCCAGTTCGAACTATCACATTAGTGTGCCGAAACTGCAAGGGCGTGAAAATTACAGTGAATGGTGTTTCGCAGCAGAAAATTTCCTTGTCTTAGAGGGAATGGTTGGGTGTATCAAACCTGAGCCCAACGTTGCTCCAGCAGCTGCAGACGATGCGAGAACAAAAGCGAAGTTGATTCTAACAATTGACCCGGCTCTTTATGTTCATATAAAGAATGTAGCAACATCGAAAGAATTGTGGGATAAATTGAAGATGTTATTCGATGACTCGGGATTTACAAGAAAAATAAGTCTTCTGAGGAATTTAATTTCTATTCGATTAGAAAATTGCACTTCGATGACGTCATATGTAACACAAATTGTTGAAGCTGGTCAGAAATTACAAGGTACGGGTTTTGGCATAAGTGATGAGTGGATCGGATCTATCATGTTGGCTGGATTATCTGAAAAATATATGCCCATGATAATGGCAATCGAGCATTCGGGCATGATAATCACAACCGACGCCATTAAAGGGAAATTGATGGACATTGAACCGGAAGACAGTGATGCCAACAATGCGTTTGCTTGTTTCCGCAAGAATCAAAAATCAAAGAGTGTAAAGAGTACACAGTCTATGTACAAGAAAGATGGTGAGAATGGGCTTAAAGGTCTCGTTACCAGGCCATAAAATTATTAAAAAAAAAAAAAAAAATGGTGAGAATGAACGAATGTCGACATCTGTCAAAGAAAAACAACACGTCAAATGTTATAATTGTAAACAACATGGCCACTACCGTAATCAATGCACTTATAAAGATAAATCTTATAAGAATTCTGAAAATAAATCGTCAAAAACAAGTAATGCATTCAGTGCCGTGTTTTTTAGCAGAATATTTGACAAGAGTGACTGGTATGTCGACTCTGGGTCAAGTTCGCATTTGACAAGCAATAAAGATTGGATGGTCGACGAATGTTATTCTGGGTTCACCAAGGAAATCATGGTTGCTAACCAGAATAAAATCCCAGTGTTGTGTTGTGGAAAAGTAAACATAACAACATCAACTGAAGGATGTGACTTTAACATAACTGTTGAAAAAGTGTTGTGTGTGCCCAAATTATCTACCAACTTATTGTCAGTAAGCCAACTGATATGGCAGGGTAACAAGGTGTATTTTACAAGCGATGGATGCGAGATATTTAATAAACAGGACACTCTAGTAGCGACTGCATCACTTATAAATGGAGTTTATAAACTAAATACTTCATCTTGTTTGGTGGCAGCAACAGCAGAGTCTCCAGAAGTTTGGCATTGTAGATTGGGACATGTCAACAGTGATAACATGAATAAAATGCAGGATGCTGTGGAGGGGGTCAAATTAACTGAGAAGGCCGACATCAACAAGTCCAACTGTATAGTGTGCTGTGAAGGAAAGCAAAGTCGGTTGCCCTTCGATAATAAAGGGAACAGGAGTACTAAGCTATTGGAAATAGTACACAGTGATATATGTGGCCCAATGGAGAATGTATCGCTAGGAGGATCAAGGTACTTTCTCATTTTTGTTGATGATCACAGCAGCATGACATATGTTTATTTTTTAAAAGGTAAAAATGAGACTTTACAATATTTTAAAGAATATAAAGCAAGAGTTGAGAATTCAACGTCAAATAAAATAAAAATACTTGTAAAATAAAAAGTGATAATGGCACAGAGTTCTGTAACAGAGATTTTGATAATTATTTGAAGAAACTGGGTATAATTAATTCATCAAAGAACCAATCCCTATACTCCTGAGCAAAACGGGCTTTGTGAATGTATGAATAGGACTCTGATCGAGAAAGCAAGATGCCTTTTATTTGATGCAAGATTAGGCAAGGAATTTTGGGCTGAAGCCATTAACACAGCAGTCTATTTACAAAATAGAATTGTAAAAGGTGGATTGAACCACTGTACACCGTACGAGTTGTGGACAGGAGGCAAACCCAACCTCAGTCATTTAAGGATTTTTGGTAGTACTGTCATGAGACATATACCCAAGGAGAGAAGACGTAAGTGGGACAAGAAATCAGAACAATGCATACTGGTTGGTTACCCTGAGGATGTCAAAGGGTATAGTTTATACAATCCTTCAACAAAGGCTATTATAACCAGTCGAGATGTTGTCTTCATAAATGAAAAGTTATCTCATCAAGAAAATATGATTGAAATGGAAGTGGTAGAAGACAAACCAGCAGAAAATAGTCCACATACATCTTCAGTGGGAGAGGTGTCAGACCATGATGGAGAGGATTCATTCATTTTAACGAATGACATGGATGAAACCTATGTACCAGAGGAGGAGTCCATGACATCTGAGGAAGAACAGCAACCAGAAACCACATCAAAGTCACAATGGGTGAGACAAAAACCAGAAAGGTTTGGATATATGTGCACAGAACAGTGTAATGAATATTTTAGTGATGAACTGACATTAGAAGAAGCACTAAGGGGACCAGAGAAGGAGCAATGGGAACAGGCAGTGAAAGAAGAGCTGAAAAGCTTTGAAGACAACAAAGCATGGGAAGTTGTTGATATTCCTGCAAGTGGCAATATAGTTAAGTGCAAGTGGGTTCTAAAAAAAAAGTGTCATAGTGAAAATAATGTCCGCTATCGAGCCAGACTTGTGGCTAAAGGGTGTAGTCAAAAATATGGTGTGGACTATAGTGAAACATTTTCTCCAGTAGTACGGCATACAACACTTAGGTTATTATTCGCATTATCAGTGCAGTTCAACCTAGAAGTAACACATCTTGATGTGAAAACTGCTTTCTTAAATGGAGATCTGTCTGAGACAATATATATGCAAAAGCCTTTAGGTTATGTCTGTCCAAATAATAAAGTTTTAAAATTGACCAAAGCTATATATGGTCTCAAACAGGCATCTCGTGCATGGCATAAGAAAGTGGATGGTTGCATGTTAGCTAATGGTTATATTAAGTCCCAAATAGAGTCATGTTTATATACAAAATTTGCTGGCAGCAGTAAAACCATCGTGACATTATATGTCGATGATTTCTTTGTATTCTCAAATGATAGAAATGAAACTAGTAATCTTAAGGATATGTTGAATAAGATTTTTGTATTAAAAGACTTGGGAATTGTAAAGGAATGTCTTGGCATGTCAGTTGTATTTGATAAACAAAATAATAATTGTACTGTGACTTTAAGTCAAGAAAAATATATTGATAGATTGTTGACTAAGTTCAATATAGTTGATTGTAACACTGTGAATACTCCAATGGAGGTCAACTTAAAATGTAAGAAGGAAAATGATTGTAGTAATCAAAATCCCTATCAGCAGCTTATCGGGAGCCTAATGTATTTGGTTGTGCTCACACGACCCGATATAGCTTATGCAGTGTCATATTTAAGTCAATTCAATAATTGTAATACTGAACAACAATGGGTTTATGCCAAAAGAATTTTAAGGTATTTGAAAGGGACAAAAGATTTAGGTTTAAAATATAGTAAGGGCAAAAATGCAAACATTGAAGGTTATGTTGATGCAGACTGGTGCAGTGATGTTAATGATAGGAAATCATATTCAGGATTTTGTTATACTTTGTCTGGGTCTGTTATATCTAGTAGAGTTGTAGTAAGCAAAAATGTATTACACTTTCTAGTACCGAATCTGAATATGTATCCATATCAGAAGCCTGCAAAGAGGCAGTTTATTTGAGAAATTTACAATTTGAACTTACTAAAAGTATGTATAAGATCATTTTATATAATGATAGTATGAGCGCACAGAAATTGTTGTTAAACCCTGTATTCCATAATAAAACGAAGCATATTGATGTCAGATATCATTATTGTAGAGAATTAATTAATGAAAACATTATAAGTGTTAATTATCTATGTACATCAAATATGCCTGCAGATTTGTTTACAAAAAGTCTCGCTGCTGTAAAACATTGTAAACATTTGAATACTTTAGGTATTGTTAAAGTGTAATTGTTTCTTTTGTTTATATAGTATCTATATTTTGAGTGGGAGTATTATAAATAGCAAAATATAGATGTACCTACTACTAGCGACATCTTGTACCAGAGTGTCATCAAATGTTGTCTATGAGATTCTTTACTTTTGTCTTTAGAAAATAAAGTTCAGTTCTTTTCCGGTACTCGCTCAGTCACGTTGTTTTATTACAATAAATACAAATAAGAATATTATTTATTAGTATTTCTTATAGAACAGGTGTTAACGGGCAGGAGCCTTTTCTGATGTTAACTGATACCCCCGTTAACGTACACGCTTAATGTCGAAGTATTCGCGAGTGTGTTGCCGGCCTTTTAAGAATTTTTATGACTTATGTATTGAAATTTTAAGAAAATTTAAATACAAACAAGATACCAATTACTGTTTTTTTTGGAACAGGGGTAACGGACACGAGCCTTATATGTTTTTAACTGATACCGCCGTTAATGCACACTCAATGTTCGCGAGTGTGATGCAGGCCTTTTAAGAATTTTTGAAATTAAAAATTGTAATTTATAGAAAACTGAAATATTGACAAGATTATTACTTATTACTGTTTTTCATGGAACAGGTAGTAAACGAACAGATTGTCCGTGGACAATCTTAATGTCAAATTCGCGAGTGCGTTGCCGGCCTATTAAGAATTTGTATGACTTATTTGAAGTTAAATACAAACAAGAATATTATTTATTAGTATTTCTTATAGCACAGGGGTTAACGGGCAGGAGCCTTTTCTGATGTTAACTGATACCCCCGTTAACGTACACGCTTAATGTCGAAGGGTTCGTGAGTGTGTTGCCGGCCTTTTAAGAATTTTTATGACTTATGTATTGAAATTTTAAGAAAATTTAAATACAAACAAGATTATTACCAATTACTGTTTTTTATGGAATAGGTGGTAAACGAACAGATTGTCCAGGGACAATCTCAATGTCAGCTTTGCGAGTGCGTTGCCGGCCTATTAAGAATTTTTATGACTTTGTTGAAGTTAAATACAAACAAGAATATTATTTATAAGTATTTTTTATAGAACTCAATGTTCGCGAGTGTGTTGCCGGCCTTTTAAGGTAATCACCACCTTATCAGCTACTATTTCCTGCACGAAATTCCCACTCATTATCTAATTACTTAATGACTCAGTACGAATGCATCGTTATCTACTTTCCTACATTTACTAACCCGATCTATGGCTCCAAAAGAAAAATAGAATAAACTACGTCTAACCTAACTTAACCTACGGCTCTAAGCAAACAACAATAAATATACCTAACCTACATTAACACCATTATCTATAATAAAATTAGATGTAAGGGTTACATATTTAAATAAAACATTTTTATTCCAGGTATTATTCTTTTATTTATATGTCCATTATATTTCTATACAAATTTACTAGCACCGTATCATTGTTCTCATCCCCTTGAACTTGTAATATATGTATACCAAACAGTACTCTCTGCACACCGCCGATAGGTAATCCTGAACCGTAAGGCTATTGTATCTCCACATGCAACAATTCCTTCTTAAAAATCCTTCTATTGCTTCAATAGGTTTACGTCCAAACGAATCAAAGTATTCCCCAACTCTTTCAACGTTTATATGAATAGCCACCCAATGAGACCCCGGCTGTGAATCAGGGTCAAGAGTGCATATGATAAGTGCTGGCACCTGAGCATACATCGGCAATCGATTTGAAGGATATACGTTGCTCTGGAGGCTGGGATGTATTCTACGAAGACTCATTTGCACTTCTAGTGTGTTCATACTTTAATATGCGTTTACTCCCCTACTCTTTCACTCTTTTACTGACTACATTTATTACTATCAATTCATATTTGTACCAATGTATTTAAACACACATAATATGATCTCAACATATGTAATGAGTCTCTTTGTAAAAAAAGTAATGAAGGTAAATAAAAACCATGTCATATTCGATTACATTATATTTTATTATTCTTAATATCATAATAATTACATAAGTGATTGCTTAACTACTATAATCCACACATACATTTCTGTTCTTATCTATTTCTATAATATTTGAAAACTCTGCGTAAACTACACAGTTAATTGTTTCAGGCAATGCGCTCTCGAATCTTACTTCCATTCTTACACTACCATGGCGTACAAGATTCCAATGCACATTAGAGTTAGCCGACAAGTCAGGTCTATTTTGTATATTAGATATATCTAAAACGCTGATGTATGATTTCTACTATAATTACATGAAAGAGAAATTTACTTCAAATCTGAAACTACTGTATACAGATACTGACAGTCTCATTTATCAAATATTTACTAGTAACTTTTATAATGATATAAAGCCAGACATTTGTACACATTTCGATACATCAGATTATGATCCAAACAATGTTTTTAATTTTCCTCAAGTAAATAAGAAAAAATTAGGTTATTTTAAAGATAAAAATTGTGGTAATGTCTTTACAGAATTTGTGGGTTTGCGATCAAAAATGTATGCATTACAGGTAGATGATAAAATTATTACTAAGGCGAAGGGTGTATAAACGTGTACATTAATATTGTGATATAACACTTACATTTTTTGTATATTTCATATAAATAAATTGTTTTAAAAAAACCAACTTAATTTTATTCCTTTCCCTGAAGAAGTCAAAAAATAATGATTCATTTTATTCATCCCTTTCCTGCTACGGACCTAGTGGGTGTGGAAAATCTAACTTTGTTGTAAATTTCATTATGCATAAAAGTAGTATATGTAATTTTTTTAGAAGGCGAATCTAAAACTATAGCGTTTATAATGTTGGAACGTTTACATCGATTTCTCAAAAACTTGTTGATTTATTTAAGAATAATTACACCGTTACATAGAAAATTGAACAACGAATCTAAAACTATATCAATATTGAAGATTGGTTAACATTTGACTGAGACATGAGCGTTTATAATGTTGGGACATTTACATTGATTACTCAAAAACTAGTCGATTTATTTTAGAATAATTACACCGTTAGATAGAAAATTGAACGGCAAATCTAAAACTATATAAATATTGAAGATTGGTTAAATTTTGACTGAGATATGAGCGTTTATAATGTTGGAACATTTACATCGATAACTCGAAACAAATTACACCATTAGATAGGAAATTGAATGGCGAACAGGGTAGGTTTGGTTCGGTTAGGTTAGGTGAACTTTTTTTTTTTTTTTTTTAAATGAGATATGAGCGTTTATAATGTTGGAACGTTTACATCGATTTCTCAAAAACTTGTTGATTTATTTAAGAATAATTACACCGTTACATAGAAAATTGAACAACGAATCTAAAACTATATCAATATTGAAGATTGGTTAACATTTGACTGAGACATGAGCGTTTATAATGTTGGAACATTTACATTGATTACTCAAAAACTAGTCGATTTATTTAAGAATAATTACACCGTTAGATAGAAAATTGAACGGCAAATCTAAAACTATATAAATATTGAAGATTGGTTAACATTTGACTGAGATATGAGCGTTTATAATGTTGGAACGTTTACATTGATTACTCAAAAACTAGTCGATTTATTTAAGAATAATTACACTGTTAGATAGAAAATTGAACGGCAAATCTAAAACTATATAAATATTGAAGATTGGTTAACATTTGACTGAGACATGAGCGTTTATAATGTTGGAACGTTTACATCGATTTCTAAAAAACTAGTCGATTTATTTTAAAAAAATTACACCGTTAAATAGAAAATTGAACGGCAAATCTAAAACTATATAAATATTGAAGATTGGTTAACATTTGACTGAGATATGAGCGTTTATAATGTTGGAACGTTTACATTGATTACTCAAAAACTAGTCGATTTATTTAAGAATAATTACACTGTTAGATAGAAAATTGAACGGCAAATCTAAAACTATATCAATATTGAAGATTGGTTAACATTTGACTGAGATATGAGCGTTTATAATGTTGGAACATTTACATCGATAACTCGAAACAAATTACACCATTAGATAGGAAATTGAATGGCGAACAGGGTAGGTTTGGTTCGGTTAGGTTAGGTGAACTTTTTTTTTTTTTTTTTTATGAGATATGAGCGTTTATAATGTTGGTACGTTTACATCGATTTCTCAAAAACTAGTTGATTTATTTAAAAAAATTACACAGTTAGATAGAAAATTGAACGGCGAATCTAAAACTATATCAATATTGAAGATTGGTTAACATTTGACTGAGATATGAGCGTTTATAATGTTGGAACGTTTACATTGATTACTCAAAAACTAGTCGATTTATTAAGGAATAATTACACTGTTAGATAGAAAATTGAACGGCAAATCTAAAACTATATAAATATTGAAGATTGGTTAACATTTGACTGAGACATGAGCGTTTATAATGTTGGAACGTTTACATCGATTTCTAAAAAACTAGTCGATTTATTTTAAAAAAATTACACCGTTAAATAGAAAATTGAACGGCAAATCTAAAACTATATAAATATTGAAGATTGGTTAACATTTGACTGAGATATGAGCGTTTATAATGTTGGAACGTTTACATTGATTACTCAAAAACTAGTCGATTTATTTAAGAATAATTACACTGTTAGATAGAAAATTGAACGGCAAATCTAAAACTATATCAATATTGAAGATTGGTTAACATTTGACTGAGATATGAGCGTTTATAATGTTGGAACATTTACATCGATAACTCGAAACAAATTACACCATTAGATAGGAAATTGAATGGCGAACAGGGTAGGTTTGGTTCGGTTAGGTTAGGTGAACTTTTTTTTTTTTTTTTTTATGAGATATGAGCGTTTATAATGTTGGTACGTTTACATCGATTTCTCAAAAACTAGTTGATTTATTTAAAAAAATTACACAGTTAGATAGAAAATTGAACGGCGAATCTAAAACTATATCAATATTGAAGATTGGTTAACATTTGACTGAGATATGAGCGTTTATAATGTTGGAACATTTACATCGATAACTCGAAACAAATTACACCATTAGATAGGAAATTGAATGGCGAACAGGGTAGGTTTGGTTCGGTTAGGTTAGGTGAACTTTTTTTTTTTTTTATGAGATATGAGCCTTTATAATGTTGGTACGTTTACATTGATTTCTCAAAAACTAGTTGATTTATTTAAAAAAATTAAACAGTTAGATAGAAAATTGAACGGCGAATCTAAAACTATATCAATATTGAAGATTTGTTAACATTTGACTGAGATATGAGCGTTTATAATGTTGGAACATTTACATCGATAACTCGAAACAAATTACACCATTAGATAGGAAATTGAATGGCGAACAGGGTAGGTTTGGTTCGGTTAGGTTAGGTGAACTTTTTTTTTTTTTTTTTTATGAGATATGAGCGTTTATAATGTTGGTACGTTTACATCGATTTCTCAAAAACTAGTTGATTTATTTAAAAAAAATTACACAGTTAGATAGAAAATTGAACGGCGAATCTAAAACTATATCAATATTGAAGATTGGTTAACATTTGACTGAGATATGAGCGTTTATAATGTTGGTACGTTTACATCGATTTCTCAAAAACTAGTTGATTTATTTTAAAAAAATTACACCGTTAAATAGAAAATTGATCGGCGAATCTAAAACTATATCAATATTGAAGATTAGTTAACATTTGACTGAGATATGAGCGTTTATAATGTTGGAACATTTACATCGATAACTCGAAACAAATTACACCATTAGATAGGAAATTGAATGGCGAACAGGGTAGGTTTGGTTCGGTTAGGTTAGGTGAACTTTTTTTTTTTTATTTTATGAGATATGAGCGTTTATAATGTTGGTACGTTTACATCGATTTCTCAAAAACTAGTTGATTTATTTAAAAAAATTACAGTTAGATAGAAAATTGAACGGCAAATCTAAAACTATATCAATATTGAAGATTGGTTAACATTTGACTGAGATATGAGCGTTTATAATGTTGGAACATTTACATCGATAACTCGAAACAAATTACACCATTAGATAGGAAATTGAATGGCGAACAGGGTAGGTTTGGTTCGGTTAGGTTAGGTGGCCTTTTTTTTTTTTTTTTTATGAGATATGAGCGTTTATAATGTTGGTACGTTTACATCGATTTCTCAAAAACTAGTTGATTTATTAAAAAAAATTACACAGTTAGATAGAAAATTGAACGGCGAATCTAAAACTATATCAATATTGAAGATTGGTTAACATTTGACTGAGATATGAGCGTTTATAATGTTGGTACGTTTACATCGATTTCTCAAAAACTAGTTGATTTATTTAAAAAAATTACACAGTTAGATAGAAAATTGAACGGCAAATCTAAAACTATATCAATATTGAAGATTGGTTAACATTTGACTGAGATATGAGCGTTTATAATGTTGGAACATTTACATCGATAACTCGAAACAAATTACACCATTAGATAGGAAATTGAATGGCGAACAGGGTAGGTTTGGTTCGGTTAGGTTAGGTGAACTTTTTTTTTTTTATTTTATGAGATATGAGCGTTTATAATGTTGGTACGTTTACATCGATTTCTCAAAAACTAGTTGATTTATTTAAAAAAATTACAGTTAGATAGAAAATTGAACGGCGAATCTAAAACTATATCAATATTGAAGATTGGTTAACATTTGACTGAGATATGAGCGTTTATAATGTTGGTACGTTTACATCGATAACTCGAAACAAATTACACCATTAGATAGGAAATTGAATGGCGAACAGGGTAGGTTTGGTTCGGTTAGGTTAGGTGAACTTTTTTTTTTTTTTTTTATGAGATATGAGCGTTTATAATGTTGGTACGTTTACATCGATTTCTCAAAAACTAGTTGATTTATTTAAAAAAATTATACAGTTAGATAGAAAATTGAACGGCGAATCTAAAACTATATCAATATTGAAGATTGGTTAACATTTGACTGAGATATGAGCGTTTATAATGTTGGAACGTTTACATTGATTACTCAAAAACTAGTCGATTTATTTAAGAATAATTACACTGTTAGATAGAAAATTGAACGGCGAATCTAAAACTATATCAATATTGAAGATTGGTTAACATTTGACTGAGATATGAGCGTTTATAATGTTGGTACGTTTACATCGATTTCTCAAAAACTAGTTGATTTATTTAAAAAAATTACACAGTTAGATAGAAAATTGAACGGCGAATCTAAAACTATATCAATATTGAAGATTGGTTAACATTTGACTGAGATATGAGCGTTTATAATGTTGGAACATTTACATCGATAACTCGAAACAAATTACACCATTAGATAGGAAATTGAATGGCGAACAGGGTAGGTTTGGTTCGGTTAGGTTAGGTGAACTTTTTTTTTTTTTTTTTATGAGATATGAGCGTTTATAATGTTGGTACGTTTACATCGATTTCTCAAAAACTAGTTGATTTATTTAAAAAAATTACACAGTTAGATAGAAAATTGAACGGCGAATCTAAAACTATATCAATATTGAAGATTGGTTAACATTTGACTGAGATATGAGCGTTTATAATGTTGGAACATTTACATCGATAACTCGAAACAAATTACACCATTAGATAGGAAATTGAATGGCGAACAGGGTAGGTTTGGTTCGGTTAGGTTAGGTGAACTTTTTTTTTTTTTTAATGAGATATGAGCGTTTATAATGTTGGTACGTTTACATTGATTTCTCAAAAACTAGTTGATTTATTTAAAAAAATTAAACAGTTAGATAGAAAATTGAACGGCGAATCTAAAACTATATCAATATTGAAGATTTGTTAACATTTGACTGAGATATGAGCGTTTATAATGTTGGAACATTTACATCGATAACTCGAAACAAATTACACCATTAGATAGGAAATTGAATGGCGAACAGGGTAGGTTTGGTTCGGTTAGGTTAGGTGGCCTTTTTTTTTTTTTTTTTATGAGATATGAGCGTTTATAATGTTGGTACGTTTACATCGATTTCTCAAAAACTAGTTGATTTATTAAAAAAAATTACACAGTTAGATAGAAAATTGAACGGCGAATCTAAAACTATATCAATATTGAAGATTGGTTAACATTTGACTGAGATATGAGCGTTTATAATGTTGGTACGTTTACATCGATTTCTCAAAAACTAGTTGATTTATTTAAAAAAATTACACAGTTAGATAGAAAATTGAACGGCAAATCTAAAACTATATCAATATTGAAGATTGGTTAACATTTGACTGAGATATGAGCGTTTATAATGTTGGAACATTTACATCGATAACTCGAAACAAATTACACCATTAGATAGGAAATTGAATGGCGAACAGGGTAGGTTTGGTTCGGTTAGGTTAGGTGAACTTTTTTTTTTTTATTTTATGAGATATGAGCGTTTATAATGTTGGTACGTTTACATCGATTTCTCAAAAACTAGTTGATTTATTTAAAAAAATTACAGTTAGATAGAAAATTGAACGGCGAATCTAAAACTATATCAATATTGAAGATTGGTTAACATTTGACTGAGATATGAGCGTTTATAATGTTGGTACGTTTACATCGATAACTCGAAACAAATTACACCATTAGATAGGAAATTGAATGGCGAACAGGGTAGGTTTGGTTCGGTTAGGTTAGGTGAACTTTTTTTTTTTTTTTTTATGAGATATGAGCGTTTATAATGTTGGTACGTTTACATCGATTTCTCAAAAACTAGTTGATTTATTTAAAAAAATTATACAGTTAGATAGAAAATTGAACGGCGAATCTAAAACTATATCAATATTGAAGATTGGTTAACATTTGACTGAGATATGAGCGTTTATAATGTTGGAACGTTTACATTGATTACTCAAAAACTAGTAAATTTATTTAAGAATAATTACACTGTTAGATAGAAAATTGAACGGCGAATCTAAAACTATATCAATATTGAAGATTGGTTAACATTTGACTGAGATATGAGCGTTTATAATGTTGGTACGTTTACATCGATTTCTCAAAAACTAGTTGATTTATTTAAAAAAATTACACAGTTAGATAGAAAATTGAACGGCAAATCTAAAACTATATCAATATTGAAGATTGGTTAACATTTGACTGAGATATGAGCGTTTATAATGTTGGAACATTTACATCGATAACTCGAAACAAATTACACCATTAGATAGGAAATTGAATGGCGAACAGGGTAGGTTTGGTTCGGTTAGGTTAGGTGAACTTTTTTTTTTTTATTTTATGAGATATGAGCGTTTATAATGTTGGTACGTTTACATCGATTTCTCAAAAACTAGTTGATTTATTTAAAAAAATTACAGTTAGATAGGAAATTGAACGGCGAATCTAAAACTATATCAATATTGAAGATTGGTTAACATTTGACTGAGATATGAGCGTTTATAATGTTGGAACATTTACATCGATAACTCGAAACAAATTACACCATTAGATAGGAAATTGAATGGCGAACAGGGTAGGTTTGGTTCGGTTAGGTTAGGTGAACTTTTTTTTTTTTTTTTTTATGAGATATGAGCGTTTATAATGTTGGTACGTTTACATCGATTTCTCAAAAACTAGTTGATTTATTTAAAAAAATTACACAGTTAGATAGAAAATTGAACGGCGAATCTAAAACTATATCAATATTGAAGATTGGTTAACATTTGACTGAGATATGAGCGTTTATAATGTTGGAACATTTACATCGATAACTCGAAACAAATTACACCATTAGATAGGAAATTGAATGGCGAACAGGGTAGGTTTGGTTCGGTTAGGTTAGGTGAACTTTTTTTTTTTTTTAATGAGATATGAGCGTTTATAATGTTGGTACGTTTACATTGATTTCTCAAAAACTAGTTGATTTATTTAAAAAAATTAAACAGTTAGATAGAAAATTGAACGGCGAATCTAAAACTATATCAATATTGAAGATTTGTTAACATTTGACTGAGATATGAGCGTTTATAATGTTGGAACATTTACATCGATAACTCGAAACAAATTACACCATTAGATAGGAAATTGAATGGCGAACAGGGTAGGTTTGGTTCGGTTAGGTTAGGTGAACTTTTTTTTTTTTTTTTTTTATGAGATATGAGCGTTTATAATGTTGGTACGTTTACATCGATTTCTCAAAAACTAGTTGATTTATTTAAAAAAAATTACACAGTTAGATAGAAAATTGAACGGCGAATCTAAAACTATATCAATATTGAAGATTGGTTAACATTTGACTGAGATATGAGCGTTTATAATGTTGGTACGTTTACATCGATTTCTCAAAAACTAGTTGATTTATTTTAAAAAAATTACACCGTTAAATAGAAAATTGAACGGCGAATCTAAAACTATATCAATATTGAAGATTAGTTAACATTTGACTGAGATATGAGCGTTTATAATGTTGGAACATTTACATCGATAACTCGAAACAAATTACACCATTAGATAGGAAATTGAATGGCGAACAGGGTAGGTTTGGTTCGGTTAGGTTAGGTGAACTTTTTTTTTTTTATTTTATGAGATATGAGCGTTTATAATGTTGGTACGTTTACATCGATTTCTCAAAAACTAGTTGATTTATTTAAAAAAATTACAGTTAGATAGAAAATTGAACGGCAAATCTAAAACTATATCAATATTGAAGATTGGTTAACATTTGACTGAGATATGAGCGTTTATAATGTTGGAACATTTACATCGATAACTCGAAACAAATTACACCATTAGATAGGAAATTGAATGGCGAACAGGGTAGGTTTGGTTCGGTTAGGTTAGGTGAACTTTTTTTTTTTTTTTTTTTATGAGATATGAGCGTTTATAATGTTGGTACGTTTACATCGATTTCTCAAAAACTAGTTGATTTATTTAAAAAAATTACACAGTTAGATAGAAAATTGAACGGCGAATCTAAAACTATATCAATATTGAAGATTGGTTAACATTTGACTGAGATATGAGCGTTTATAATGTTGGTACGTTTACATCGATTTCTCAAAAACTAGTTGATTTATTTAAAAAAATTACACAGTTAGATAGAAAATTGAACGGCAAATCTAAAACTATATCAATATTGAAGATTGGTTAACATTTGACTGAGATATGAGCGTTTATAATGTTGGAACATTTACATCGATAACTCGAAACAAATTACACCATTAGATAGGAAATTGAATGGCGAACAGGGTAGGTTTGGTTCGGTTAGGTTAGGTGAACTTTTTTTTTTTTTTTTATGAGATATGAGCGTTTATAATGTTGGTACGTTTACATCGATTTCTCAAAAACTAGTTGATTTATTTAAAAAAATTATACAGTTAGATAGAAAATTGAACGGCGAATCTAAAACTATATCAATATTGAAGATTGGTTAACATTTGACTGAGATATGAGCGTTTATAATGTTGGAACATTTACATCGATAACTCGAAACAAATTACACCATTAGATAGGAAATTGAATGGCGAACAGGGTAGGTTTGGTTCGGTTAGGTTAGGTGAACTTTTTTTTTTTTATTTTATGAGATATGAGCGTTTATAATGTTGGTACGTTTACATCGATTTCTCAAAAACTAGTTGATTTATTTAAAAAAATTACACAGTTAGATAGAAAATTGAACGGCGAATGTAAAACTATATCAATATTGAAGATTGGTTAACATTTGACTGAGATATGAGCGTTTATAATGTTGGTACGTTTACATCGATAACTCGAAACAAATTACACCATTAGATAGGAAATTGAATGACGAACAGGGTAGGTTTGGTTCGGTTAGGTTAGGTGAACTTTTTTTTTTTTTTTTTTATGAGATATGAGCGTTTATAATGTTGGTACGTTTACATTGATTTCTCAAAAACTAGTTGATTTATTTAAAAAAATTACACAGTTAGATAGAAAATTGAACGGCAAATCTAAAACTATATCAATATTGAAGATTGGTTAACATTTGACTGAGATATGAGCGTTTATAATGTTGGAACATTTACATCGATAACTCGAAACAAATTACACCATTAGATAGGAAATTGAATGGCGAACAGGGTAGGTTTGGTTCGGTTAGGTTAGGTGAACTTTTTTTTTTTTTTTTTATGAGATATGAGCGTTTATAATGTTGGTACGTTTACATCGATTTCTCAAAAACTAGTTGATTTATTTAAAAAAATTATACAGTTAGATAGAAAATTGAACGGCGAATCTAAAACTATATCAATATTGAAGATTGGTTAACATTTGACTGAGATATGAGCGTTTATAATGTTGGTACGTTTACATCGATTTCTCAAAAACTAGTTGATTTATTTAAAAAAATTACACCGTTAAATAGAAAATTGAACGGCAAATCTAAAACTATATCAATATTGAAGATTGGTTAACATTTGACTGAGATATGAGCGTTTATAATGTTGGAACGTTTACATTGATTACTCAAAAACTAGTAAATTTATTTAAGAATAATTACACCGTTAGATAGAAAATTGAACGGCGAATCTAAAACTATATCAATATTGAAGATTGGTTAACATTTGACTGAGATATGAGCGTTTATAATGTTGGTACGTTTACATCGATTTCTCAAAAACTAGTTGATTTATTTAAAAAAATTACACAGTTAGATAGAAAATTGAACGGCGAATCTAAAACTATATCAATATTGAAGATTGGTTAACATTTGACTGAGATATGAGCGTTTATAATGTTGGAACATTTACATCGATAACTCGAAACAAATTACACCATTAGATAGGAAATTGAATGGCGAACAGGGTAGGTTTGGTTCGGTTAGGTTAGGTGAACTTTTTTTTTTTTTTTTTTATGAGATATGAGCGTTTATAATGTTGGTACGTTTACATCGATTTCTCAAAAACTAGTTGATTTATTTAAAAAAATTACACAGTTAGATAGAAAATTGAACGGCGAATCTAAAACTATATCAATATTGAAGATTGGTTAACATTTGACTGAGATATGAGCGTTTATAATGTTGGAACATTTACATCGATAACTCGAAACAAATTACACCATTAGATAGGAAATTGAATGACGAACAGGGTAGGTTTGGTTCGGTTAGGTTAGGTGAACTTTTTTTTTTTTTTTTTTATGAGATATGAGCGTTTATAATGTTGGTACGTTTACATTGATTTCTCAAAAACTAGTTGATTTATTTAAAAAAATTACACAGTTAGATAGAAAATTGAACGGCGAATCTAAAACTATATCAATATTGAAGATTGGTTAACATTTGACTGAGATATGAGCGTTTATAATGTTGGTACGTTTACATCGATAACTCGAAACAAATTACACCATTAGATAGGAAATTGAATGACGAACAGGGTAGGTTTGGTTCGGTTAGGTTAGGTGAACTTTTTTTTTTTTTTTTTTATGAGATATGAGCGTTTATAATGTTGGTACGTTTACATCGATTTCTCAAAAACTAGTTGATTTATTTAAAAAAATTACACAGTTAGATAGAAAATTGAACGGCAAATCTAAAACTATATCAATATTGAAGATTGGTTAACATTTGACTGAGATATGAGCGTTTATAATGTTGGTACGTTTACATCGATTTCTCAAAAACTAGTTGATTTATTTTAAAAAAATTACACCGTTAAATAGAAAATTGAACGGCGAATCTAAAACTATATCAATATTGAAGATTAGTTAACATTTGACTGAGATATGAGCGTTTATAATGTTGGAACATTTACATCGATAACTCGAAACAAATTACACCATTAGATAGGAAATTGAATGGCGAACAGGGTAGGTTTGGTTCGGTTAGGTTAGGTGAACTTTTTTTATTTTATTTTATGAGATATGAGCGTTTATAATGTTGGTACGTTTACATCGATTTCTCAAAAACTAGTTGATTTATTTAAAAAAATTACAGTTAGATAGAAAATTGAACGGCAAATCTAAAACTATATCAATATTGAAGATTGGTTAACATTTGACTGAGATATGAGCGTTTATAATGTTGGAACATTTACATCGATAACTCGAAACAAATTACACCATTAGATAGGAAATTGAATGGCGAACAGGGTAGGTTTGGTTCGGTTAGGTTAGGTGAACTTTTTTTTTTTTTTTATGAGATATGAGCGTTTATAATGTTGGTACGTTTACATCGATTTCTCAAAAACTAGTTGATTTATTTAAAAAAATTACACAGTTAGATAGAAAATTGAACGGCGAATCTAAAACTATATCAATATTGAAGATTGGTTAACATTTGACTGAGATATGAGCGTTTATAATGTTGGTACGTTTACATCGATTTCTCAAAAACTAGTTGATTTATTTAAAAAAATTACACAGTTAGATAGAAAATTGAACGGCAAATCTAAAACTATATCAATATTGAAGATTGGTTAACATTTGACTGAGATATGAGCGTTTATAATGTTGGAACATTTACATCGATAACTCGAAACAAATTACACCATTAGATAGGAAATTGAATGGCGAACAGGGTAGGTTTGGTTCGGTTAGGTTAGGTGAACTTTTTTTTTTTTTTTTTATGAGATATGAGCGTTTATAATGTTGGTACGTTTACATCGATTTCTCAAAAACTAGTTGATTTATTTAAAAAAATTATACAGTTAGATAGAAAATTGAACGGCGAATCTAAAACTATATCAATATTGAAGATTGGTTAACATTTGACTGAGATATGAGCGTTTATAATGTTGGAACATTTACATCGATAACTCGAAACAAATTACACCATTAGATAGGAAATTGAATGGCGAACAGGGTAGGTTTGGTTCGGTTAGGTTAGGTGAACTTTTTTTTTTTTATTTTATGAGATATGAGCGTTTATAATGTTGGTACGTTTACATCGATTTCTCAAAAACTAGTTGATTTATTTAAAAAAATTACACAGTTAGATAGAAAATTGAACGGCGAATCTAAAACTATATCAATATTGAAGATTGGTTAACATTTGACTGAGATATGAGCGTTTATAATGTTGGTACGTTTACATCGATAACTCGAAACAAATTACACCATTAGATAGGAAATTGAATGACGAACAGGGTAGGTTTGGTTCGGTTAGGTTAGGTGAACTTTTTTTTTTTTTTTTTATGAGATATGAGCGTTTATAATGTTGGTACGTTTACATTGATTTCTCAAAAACTAGTTGATTTATTTAAAAAAATTACACAGTTAGATAGAAAATTGAACGGCAAATCTAAAACTATATCAATATTGAAGATTGGTTAACATTTGACTGAGATATGAGCGTTTATAATGTTGGAACATTTACATCGATAACTCGAAACAAATTACACCATTAGATAGGAAATTGAATGGCGAACAGGGTAGGTTTGGTTCGGTTAGGTTAGGTGAACTTTTTTTTTTTTTTTTTATGAGATATGAGCGTTTATAATGTTGGTACGTTTACATCGATTTCTCAAAAACTAGTTGATTTATTTAAAAAAATTATACAGTTAGATAGAAAATTGAACGGCGAATCTAAAACTATATCAATATTGAAGATTGGTTAACATTTGACTGAGATATGAGCGTTTATAATGTTGGTACGTTTACATCGATTTCTCAAAAACTAGTTGATTTATTTAAAAAAATTACACCGTTAAATAGAAAATTGAACGGCAAATCTAAAACTATATAAATATTGAAGATTGGTTAACATTTGACTGAGATATGAGCGTTTATAATGTTGGAACGTTTACATTGATTACTCAAAAACTAGTCGATTTATTTAAGAATAATTACACTGTTAGATAGAAAATTGAACGGCGAATCTAAAACTATATCAATATTGAAGATTGGTTAACATTTGACTGAGATATGAGCGTTTATAATGTTGGAACATTTACATCGATAACTCGAAACAAATTACACCATTAGATAGGAAATTGAATGGCGAACAGGGTAGGTTTGGTTCGGTTAGGTTAGGTGAACTGTTTTTTTTTTTTTTTTATGAGATATGAGCGTTTATAATGTTGGTACGTTTACATCGATTTCTCAAAAACTAGTTGATTTATTTAAAAAAATTACACAGTTAGATAGAAAATTGAACGGCGAATCTAAAACTATATCAATATTGAAGATTGGTTAACATTTGACTGAGATATGAGCGTTTATAATGTTGGAACATTTACATCGATAACTCGAAACAAATTACACCATTAGATAGGAAATTGAATGACGAACAGGGTAGGTTTGGTTCGGTTAGGTTAGGTGAACTTTTTTTTTTTTTTTTTTATGAGATATGAGCGTTTATAATGTTGGTACGTTTACATTGATTTCTCAAAAACTAGTTGATTTATTTAAAAAAATTACACAGTTAGATAGAAAATTGAACGGCGAATCTAAAACTATATCAATATTGAAGATTGGTTAACATTTGACTGAGATATGAGCGTTTATAATGTTGGTACGTTTACATCGATAACTCGAAACAAATTACACCATTAGATAGGAAATTGAATGACGAACAGGGTAGGTTTGGTTCGGTTAGGTTAGGTGAACTTTTTTTTTTTTTTTTTTATGAGATATGAGCGTTTATAATGTTGGTACGTTTACATCGATTTCTCAAAAACTAGTTGATTTATTTAAAAAAATTACACAGTTAGATAGAAAATTGAACGGCAAATCTAAAACTATATCAATATTGAAGATTGGTTAACATTTGACTGAGATATGAGCGTTTATAATGTTGGTACGTTTACATCGATTTCTCAAAAACTAGTTGATTTATTTTAAAAAAATTACACCGTTAAATAGAAAATTGAACGGCGAATCTAAAACTATATCAATATTGAAGATTAGTTATTATTTGACTGAGATATGAGCGTTTATAATGTTGGAACATTTACATCGATAACTCGAAACAAATTACACCATTAGATAGGAAATTGAATGGCGAACAGGGTAGGTTTGGTTCGGTTAGGTTAGGTGAACTTTTTTTTTTTTATTTTATGAGATATGAGCGTTTATAATGTTGGTACGTTTACATCGATTTCTCAAAAACTAGTTGATTTATTTAAAAAAATTACAGTTAGATAGAAAATTGAACGGCAAATCTAAAACTATATCAATATTGAAGATTGGTTAACATTTGACTGAGATATGAGCGTTTATAATGTTGGAACATTTACATCGATAACTCGAAACAAATTACACCATTAGATAGGAAATTGAATGGCGAACAGGGTAGGTTTGGTTCGGTTAGGTTAGGTGAACTTTTTTTTTTTTTTTATGAGATATGAGCGTTTATAATGTTGGTACGTTTACATCGATTTCTCAAAAACTAGTTGATTTATTTAAAAAAATTACACAGTTAGATAGAAAATTGAACGGCGAATCTAAAACTATATCAATATTGAAGATTGGTTAACATTTGACTGAGATATGAGCGTTTATAATGTTGGTACGTTTACATCGATTTCTCAAAAACTAGTTGATTTATTTAAAAAAATTACACAGTTAGATAGAAAATTGAACGGCAAATCTAAAACTATATCAATATTGAAGATTGGTTAACATTTGACTGAGATATGAGCGTTTATAATGTTGGAACATTTACATCGATAACTCGAAACAAATTACACCATTAGATAGGAAATTGAATGGCGAACAGGGTAGGTTTGGTTCGGTTAGGTTAGGTGAACTTTTTTTTTTTTTTTTTATGAGATATGAGCGTTTATAATGTTGGTACGTTTACATCGATTTCTCAAAAACTAGTTGATTTATTTAAAAAAATTATACAGTTAGATAGAAAATTGAACGGCGAATCTAAAACTATATCAATATTGAAGATTGGTTAACATTTGACTGAGATATGAGCGTTTATAATGTTGGAACATTTACATCGATAACTCGAAACAAATTACACCATTAGATAGGAAATTGAATGACGAACAGGGTAGGTTTGGTTCGGTTAGGTTAGGTGAACTTTTTTTTTTTTTTTTATGAGATATGAGCGTTTATAATGTTGGTACGTTTACATTGATTTCTCAAAAACTAGTTGATTTATTTAAAAAAATTAGACAGTTAGATAGAAAATTGAACGGCGAATCTAAAACTATATCAATATTGAAGATTGGTTAACATTTGACTGAGATATGAGCGTTTATAATGTTGGTACGTTTACATCGATAACTCGAAACAAATTACACCATTAGATAGGAAATTGAATGACGAACAGGGTAGGTTTGGTTCGGTTAGGTTAGGTGAACTTTTTTTTTTTTTTTTTATGAGATATGAGCGTTTATAATGTTGGTACGTTTACATTGATTTCTCAAAAACTAGTTGATTTATTTAAAAAAATTACACAGTTAGATAGAAAATTGAACGGCAAATCTAAAACTATATCAATATTGAAGATTGGTTAACATTTGACTGAGATATGAGCGTTTATAATGTTGGAACATTTACATCGATAACTCGAAACAAATTACACCATTAGATAGGAAATTGAATGGCGAACAGGGTAGGTTTGGTTCGGTTAGGTTAGGTGAACTTTTTTTTTTTTTTTTTATGAGATATGAGCGTTTATAATGTTGGTACGTTTACATCGATTTCTCAAAAACTAGTTGATTTATTTAAAAAAATTATACAGTTAGATAGAAAATTGAACGGCGAATCTAAAACTATATCAATATTGAAGATTTGTTAACATTTGACTGAGATATGAGCGTTTATAATGTTGGAACATTTACATCGATAACTCGAAACAAATTACACCATTAGATAGGAAATTGAATGGCAAACAGGGTAGGTTTGGTTCGGTTAGGTTAGGTGAACTTTTTTTTTTTTTTTTATGAGATATGAGCGTTTATAATGTTGGTACGTTTACATCGATTTCTCAAAAACTAGTTGATTTATTTAAAAAAAATTACACAGTTAGATAGAAAATTGAACGGCGAATCTAAAACTATATCAATATTGAAGATTGGTTAACATTTGACTGAGATATGAGCGTTTATAATGTTGGTACGTTTACATCGATTTCTCAAAAACTAGTTGATTTATTTAAAAAAAATTACACAGTTAGATAGAAAATTGAACGGCGAATCTAAAACTATATCAATATTGAAGATTGGTTAACATTTGACTGAGATATGAGCGTTTATAATGTTGGAACATTTACATCGATAACTCGAAACAAATTACACCATTAGATAGGAAATTGAATGGCGAACAGGGTAGGTTTGGTTCGGTTAGGTTAGGTGAACTTTTTTTTTTTTATTTTATGAGATATGAGCGTTTATAATGTTGGTACGTTTACATCGATTTCTCAAAAACTAGTTGATTTATTTAAAAAAATTACAGTTAGATAGAAAATTGAACGGCAAATCTAAAACTATATCAATATTGAAGATTGGTTAACATTTGACTGAGATATGAGCGTTTATAATGTTGGAACATTTACATCGATAACTCGAAACAAATTACACCATTAGATAGGAAATTGAATGACGAACAGGGTAGGTTTGGTTCGGTTAGGTTAGGTGAACTTTTTTTTTTTTTTTTTTATGAGATATGAGCGTTTATAATGTTGGTACGTTTACATTGATTTCTCAAAAACTAGTTGATTTATTTAAAAAAATTACACAGTTAGATAGAAAATTGAACGGCGAATCTAAAACTATATCAATATTGAAGATTGGTTAACATTTGACTGAGATATGAGCGTTTATAATGTTGGTACGTTTACATCGATAACTCGAAACAAATTACACCATTAGATAGGAAATTGAATGACGAACAGGGTAGGTTTGGTTCGGTTAGGTTAGGTGAACTTTTTTTTTTTTTTTTTTATGAGATATGAGCGTTTATAATGTTGGTACGTTTACATTGATTTCTCAAAAACTAGTTGATTTATTTAAAAAAATTACACAGTTAGATAGAAAATTGAACGGCAAATCTAAAACTATATCAATATTGAAGATTGGTTAACATTTGACTGAGATATGAGCGTTTATAATGTTGGAACATTTACATCGATAACTCGAAACAAATTACACCATTAGATAGGAAATTGAATGGCGAACAGGGTAGGTTTGGTTCGGTTAGGTTAGGTGAACTTTTTTTTTTTTTTTTTATGAGATATGAGCGTTTATAATGTTGGTACGTTTACATCGATTTCTCAAAAACTAGTTGATTTATTTAAAAAAATTATACAGTTAGATAGAAAATTGAACGGCGAATCTAAAACTATATCAATATTGAAGATTGGTTAACATTTGACTGAGATATGAGCGTTTATAATGTTGGTACGTTTACATCGATTTCTCAAAAACTAGTTGATTTATTTAAAAAAATTACACCGTTAAATAGAAAATTGAACGGCAAATCTAAAACTATATAAATATTGAAGATTGGTTAACATTTGACTGAGATATGAGCGTTTATAATGTTGGAACGTTTACATTGATTACTCAAAAACTAGTAAATTTATTTAAGAATAATTACACCGTTAGATAGAAAATTGAACAACGAATCTAAAACTATATCAATATTGAAGATTGGTTAACATTTGACTGAGATATGAGCGTTTATAATGTTGGTACGTTTACATCGATTTCTCAAAAACTAGTTGATTTATTTAAAAAAATTACACAGTTAGATAGAAAATTGAACGGCGAATCTAAAACTATATCAATATTGAAGATTGGTTAACATTTGACTGAGATATGAGCGTTTATAATGTTGGAACATTTACATCGATAACTCGAAACAAATTACACCATTAGATAGGAAATTGAATGGCGAACAGGGTAGGTTTGGTTCGGTTAGGTTAGGTGAACTTTTTTTTTTTTTTTTTTATGAGATATGAGCGTTTATAATGTTGGTACGTTTACATCGATTTCTCAAAAACTAGTTGATTTATTTAAAAAAATTACACAGTTAGATAGAAAATTGAACGGCGAATCTAAAACTATATCAATATTGAAGATTGGTTAACATTTGACTGAGATATGAGCGTTTATAATGTTGGAACATTTACATCGATAACTCGAAACAAATTACACCATTAGATAGGAAATTGAATGACGAACAGGGTAGGTTTGGTTCGGTTAGGTTAGGTGAACTTTTTTTTTTTTTTTTTTATGAGATATGAGCGTTTATAATGTTGGTACGTTTACATTGATTTCTCAAAAACTAGTTGATTTATTTAAAAAAATTACACAGTTAGATAGAAAATTGAACGGCGAATCTAAAACTATATCAATATTGAAGATTGGTTAACATTTGACTGAGATATGAGCGTTTATAATGTTGGTACGTTTACATCGATAACTCGAAACAAATTACACCATTAGATAGGAAATTGAATGACGAACAGGGTAGGTTTGGTTCGGTTAGGTTAGGTGAACTTTTTTTTTTTTTTTTATGAGATATGAGCGTTTATAATGTTGGTACGTTTACATCGATTTCTCAAAAACTAGTTGATTTATTTAAAAAAATTACAGTTAGATAGAAAATTGAACGGCAAATCTAAAACTATATCAATATTGAAGATTGGTTAACATTTGACTGAGATATGAGCGTTTATAATGTTGGAACATTTACATCGATAACTCGAAACAAATTACACCATTAGATAGGAAATTGAATGACGAACAGGGTAGGTTTGGTTCGGTTAGGTTAGGTGAACTTTTTTTTTTTTTTTTTTATGAGATATGAGCGTTTATAATGTTGGTACGTTTACATTGATTTCTCAAAAACTAGTTGATTTATTTAAAAAAATTACACAGTTAGATAGAAAATTGAACGGCGAATCTAAAACTATATCAATATTGAAGATTGGTTAACATTTGACTGAGATATGAGCGTTTATAATGTTGGTACGTTTACATCGATAACTCGAAACAAATTACACCATTAGATAGGAAATTGAATGACGAACAGGGTAGGTTTGGTTCGGTTAGGTTAGGTGAACTTTTTTTTTTTTTTTTTTATGAGATATGAGCGTTTATAATGTTGGTACGTTTACATTGATTTCTCAAAAACTAGTTGATTTATTTAAAAAAATTACACAGTTAGATAGAAAATTGAACGGCAAATCTAAAACTATATCAATATTGAAGATTGGTTAACATTTGACTGAGATATGAGCGTTTATAATGTTGGAACATTTACATCGATAACTCGAAACAAATTACACCATTAGATAGGAAATTGAATGGCGAACAGGGTAGGTTTGGTTCGGTTAGGTTAGGTGAACTTTTTTTTTTTTTTTTTATGAGATATGAGCGTTTATAATGTTGGTACGTTTACATCGATTTCTCAAAAACTAGTTGATTTATTTAAAAAAATTATACAGTTAGATAGAAAATTGAACGGCGAATCTAAAACTATATCAATATTGAAGATTGGTTAACATTTGACTGAGATATGAGCGTTTATAATGTTGGTACGTTTACATCGATTTCTCAAAAACTAGTTGATTTATTTAAAAAAATTACACCGTTAAATAGAAAATTGAACGGCAAATCTAAAACTATATCAATATTGAAGATTGGTTAACATTTGACTGAGATATGAGCGTTTATAATGTTGGAACGTTTACATTGATTACTCAAAAACTAGTAAATTTATTTAAGAATAATTACACCGTTAGATAGAAAATTGAACAACGAATCTAAAACTATATCAATATTGAAGATTGGTTAACATTTGACTGAGATATGAGCGTTTATAATGTTGGTACGTTTACATCGATTTCTCAAAAACTAGTTGATTTATTTAAAAAAATTACACAGTTAGATAGAAAATTGAACGGCGAATCTAAAACTATATCAATATTGAAGATTGGTTAACATTTGACTGAGATATGAGCGTTTATAATGTTGGAACATTTACATCGATAACTCGAAACAAATTACACCATTAGATAGGAAATTGAATGGCGAACAGGGTAGGTTTGGTTCGGTTAGGTTAGGTGAACTTTTTTTTTTTTTTTTTTATGAGATATGAGCGTTTATAATGTTGGTACGTTTACATCGATTTCTCAAAAACTAGTTGATTTATTTAAAAAAATTACACAGTTAGATAGAAAATTGAACGGCGAATCTAAAACTATATCAATATTGAAGATTGGTTAACATTTGACTGAGATATGAGCGTTTATAATGTTGGAACATTTACATCGATAACTCGAAACAAATTACACCATTAGATAGGAAATTGAATGACGAACAGGGTAGGTTTGGTTCGGTTAGGTTAGGTGAACTTTTTTTTTTTTTTTTTTATGAGATATGAGCGTTTATAATGTTGGTACGTTTACATTGATTTCTCAAAAACTAGTTGATTTATTTAAAAAAATTACACAGTTAGATAGAAAATTGAACGGCGAATCTAAAACTATATCAATATTGAAGATTGGTTAACATTTGACTGAGATATGAGCGTTTATAATGTTGGTACGTTTACATCGATAACTCGAAACAAATTACACCATTAGATAGGAAATTGAATGACGAACAGGGTAGGTTTGGTTCGGTTAGGTTAGGTGAACTTTTTTTTTTTTTTTTTTATGAGATATGAGCGTTTATAATGTTGGTACGTTTACATCGATTTCTCAAAAACTAGTTGATTTATTTAAAAAAATTACAGTTAGATAGAAAATTGAACGGCAAATCTAAAACTATATCAATATTGAAGATTGGTTAACATTTGACTGAGATATGAGCGTTTATAATGTTGGAACATTTACATCGATAACTCGAAACAAATTACACCATTAGATAGGAAATTGAATGACGAACAGGGTAGGTTTGGTTCGGTTAGGTTAGGTGAACTTTTTTTTTTTTTTTTTTATGAGATATGAGCGTTTATAATGTTGGTACGTTTACATTGATTTCTCAAAAACTAGTTGATTTATTTAAAAAAATTACACAGTTAGATAGAAAATTGAACGGCGAATCTAAAACTATATCAATATTGAAGATTGGTTAACATTTGACTGAGATATGAGCGTTTATAATGTTGGTACGTTTACATCGATAACTCGAAACAAATTACACCATTAGATAGGAAATTGAATGGCGAACAGGGTAGGTTTGGTTCGGTTAGGTTAGGTGAACTTTTTTTTTTTTATTTTATGAGATATGAGCGTTTATAATGTTGGTACGTTTACATCGATTTCTCAAAAACTAGTTGATTTATTTAAAAAAATTACAGTTAGATAGAAAATTGAACGGCAAATCTAAAACTATATCAATATTGAAGATTGGTTAACATTTGACTGAGATATGAGCGTTTATAATGTTGGAACATTTACATCGATAACTCGAAACAAATTACACCATTAGATAGGAAATTGAATGGCGAACAGGGTAGGTTTGGTTCGGTTAGGTTAGGTGAACTTTTTTTTTTTTTTTATGAGATATGAGCGTTTATAATGTTGGTACGTTTACATCGATTTCTCAAAAACTAGTTGATTTATTTAAAAAAATTACACAGTTAGATAGAAAATTGAACGGCGAATCTAAAACTATATCAATATTGAAGATTGGTTAACATTTGACTGAGATATGAGCGTTTATAATGTTGGAACATTTACATCGATAACTCGAAACAAATTACACCATTAGATAGGAAATTGAATGACGAACAGGGTAGGTTTGGTTCGGTTAGGTTAGGTGAACTTTTTTTTTTTTTTTTTATGAGATATGAGCGTTTATAATGTTGGTACGTTTACATTGATTTCTCAAAAACTAGTTGATTTATTTAAAAAAATTACACAGTTAGATAGAAAATTGAACGGCGAATCTAAAACTATATCAATATTGAAGATTGGTTAACATTTGACTGAGATATGAGCGTTTATAATGTTGGTACGTTTACATCGATAACTCGAAACAAATTACACCATTAGATAGGAAATTGAATGACGAACAGGGTAGGTTTGGTTCGGTTAGGTTAGGTGAACTTTTTTTTTTTTTTTTTATGAGATATGAGCGTTTATAATGTTGGTACGTTTACATTGATTTCTCAAAAACTAGTTGATTTATTTAAAAAAATTACACAGTTAGATAGAAAATTGAACGGCAAATCTAAAACTATATCAATATTGAAGATTGGTTAACATTTGACTGAGATATGAGCGTTTATAATGTTGGAACATTTACATCGATAACTCGAAACAAATTACACCATTAGATAGGAAATTGAATGGCGAACAGGGTAGGTTTGGTTCGGTTAGGTTAGGTGAACTTTTTTTTTTTTTTTTATGAGATATGAGCGTTTATAATGTTGGTACGTTTACATCGATTTCTCAAAAACTAGTTGATTTATTTAAAAAAATTATACAGTTAGATAGAAAATTGAACGGCGAATCTAAAACTATATCAATATTGAAGATTGGTTAACATTTGACTGAGATATGAGCGTTTATAATGTTGGAACATTTACATCGATAACTCGAAACAAATTACACCATTAGATAGGAAATTGAATGACGAACAGGGTAGGTTTGGTTCGGTTAGGTTAGGTGAACTTTTTTTTTTTTTTTTTTATGAGATATGAGCGTTTATAATGTTGGTACGTTTACATTGATTTCTCAAAAACTAGTTGATTTATTTAAAAAAATTACACAGTTAGATAGAAAATTGAACGGCGAATCTAAAACTATATCAATATTGAAGATTGGTTAACATTTGACTGAGATATGAGCGTTTATAATGTTGGTACGTTTACATCGATAACTCGAAACAAATTACACCATTAGATAGGAAATTGAATGACGAACAGGGTAGGTTTGGTTCGGTTAGGTTAGGTGAACTTTTTTTTTTTTTTTTTTATGAGATATGAGCGTTTATAATGTTGGTACGTTTACATTGATTTCTCAAAAACTAGTTGATTTATTTAAAAAAATTACACAGTTAGACAGAAAATTGAACGGCAAATCTAAAACTATATCAATATTGAAGATTGGTTAACATTTGACTGAGATATGAGCGTTTATAATGTTGGAACATTTACATCGATAACTCAAAAACTAGTTGATTTATTTAAAAAAATTACACAGTTAGATAGAAAATTGAACGGCAAATCTAAAACTATATCAATATTGAAGATTAGTTAACATTTGACTGAGATATGAGCGTTTATAATGTTGGAACATTTACATTGATTACTCAAAAACTAGTCGATTTATTTAAGAATAATTACACCGTTAGATAGAAAATTGAACGGCAAATCTAAAACTATATAAATATTGAAGATTGGTTAACATTTGACTGAGATATGAGCGTTTATAATGTTGGAACGTTTACATTGATTACTCAAAAACTAGTCGATTTATTTAAGAATAATTACACTGTTAGATAGAAAATTGAACGGCAAATCTAAAACTATATAAATATTGAAGATTGGTTAACATTTGACTGAGATATGAGCGTTTATAATGTTGGAACGTTTACATTGATTACTCAAAAACTAGTCGATTTATTTAAGAATAATTACACTGTTAGATAGAAAATTGAACGGCAAATCTAAAACTATATCAATATTGAAGATTGGTTAACATTTGACTGAGATATGAGCGTTTATAATGTTGGTACGTTTACATCGATTTCTCAAAAACTAGTTGATTTATTTAAAAAAATTACACAGTTAGATAGAAAATTGAACGGCAAATCTAAAACTATATCAATATTGAAGATTGGTTAACATTTGACTGAGATATGAGCGTTTATAATGTTGGAACGTTTACATTGATTACTCAAAAACTAGTCGATTTATTTAAGAATAATTACACTGTTAGATAGAAAATTGAACGGCAAATCTAAAACTATATCAATATTGAAGATTGGTTAACATTTGACTGAGATATGAGCGTTTATAATGTTGGTACGTTTACATCGATTTCTCAAAAACTAGTTGATTTATTTAAAAAAATTACACAGTTAGATAGAAAATTGAACGGCAAATCTAAAACTATATCAATATTGAAGATTGGTTAACATTTGACTGAGATATGAGCGTTTATAATGTTGGAACATTTACATCGATAACTCGAAACAAATTACACCATTAGATAGGAAATTGAATGGCGAACAGGGTAGGTTTGGTTCGGTTAGGTTAGGTGAACTTTTTTTTTTTTTTTTTTATGAGATATGAGCGTTTATAATGTTGGTACGTTTACATCGATTTCTCAAAAACTAGTTGATTTATTTAAAAAAATTACACAGTTAGATAGAAAATTGAACGGCGAATCTAAAACTATATCAATATTGAAGATTGGTTAACATTTGACTGAGATATGAGCGTTTATAATGTTGGAACATTTACATCGATAACTCGAAACAAATTACACCATTAGATAGGAAATTGAATGGCGAACAGGGTAGGTTTGGTTCGGTTAGGTTAGGTGAACTTTTTTTTTTTTTTTATGAGATATGAGCGTTTATAATGTTGGTACGTTTACATTGATTTCTCAAAAACTAGTTGATTTATTTAAAAAAATTAAACAGTTAGATAGAAAATTGAACGGCGAATCTAAAACTATATCAATATTGAAGATTTGTTAACATTTGACTGAGATATGAGCGTTTATAATGTTGGAACATTTACATCGATAACTCGAAACAAATTACACCATTAGATAGGAAATTGAATGGCGAACAGGGTAGGTTTGGTTCGGTTAGGTTAGGTGAACTTTTTTTTTTTTTTTTTATGAGATATGAGCGTTTAGAATGTTGGTACGTTTACATCGATTTCTCAAAAACTAGTTGATTTATTTAAAAAAAATTACACAGTTAGATAGAAAATTGAACGGCGAATCTAAAACTATATCAATATTGAAGATTGGTTAACATTTGACTGAGATATGAGCGTTTATAATGTTGGTACGTTTACATCGATTTCTCAAAAACTAGTTGATTTATTTTAAAAAAATTACACAGTTAGATAGAAAATTGAACGGCAAATCTAAAACTATATCAATATTGAAGATTGGTTAACATTTGACTGAGATATGAGCGTTTATAATGTTGGAACATTTACATCGATAACTCGAAACAAATTACACCATTAGATAGGAAATTGAATGGCGAACAGGGTAGGTTTGGTTCGGTTAGGTTAGGTGAACTTTTTTTTTTTTTTTTTTTATGAGATATGAGCGTTTATAATGTTGGTACGTTTACATCGATTTCTCAAAAACTAGTTGATTTATTTAAAAAAATTACACAGTTAGATAGAAAATTGAACGGCGAATCTAAAACTATATCAATATTGAAGATTAGTTAACATTTGACTGAGATATGAGCGTTTATAATGTTGGAACATTTACATCGATAACTCGAAACAAATTACACCATTAGATAGGAAATTGAATGGCGAACAGGGTAGGTTTGGTTCGGTTAGGTTAGGTGAACTTTTTATTTTTTATTTTATGAGATATGAGCGTTTATAATGTTGGTACGTTTACATCGATTTCTCAAAAACTAGTTGATTTATTTAAAAAAATTACACAGTTAGATAGAAAATTGAACGGCGAATCTAAAACTATATCAATATTGAAGATTGGTTAACATTTGACTGAGATATGAGCGTTTATAATGTTGGAACGTTTACATCGATTTCTCAAAAACTAGTCGATTTATTTAAGAATAATTACACCGTTAGATAGAAAATTGAACGGCGAATCTAAAACTATATCAATATTGAAGATTGGTTAACATTTGACTGAGATATGAGCGTTTATAATGTTGGTACGTTTACATCGATTTCTCAAAAACTAGTTGATTTATTTAAAAAAATTACACAGTTAGATAGAAAATTGAACGGCGAATCTAAAACTATATCAATATTGAAGATTGGTTAACATTTGACTGAGATATGAGCGTTTATAATGTTGGAACATTTACATCGATAACTCGAAACAAATTACACCATTAGATAGGAAATTGAATGGCGAACAGGGTAGGTTTGGTTCGGTTAGGTTAGGTGAACTTTTTGTTTTTTTTTTATGAGATATGAGCGTTTATAATGTTGGTACGTTTACATCGATTTCTCAAAAACTAGTTGATTTATTTAAAAAAATTACACAGTTAGATAGAAAATTGAACGGCAAATCTAAAACTATATCAATATTGAAGATTGGTTAACATTTGACTGAGATATGAGCGTTTATAATGTTGGAACATTTACATCGATTTCTCAAAAACTAGTTGATTTATTTAAAAAAATTACACAGTTAGATAGAAAATTGAACGGCGAATCTAAAACTATATCAATATTGAAGATTGGTTAACATTTGACTGAGATATGAGCGTTTATAATGTTGGAACATTTACATCGATAACTCGAAACAAATTACACCATTAGATAGGAAATTGAATGGCGAACAGGGTAGGTTTGGTTCGGTTAGGTTAGGTGAACTTTTTATTTTTTATTTTATGAGATATGAGCGTTTATAATGTTGGTACGTTTACATCGATTTCTCAAAAACTAGTTGATTTATTTAAAAAAATTACACAGTTAGATAGAAAATTGAACGGCGAATCTAAAACTATATAAATATTGAAGATTAGTTAACATTTGACTGAGATATGAGCGTTTATAATGTTGGAACATTTACATCGATAACTCGAAACAAATTACACCATTAGATAGGAAATTTAATGGCGAACAGGGTAGGTTTGGTTCGGTTAGGTTAGGTGAACTTTTTTTTTTTTTTTTTATGAGATATGAGCGTTTATAATGTTGGTACGTTTACATCGATTTCTCAAAAACGAGTTGATTTATTTTAAAAAAAATTCGCCGTTAAATAGAAAATTGAACGGCGAATCTAAAACTATATCAATATTGAAGATTGGTTAACATTTGACTGAGATATGAGCGTTTATAATGTTGGTACGTTTACATCGATTTCTCAAAAACTAGTTGATTTATTTAAAAAAATTACACAGTTAGATAGAAAATTGAACGGCAAATCTAAAACTATATCAATATTGAAGATTGGTTAACATTTGACTGAGATATGAGCGTTTATAATGTTGGAACATTTACATCGATAACTCGAAACAAATTACACCATTAGATAGGAAATTGAATGGCGAACAGGGTAGGTTTGGTTCGGTTAGGTTAGGTGAACTTTTTTTTTTTTTTTTTATGAGATATGAGCGTTTATAATGTTGGTACGTTTACATCGATTTCTCAAAAACTAGTTGATTTATTTTAAAAAAAATTCGCCGTTAAATAGAAAATTGAACGGCGAATCTAAAACTATATCAATATTGAAGATTGGTTAACATTTGACTGAGATATGAGCGTTTATAATGTTGGTACGTTTACATCGATTTCTCAAAAACTAGTTGATTTATTTTAAAAAAAATTCGCCGTTAAATAGAAAATTGAACGGCAAATCTAAAACTATATCAATATTGAAGATTGGTTAACATTTGACTGAGATATGAGCGTTTATAATGTTGGAACATTTACATCGATAACTCGAAACAAATTACACCATTAGATAGGAAATTGAATGGCGAACAGGGTAGGTTTGGTTCGGTTAGGTTAGGTGAACTTTTTTTTTTTTTTTTTTATGAGATATGAGCGTTTATAATGTTGGTACGTTTACATCGATTTCTCAAAAACTAGTTGATTTATTTTAAAAAAATTACACCGTTAAATAGAAAATTGAACGGCGAATCTAAAACTATATCAATATTGAAGATTGGTTAACATTTGACTGAGATATGAGCGTTTATAATGTTGGTACGTTTACATCGATTTCTCAAAAACTAGTTGATTTATTTAAGAATAATTACACCGTTAAATAGAAAATTGAACGGCGAATCTAAAACTATATCAATATTGAAGATTAGTTAACATTTGACTGAGATATGAGCGTTTATAATGTTGGAACATTTACATCGATAACTCGAAACAAATTACACCATTAGATAGGAAATTGAATGGCGAACAGGGTAGGTTTGGTTCGGTTAGGTTAGGTGAACTTTTTTTATTTTATTTTATGAGATATGAGCGTTTATAATGTTGGTACGTTTACATCGATTTCTCAAAAACTAGTTGATTTATTTAAAAAAATTACAGTTAGATAGAAAATTGAACGGCAAATCTAAAACTATATCAATATTGAAGATTGGTTAACATTTGACTGAGATATGAGCGTTTATAATGTTGGAACATTTACATCGATAACTCGAAACAAATTACACCATTAGATAGGAAATTGAATGGCGAACAGGGTAGGTTTGGTTCGGTTAGGTTAGGTGAACTTTTTTTTTTTTTTTTTTTATGAGATATGAGCGTTTATAATGTTGGTACGTTTACATCGATTTCTCAAAAACTAGTTGATTTATTTAAAAAAATTACACAGTTAGATAGAAAATTGAACGGCGAATCTAAAACTATATCAATATTGAAGATTGGTTAACATTTGACTGAGATATGAGCGTTTATAATGTTGGAACATTTACATCGATAACTCGAAACAAATTACACCATTAGATAGGAAATTGAATGGCGAACAGGGTAGGTTTGGTTCGGTTAGGTTAGGTGAACTTTTTTTTTTTTATTTTATGAGATATGAGCGTTTATAATGTTGGTACGTTTACATTGATTTCTCAAAAACTAGTTGATTTATTTAAAAAAATTAAACAGTTAGATAGAAAATTGAACGGCGAATCTAAAACTATATCAATATTGAAGATTTGTTAACATTTGACTGAGATATGAGCGTTTATAATGTTGGAACATTTACATCGATAACTCGAAACAAATTACACCATTAGATAGGAAATTGAATGGCGAACAGGGTAGGTTTGGTTCGGTTAGGTTAGGTGAACTTTTTTTTTTTTTTTTTATGAGATATGAGCGTTTATAATGTTGGTACGTTTACATCGATTTCTCAAAAACTAGTTGATTTATTTAAAAAAAATTACACAGTTAGATAGAAAATTGAACGGCAAATCTAAAACTATATCAATATTGAAGATTGGTTAACATTTGACTGAGATATGAGCGTTTATAATGTTGGTACGTTTACATCGATTTCTCAAAAACTAGTTGATTTATTTTAAAAAAATTACACCGTTAAATAGAAAATTGAACGGCGAATCTAAAACTATATCAATATTGAAGATTAGTTAACATTTGACTGAGATATGAGCGTTTATAATGTTGGAACATTTACATCGATAACTCGAAACAAATTACACCATTAGATAGGAAATTGAATGGCGAACAGGGTAGGTTTGGTTCGGTTAGGTTAGGTGAACTTTTTTTTTTTTATTTTATGAGATATGAGCGTTTATAATGTTGGTACGTTTACATCGATTTCTCAAAAACTAGTTGATTTATTTAAAAAAATTACAGTTAGATAGAAAATTGAACGGCAAATCTAAAACTATATCAATATTGAAGATTGGTTAACATTTGACTGAGATATGAGCGTTTATAATGTTGGAACATTTACATCGATAACTCGAAACAAATTACACCATTAGATAGGAAATTGAATGGCGAACAGGGTAGGTTTGGTTCGGTTAGGTTAGGTGAACTTTTTTTTTTTTTTTTTTTATGAGATATGAGCGTTTATAATGTTGGTACGTTTACATCGATTTCTCAAAAACTAGTTGATTTATTTAAAAAAATTACACAGTTAGATAGAAAATTGAACGGCGAATCTAAAACTATATCAATATTGAAGATTGGTTAACATTTGACTGAGATATGAGCGTTTATAATGTTGGTACGTTTACATCGATTTCTCAAAAACTAGTTGATTTATTTAAAAAAATTACACCGTTAAATAGAAAATTAAACGGCGAATCTAAAACTATATCAATATTGAAGATTAGTTAACATTTGACTGAGATATGAGCGTTTATAATGTTGGAACATTTACATCGATAACTCGAAACAAATTACACCATTAGATAGGAAATTGAATGGCGAACAGGGTAGGTTTGGTTCGGTTAGGTTAGGTGAACTTTTTTTTTTTTTTATGAGATATGAGCGTTTATAATGTTGGTACGTTTACATCGATTTCTCAAAAACTAGTTGATTTATTTAAAAAAATTACACAGTTAGATAGAAAATTGAACGGCAAATCTAAAACTATATCAATATTGAAGATTAGTTAACATTTGACTGAGATATGAGCGTTTATAATGTTGGAACATTTACATCGATAACTCGAAACAAATTACACCATTAGATAGGAAATTGAATGGCGAACAGGGTAGGTTTGGTTCGGTTAGGTTAGGTGAACTTTTTTTTTTTTTTTTTATGAGATATGAGCGTTTATAATGTTGGTACGTTTACATCGATTTCTCAAAAACTAGTTGATTTATTTTAAAAAAATTACACCGTTAGATAGAAAATTGAACGGCGAATCTAAAACTATATCAATATTGAAGATTGGTTAACATTTGACTGAGATATGAGCGTTTATAATGTTGGTACGTTTACATTGATTTCTCAAAAACTAGTTGATTTATTTAAAAAAATTACACAGTTAGATAGAAAATTGAACGGCGAATCTAAAACTATATCAATATTGAAGATTGGTTAACATTTGACTGAGATATGAGCGTTTATAATGTTGGTACGTTTACATCGATTTCTCAAAAACTAGTTGATTTATTTTAAAAAAATTACACCGTTAAATAGAAAATTAAACGGCGAATCTAAAACTATATCAATATTGAAGATTAGTTAACATTTGACTGAGATATGAGCGTTTATAATGTTGGAACATTTACATCGATAACTCGAAACAAATTACACCATTAGATAGGAAATTGAATGGCGAACAGGGTAGGTTTGGTTCGGTTAGGTTAGGTGAACTTTTTTTTTTTTTTATGAGATATGAGCGTTTATAATGTTGGTACGTTTACATCGATTTCTCAAAAACTAGTTGATTTATTTAAAAAAATTACACAGTTAGATAGAAAATTGAACGGCAAATCTAAAACTATATCAATATTGAAGATTAGTTAACATTTGACTGAGATATGAGCGTTTATAATGTTGGAACATTTACATCGATAACTCGAAACAAATTACACCATTAGATAGGAAATTGAATGGCGAACAGGGTAGGTTTGGTTCGGTTAGGTTAGGTGAACTTTTTTTTTTTTTTTTTATGAGATATGAGCGTTTATAATGTTGGTACGTTTACATCGATTTCTCAAAAACTAGTTGATTTATTTTAAAAAAATTACACCGTTAGATAGAAAATTGAACGGCGAATCTAAAACTATATCAATATTGAAGATTGGTTAACATTTGACTGAGATATGAGCGTTTATAATGTTGGTACGTTTACATCGATTTCTCAAAAACTAGTTGATTTATTTAAAAAAATTACACAGTTAGATAGAAAATTGAACGGCAAATCTAAAACTATATCAATATTGAATATTGGTTAACATTTGACTGAGATATGAGCGTTTATAATGTTGGTACGTTTACATCGATTTCTCAAAAACTAGTTGATTTATTTTAAAAAAATTACACCGTTAAATAGAAAATTGAACGGCGAATCTAAAACTATATCAATATTGAAGATTAGTTAACATTTGACTGAGATATGAGCGTTTATAATGTTGGAACATTTACATCGATAACTCGAAACAAATTACACCATTAGATAGGAAATTGAATGGCGAACAGGGTAGGTTTGGTTCGGTTAGGTTAGGTGAACTTTTTTTTTTTATTTTATGAGATATGAGCGTTTATAATGTTGGTACGTTTACAGCGATTTCTCAAAAACTAGTTGATTTATTTAAAAAAATTACACAGTTAGATAGAAAATTGAACGGCGAATCTAAAACTATATCAATATTGAAGATTAGTTAACATTTGACTGAGATATGAGCGTTTATAATGTTGGAACATTTACATCGATAACTCGAAACAAATTACACCATTAGATAGGAAATTGAATGGCGAACAGGGTAGGTTTGGTTCGGTTAGGTTAGGTGAACTTTTTTCTTTTATTTTATGAGATATGAGCGTTTATAATGTTGGTACGTTTACAGCGATTTCTCAAAAACTAGTTGATTTATTTAAAAAAATTACATAGTTAGATAGAAAATTGAACGGCGAATCTAAAACTATATCAATATTGAAGATTGGTTAACATTTGACTGAGATATGAGCGTTTATAATGTTGGAACATTTACATCGATAACTCGAAACAAATTACACCATTAGATAGGAAATTGAATGGCGAACAGGGTAGGTTTGGTTCGGTTAGGTTAGGTGAACTTTTTTTTTTTTTTTATGAGATATGAGCGTTTATAATGTTGGTACGTTTACATCGATTTCTCAAAAACTAGTTGATTTATTTAAAAAAATTACACAGTTAGATAGAAAATTGAACGGCAAATCTAAAACTATATCAATATTGAAGATTAGTTAACATTTGACTGAGATATGAGCGTTTATAATGTTGGAACATTTACATCGATAACTCGAAACAAATTACACCATTAGATAGGAAATTGAATGGCGAACAGGGTAGGTTTGGTTCGGTTAGGTTAGGTGAACTTTTTTTTTTTTTTTTTATGAGATATGAGCGTTTATAATGTTGGTACGTTTACATCGATTTCTCAAAAACTAGTTGATTTATTTAAAAAAATTACACAGTTAGATAGAAAATTGAACGGCGAATCTAAAACTATATCAATATTGAAGATTGGTTAACATTTGACTGAGATATGAGCGTTTATAATGTTGGAACGTTTACATCGATTTCTCAAAAACTAGTCGATTTATTTTAAAAAAATTTCACCGTTAAATAGAAAATTGAACGGCGAATCTAAAACTATATAAATATTGAAGATTGGTTAACATTTGACTGAGATATGAGCGTTTATAATGTTGGTACGTTTACATCGATTTCTCAAAAACTAGTTGATTTATTTAAAAAAATTACACAGTTAGATAGAAAATTGAACGGCGAATCTAAAACTATATCAATATTGAAGATTGGTTAACATTTGACTGAGATATGAGCGTTTATAATGTTGGAACATTTACATCGATAACTCGAAACAAATTACACCATTAGATAGGAAATTGAATGGCGAACAGGGTAGGTTTGGTTCGGTTAGGTTAGGTGAACTTTTTTTTTTTTTTTTTTTATGAGATATGAGCATTTATAATGTTGGTACGTTTACATCGATTTCTCAAAAACTAGTTGATTTATTAAAAAAAATTACACAGTTAGATAGAAAATTGAACGGCAAATCTAAAACTATATCAATATTGAAGATTAGTTAACATTTGACTGAGATATGAGCGTTTATAATGTTGGAACATTTACATCGATAACTCGAAACAAATTACACCATTAGATAGGAAATTGAATGGCGAACAGGGTAGGTTTGGTTTGGTTAGGTTAGGTGAACTTTTTTTTTTTTTTTTTTATGAGATATGAGCGTTTATAATGTTGGTACGTTTACATCGATTTCTCAAAAACTAGTTGATTTATTTTAAAAAAATTACACAGTTAGATAGAAAATTGAACGGCGAATCTAAAACTATATCAATATTGAAGATTGGTTAACATTTGACTGAGATATGAGCGTTTATAATGTTGGAACGTTTACATCGATTTCTCAAAAACTAGTCGATTTATTTTAAAAAAATTTCACCGTTAAATAGAAAATTGAACGGCGAATCTAAAACTATATAAATATTGAAGATTGGTTAACATTTGACTGAGATATGAGCGTTTATAATGTTGGTACGTTTACATCGATTTCTCAAAAACTAGTTGATTTATTTAAAAAAATTACACAGTTAGATAGAAAATTGAACGGCGAATCTAAAACTATATCAATATTGAAGATTGGTTAACATTTGACTGAGATATGAGCGTTTATAATGTTGGAACATTTACATCGATAACTCGAAACAAATTACACCATTAGATAGGAAATTGAATGGCGAACAGGGTAGGTTTGGTTCGGTTAGGTTAGGTGAACTTTTTTTTTTTTTTTTTTTATGAGATATGAGCATTTATAATGTTGGTACGTTTACATCGATTTCTCAAAAACTAGTTGATTTATTAAAAAAAATTACACAGTTAGATAGAAAATTGAACGGCAAATCTAAAACTATATCAATATTGAAGATTAGTTAACATTTGACTGAGATATGAGCGTTTATAATGTTGGAACATTTACATCGATAACTCGAAACAAATTACACCATTAGATAGGAAATTGAATGGCGAACAGGGTAGGTTTGGTTCGGTTAGGTTAGGTGAACTTTTTTTTTTTTTTTTTATGAGATATGAGCGTTTATAATGTTGGTACGTTTACATCGATTTCTCAAAAACTAGTTGATTTATTTAAAAAAATTACACAGTTAGATAGAAAATTGAACGGCAAATCTAAAACTATATCAATATTGAAGATTGGTTAACATTTGACTGAGATATGAGCGTTTATAATGTTGGAACGTTTACATCGATTTCTCAAAAACTAGTTGATTTATTTTAAAAAAATTTCACCGTTAAATAGAAAATTGAACGGCGAATCTAAAACTATATCAATATTGAAGATTGGTTAACATTTGACTGAGATATGAGCGTTTATAATGTTGGTACGTTTACATCGATTTCTCAAAAACTAGTTGATTTATTTAAAAAAATTACACAGTTAGATAGAAAATTGAACGGCAAATCTAAAACTATATCAATATTGAAGATTGGTTAACATTTGACTGAGACATGAGCGTTTATAATGTTGGAACGTTTACATCGATTTCTCAAAAACTAGTCGATTTATTTTTAAAAAATTACACCGTTAAATAGAAAATTGAACGGCGAATCTAAAACTATATCAATATTGAAGATTGGTTAACATTTGACTGAGATATGAGCGTTTATAATGTTGGTACGTTTACATCGATTTCTCAAAAACTAGTTGATTTATTTTAAAAAAATTACACCGTTAAATAGAAAATTGAACGGCAAATCTAAAACTATATCAATATTGAAGATTGGTTAACATTTGACTGAGACATGAGCGTTTATAATGTTGGAACGTTTACATCGATTTCTCAAAAACTAGTCGATTTATTTTTAAAAAATTACACCGTTAAATAGAAAATTGAACGGCGAATCTAAAACTATATCAATATTGAAGATTGGTTAACATTTGACTGAGATATGAGCGTTTATAATGTTGGAACATTTACATCGATAACTCGAAACAAATTACACCATTAGATAGGAAATTGAATGGCGAACAGGGTAGGTTTGGTTCGGTTAGGTTAGGTGAACTTTTTTTTTTTTTTTATGAGATATGAGCGTTTATAATGTTGGTACGTTTACATCGATTTCTCAAAAACTAGTTGATTTATTTTAAAAAAATTACACAGTTAGATAGAAAATTGAACGGCAAATCTAAAACTATATCAATATTGAAGATTAGTTAACATTTGACTGAGATATGAGCGTTTATAATGTTGGAACATTTACATCGATAACTCGAAACAAATTACACCATTAGATAGGAAATTGAATGGCGAACAGGGTAGGTTTGGTTCGGTTAGGTTAGGTGAACTTTTTTTTTTTTTTTTTTTATGAGATATGAGCATTTATAATGTTGGTACGTTTACATCGATTTCTCAAAAACTAGTTGATTTATTTTAAAAAAATTACACAGTTAGATAGAAAATTGAACGGCGAATCTAAAACTATATCAATATTGAAGATTGGTTAACATTTGACTGAGATATGAGCGTTTATAATGTTGGAACGTTTACATCGATTTCTCAAAAACTAGTTGATTTATTTTAAAAAAATTTCACCGTTAAATAGAAAATTGAACGGCGAATCTAAAACTATATCAATATTGAAGATTGGTTAACATTTGACTGAGATATGAGCGTTTATAATGTTGGTACGTTTACATCGATTTCTCAAAAACTAGTTGATTTATTTAAAAAAATTACACAGTTAGATAGAAAATTGAACGGCAAATCTAAAACTATATCAATATTGAAGATTGGTTAACATTTGACTGAGATATGAGCGTTTATAATGTTGGAACGTTTACATCGATTTCTCAAAAACTAGTTGATTTATTTTAAAAAAATTTCACCGTTAAATAGAAAATTGAACGGCGAATCTAAAACTATATCAATATTGAAGATTGGTTAACATTTGACTGAGATATGAGCGTTTATAATGTTGGTACGTTTACATCGATTTCTCAAAAACTAGTTGATTTATTTAAAAAAATTACACAGTTAGATAGAAAATTGAACGGCAAATCTAAAACTATATCAATATTGAAGATTGGTTAACATTTGACTGAGATATGAGCGTTTATAATGTTGGTACGTTTACATCGATTTCTCAAAAACTAGTTGATTTATTTAAAAAAATTACACAGTTAGATAGAAAATTGAACGGCAAATCTAAAACTATATCAATATTGAAGATTGGTTAACATTTGACTGAGATATGAGCGTTTATAATGTTGGAACGTTTACATCGATTTCTCAAAAACTAGTCGATTTATTTTTAAAAAATTACACCGTTAAATAGAAAATTGAACGGCGAATCTAAAACTATATCAATATTGAAGATTGGTTAACATTTGACTGAGATATGAGCGTTTATAATGTTGGAACATTTACATCGATAACTCGAAACAAATTACACCATTAGATAGGAAATTGAATGGCGAACAGGGTAGGTTTGGTTCGGTTAGGTTAGGTGAACTTTTTTTTTTTTTTTATGAGATATGAGCGTTTATAATGTTGGTACGTTTACATCGATTTCTCAAAAACTAGTTGATTTATTTTAAAAAAATTACACAGTTAGATAGAAAATTGAACGGCAAATCTAAAACTATATCAATATTGAAGATTAGTTAACATTTGACTGAGATATGAGCGTTTATAATGTTGGAACATTTACATCGATAACTCGAAACAAATTACACCATTAGATAGGAAATTGAATGGCGAACAGGGTAGGTTTGGTTCGGTTAGGTTAGGTGAACTTTTTTTTTTTTTTTTTTTATGAGATATGAGCATTTATAATGTTGGTACGTTTACATCGATTTCTCAAAAACTAGTTGATTTATTTTAAAAAAATTACACAGTTAGATAGAAAATTGAACGGCGAATCTAAAACTATATCAATATTGAAGATTGGTTAACATTTGACTGAGATATGAGCGTTTATAATGTTGGAACGTTTACATCGATTTCTCAAAAACTAGTTGATTTATTTTAAAAAAATTTCACCGTTAAATAGAAAATTGAACGGCGAATCTAAAACTATATCAATATTGAAGATTGGTTAACATTTGACTGAGATATGAGCGTTTATAATGTTGGTACGTTTACATCGATTTCTCAAAAACTAGTTGATTTATTTAAAAAAATTACACAGTTAGATAGAAAATTGAACGGCAAATCTAAAACTATATCAATATTGAAGATTGGTTAACATTTGACTGAGATATGAGCGTTTATAATGTTGGAACGTTTACATCGATTTCTCAAAAACTAGTTGATTTATTTTAAAAAAATTTCACCGTAAAATAGAAAATTGAACGGCGAATCTAAAACTATATCAATATTGAAGATTGGTTAACATTTGACTGAGATATGAGCGTTTATAATGTTGGTACGTTTACATCGATTTCTCAAAAACTAGTTGATTTATTTAAAAAAATTACACAGTTAGATAGAAAATTGAACGGCAAATCTAAAACTATATCAATATTGAAGATTGGTTAACATTTGACTGAGATATGAGCGTTTATAATGTTGGAACGTTTACATCGATTTCTCAAAAACTAGTTGATTTATTTTAAAAAAATTTCACCGTTAAATAGAAAATTGAACGGCAAATCTAAAACTATATCAATATTGAAGATTGGTTAACATTTGACTGAGATATGAGCGTTTATAATGTTGGTACGTTTACATCGATTTCTCAAAAACTAGTTGATTTATTTAAAAAAATTACACAGTTAGATAGAAAATTGAACGGCAAATCTAAAACTATATCAATATTGAAGATTGGTTAACATTTGACTGAGATATGAGCGTTTATAATGTTGGAACGTTTACATCGATTTCTCAAAAACTAGTTGATTTATTTTAAAAAAATTTCACCGTTAAATAGAAAATTGAACGGCGAATCTAAAACTATATCAATATTGAAGATTGGTTAACATTTGACTGAGATATGAGCGTTTATAATGTTGGTACGTTTACATCGATTTCTCAAAAACTAGTTGATTTATTTAAAAAAATTACACAGTTAGATAGAAAATTGAACGGCAAATCTAAAACTATATCAATATTGAATATTGGTTAACATTTGACTGAGATATGAGCGTTTATAATGTTGGTACGTTTACATCGATTTCTCAAAAACTAGTTGATTTATTTTAAAAAAATTACACAGTTAGATAGAAAATTGAACGGCGAATCTAAAACTATATCAATATTGAAGATTGGTTAACATTTGACTGAGATATGAGCGTTTATAATGTTGGAACGTTTACATCGATTTCTCAAAAACTAGTTGATTTATTTTAAAAAAATTTCACCGTTAAATAGAAAATTGAACGGCGAATCTAAAACTATATCAATATTGAAGATTGGTTAACATTTGACTGAGATATGAGCGTTTATAATGTTGGTACGTTTACATCGATTTCTCAAAAACTAGTTGATTTATTTAAAAAAATTACACAGTTAGATAGAAAATTGAACGGCAAATCTAAAACTATATCAATATTGAAGATTGGTTAACATTTGACTGAGATATGAGCGTTTATAATGTTGGAACGTTTACATCGATTTCTCAAAAACTAGTTGATTTATTTTAAAAAAATTTCACCGTTAAATAGAAAATTGAACGGCGAATCTAAAACTATATCAATATTGAAGATTGGTTAACATTTGACTGAGATATGAGCGTTTATAATGTTGGTACGTTTACATCGATTTCTCAAAAACTAGTTGATTTATTTAAAAAAATTACACAGTTAGATAGAAAATTGAACGGCAAATCTAAAACTATATCAATATTGAAGATTGGTTAACATTTGACTGAGATATGAGCGTTTATAATGTTGGTACGTTTACATCGATTTCTCAAAAACTAGTTGATTTATTTAAAAAAATTACACAGTTAGATAGAAAATTGAACGGCAAATCTAAAACTATATCAATATTGAAGATTGGTTAACATTTGACTGAGATATGAGCGTTTATAATGTTGGAACGTTTACATCGATTTCTCAAAAACTAGTTGATTTATTTTAAAAAAATTTCACCGTTAAATAGAAAATTGAACGGCAAATCTAAAACTATATCAATATTGAAGATTGGTTAACATTTGACTGAGATATGAGCGTTTATAATGTTGGTACGTTTACATCGATTTCTCAAAAACTAGTTGATTTATTTAAAAAAATTACACAGTTAGATAGAAAATTGAACGGCAAATCTAAAACTATATCAATATTGAAGATTGGTTAACATTTGACTGAGATATGAGCGTTTATAATGTTGGAACGTTTACATCGATTTCTCAAAAACTTGTTGATTTATTTTAAAAAAATTTCACCGTTAAATAGAAAATTGAACGGCGAATCTAAAACTATATCAATATTGAAGATTGGTTAACATTTGACTGAGATATGAGCGTTTATAATGTTGGTACGTTTACATCGATTTCTCAAAAACTAGTTGATTTATTTAAAAAAATTACACAGTTAGATAGAAAATTGAACGGCAAATCTAAAACTATATCAATATTGAAGATTGGTTAACATTTGACTGAGATATGAGCGTTTATAATGTTGGTACGTTTACATCGATTTCTCAAAAACTAGTTGATTTATTTAAAAAAATTACACAGTTAGATAGAAAATTGAACGGCAAATCTAAAACTATATCAATATTGAAGATTGGTTAACATTTGACTGAGATATGAGCGTTTATAATGTTGGAACGTTTACATCGATTTCTCAAAAACTAGTTGATTTATTTTAAAAAAATTTCACCGTTAAATAGAAAATTGAACGGCAAATCTAAAACTATATCAATATTGAAGATTGGTTAACATTTGACTGAGATATGAGCGTTTATAATGTTGGTACGTTTACATCGATTTCTCAAAAACTAGTTGATTTATTTAAAAAAATTACACAGTTAGATAGAAAATTGAACGGCAAATCTAAAACTATATCAATATTGAAGATTGGTTAACATTTGACTGAGATATGAGCGTTTATAATGTTGGAACGTTTACATCGATTTCTCAAAAACTAGTTGATTTATTTTAAAAAAATTTCACCGTTAAATAGAAAATTGAACGGCGAATCTAAAACTATATCAATATTGAAGATTGGTTAACATTTGACTGAGATATGAGCGTTTATAATGTTGGTACGTTTACATCGATTTCTCAAAAACTAGTTGATTTATTTAAAAAAATTACACCGTTAAATAGAAAATTGAACGGCGAATCTAAAACTATATCAATATTGAAGATTGGTTAACATTTGACTGAGATATGAGCGTTTATAATGTTGGTACGTTTACATCGATTTCTCAAAAACTAGTTGATTTATTTTAAAAAAATTTCACCGTTAAATAGAAAATTGAACGGCGAATCTAAAACTATATCAATATTGAAGATTGGTTAACATTTGACTGAGATATGAGCGTTTATAATGTTGGTACGTTTACATCGATTTCTCAAAAACTAGTTGATTTATTTAAAAAAATTACACAGTTAGATAGAAAATTGAACGGCAAATCTAAAACTATATCAATATTGAAGATTGGTTAACATTTGACTGAGATATGAGCGTTTATAATGTTGGAACGTTTACATCGATTTCTCAAAAACTAGTTGATTTATTTTAAAAAAATTTCACCGTTAAATAGAAAATTGAACGGCAAATCTAAAACTATATCAATATTGAAGATTGGTTAACATTTGACTGAGACATGAGCGTTTATAATGTTGGAACGTTTACATCGATTTCTCAAAAACTAGTCGATTTATTTTTAAAAAATTACACCGTTAAATAGAAAATTGAACGGCGAATCTAAAACTATATCAATATTGAAGATTGGTTAACATTTGACTGAGATATGAGCGTTTATAATGTTGGTACGTTTACATCGATTTCTCAAAAACTAGTTGATTTATTTTAAAAAAATTACACCGTTAAATAGAAAATTGAACGGCGAATCTAAAACTATATCAATATTGAAGATTAGTTAACATTTGACTGAGATATGAGCGTTTATAATGTTGGAACATTTACATCGATAACTCGAAACAAATTACACCATTAGATAGGAAATTGAATGGCGAACAGGGTAGGTTTGGTTCGGTTAGGTTAGGTGAACTTTTTTTTTTTTTTTTATGAGATATGAGCGTTTATAATGTTGGTACGTTTACATCGATTTCTCAAAAACTAGTTGATTTATTTTAAAAAAATTACACCGTTAAATAGAAAATTGAACGGCGAATCTAAAACTATATCAATATTGAAGATTTGTTAACATTTGACTGAGATATGAGCGTTTATAATGTTGGAACATTTACATCGATAACTCGAAACAAATTACACCATTAGATAGGAAATTGAATGGCGAACAGGGTAGGTTTGGTTCGGTTAGGTTAGGTGAACTTTTTTTTTTTTTTTTTATGATATATGAGCGTTTATAATGTTGGTACGTTTACATCGATTTCTCAAAAACTAGTTGATTTATTTTAAAAAAATTACACCGTTAAATAGAAAATTGAACGGCGAATCTAAAACTATATCAATATTGAAGATTTGTTAACATTTGACTGAGATATGAGCGTTTATAATGTTGGAACATTTACATCGATAACTCGAAACAAATTACACCATTAGATAGGAAATTGAATGGCGAACAGGGTAGGTTTGGTTCGGTTAGGTTAGGTGAACTTTTTGTTTTTTTTTTATGAGATATGAGCGTTTATAATGTTGGTACGTTTACATCGATTTCTCAAAAACTAGTTGATTTATTTAAAAAAATTACACAGTTAGATAGAAAATTGAACGGCAAATCTAAAACTATATCAATATTGAAGATTGGTTAACATTTGACTGAGATATGAGCGTTTATAATGTTGGTACGTTTACATCGATTTCTCAAAAACTAGTTGATTTATTTTAAAAAAATTTCACCGTTAAATAGAAAATTGAACGGCGAATCTAAAACTATATCAATATTGAAGATTGGTTAACATTTGACTGAGATATGAGCGTTTATAATGTTGGTACGTTTACATCGATTTCTCAAAAACTAGTTGATTTATTTAAAAAAATTACACAGTTAGATAGAAAATTGAACGGCAAATCTAAAACTATATCAATATTGAAGATTGGTTAACATTTGACTGAGACATGAGCGTTTATAATGTTGGAACGTTTACATCGATTTCTCAAAAACTAGTCGATTTATTTTTAAAAAAATTACACCGTTAAATAGAAAATTGAACGGCGAATCTAAAACTATATCAATATTGAAGATTGGTTAACATTTGACTGAGATATGAGCGTTTATAATGTTGGTACGTTTACATCGATTTCTCAAAAACTAGTTGATTTATTTTAAAAAAATTTCACAGTTAAATAGAAAATTGAACGGCGAATCTAAAACTATATCAATATTGAAGATTGGTTAACATTTGACTGAGATATGAGCGTTTATAATGTTGGTACGTTTACATCGATTTCTCAAAAACTAGTTGATTTATTTAAAAAAATTTCACAGTTAAATAGAAAATTGAACGGCGAATCTAAAACTATATCAATATTGAAGATTGGTTAACATTTGACTGAGATATGAGCGTTTATAATGTTGGTACGTTTACATCGATTTCTCAAAAACTAGTTGATTTATTTAAAAAAATTACACAGTTAGATAGAAAATTGAACGGCGAATCTAAAACTATATCAATATTGAAGATTAGTTAACATTTGACTGAGATATGAGCGTTTATAATGTTGGAACATTTACATCGATAACTCGAAACAAATTACACCATTAGATAGGAAATTGAATGGCGAACAGGGTAGGTTTGGTTCGGTTAGGTTAGGTGAACTTTTTTTTTTTTTTTTATGAGATATGAGCGTTTATAATGTTGGTACGTTTACATCGATTTCTCAAAAACTAGTTGATTTATTTTAAAAAAATTACACCGTTAAATAGAAAATTGAACGGCGAATCTAAAACTATATCAATATTGAAGATTGGTTAACATTTGACTGAGATATGAGCGTTTATAATGTTGGTACGTTTACATCGATTTCTCAAAAACTAGTTGATTTATTTAAAAAAATTACACAGTTAGATAGAAAATTGAACGGCAAATCTAAAACTATATCAATATTGCAGATTGGTTAACATTTGACTGAGACATGAGCGTTTATAATGTTGGAACGTTTACATCGATTTCTCAAAAACTAGTCGATTTATTTTTAAAAAATTACACCGTTAAATAGAAAATTGAACGGCGAATCTAAAACTATATCAATATTGAAGATTGGTTAACATTTGACTGAGATATGAGCGTTTATAATGTTGGTACGTTTACATCGATTTCTCAAAAACTAGTTGATTTATTTAAAAAAATTACACAGTTAGATAGAAAATTGAACGGCAAATCTAAAACTATATCAATATTGAAGATTGGTTAACATTTGACTGAGACATGAGCGTTTATAATGTTGGAACGTTTACATCGATTTCTCAAAAACTAGTCGATTTATTTTTAAAAAATTACACCGTTAAATAGAAAATTGAACGGCGAATCTAAAACTATATCAATATTGAAGATTGGTTAACATTTGACTGAGATATGAGCGTTTATAATGTTGGTACGTTTACATCGATTTCTCAAAAACTAGTTGATTTATTTTAAAAAAATTTCACAGTTAAATAGAAAATTGAACGGCGAATCTAAAACTATATCAATATTGAAGATTGGTTAACATTTGACTGAGATATGAGCGTTTATAATGTTGGTACGTTTACATCGATTTCTCAAAAACTAGTTGATTTATTTAAAAAAATTTCACAGTTAAATAGAAAATTGAACGGTGAATCTAAAACTATATCAATATTGAAGATTGGTTAACATTTGACTGAGATATGAGCGTTTATAATGTTGGTACGTTTACATCGATTTCTCAAAAACTAGTTGATTTATTTAAAAAAATTACACAGTTAGATAGAAAATTGAACGGCGAATCTAAAACTATATCAATATTGAAGATTAGTTAACATTTGACTGAGATATGAGCGTTTATAATGTTGGAACATTTACATCGATAACTCGAAACAAATTACACCATTAGATAGGAAATTGAATGGCGAACAGGGTAGGTTTGGTTCGGTTAGGTTAGGTGAACTTTTTTTTTTTTTTTTATGAGATATGAGCGTTTATAATGTTGGTACGTTTACATCGATTTCTCAAAAACTAGTTGATTTATTTTAAAAAAATTACACCGTTAAATAGAAAATTGAACGGCGAATCTAAAACTATATCAATATTGAAGATTTGTTACCATTTGACTGAGATATGAGCGTTTATAATGTTGGAACATTTACATCGATAACTCGAAACAAATTACACCATTAGATAGGAAATTGAATGGCGAACAGGGTAGGTTTGGTTCGGTTAGGTTAGGTGAACTTTTTTTTTTTTTATGAGATATGAGCGTTTATAATGTTGGTACGTTTACATCGATTTCTCAAAAACTAGTTGATTTATTTAAAAAAATTACACAGTTAGATAGAAAATTGAACGGCAAATCTAAAACTATATCAATATTGAAGATTAGTTAACATTAGACTGAGATATGAGCGTTTATAATGTTGGAACATTTACATCGATAACTCGAAACAAATTACACCATTAGATAGGAAATTGAATGGCGAACAGGGTAGGTTTGGTTCGGTTAGGTTAGGTGAACTTTTTTTTTTTTTTTTTTTATGAGATATGAGCATTTATAATGTTGGTACGTTTACATCGATTTCTCAAAAACTAGTTGATTTATTAAAAAAAATTACACCGTTAAATAGAAAATTGAACGGCGAATCTAAAACTATATCAATATTGAAGATTGGTTAACATTTGACTGAGATATGAGCGTTTATAATGTTGGTACGTTTACATCGATTTCTCAAAAACTAGTTGATTTATTTAAAAAAATTACACAGTTAGATAGAAAATTGAACGGCAAATCTAAAACTATATCAATATTGAAGATTGGTTAACATTTGACTGAGACATGAGCGTTTATAATGTTGGAACGTTTACATCGATTTCTCAAAAACTAGTCGATTTATTTTTAAAAAATTACACCGTTAAATAGAAAATTGAACGGCGAATCTAAAACTATATCAATATTGAAGATTGGTTAACATTTGACTGAGATATGAGCGTTTATAATGTTGGTACGTTTACATCGATTTCTCAAAAACTAGTTGATTTATTTAAAAAAATTTCACAGTTAAATAGAAAATTGAACGGCGAATCTAAAACTATATCAATATTGAAGATTGGTTAACATTTGACTGAGATATGAGCGTTTATAATGTTGGTACGTTTACATCGATTTCTCAAAAACTAGTTGATTTATTTAAAAAAATTACACAGTTAGATAGAAAATTGAACGGCGAATCTAAAACTATATCAATATTGAAGATTAGTTAACATTTGACTGAGATATGAGCGTTTATAATGTTGGAACATTTACATCGATAACTCGAAACAAATTACACCATTAGATAGGAAATTGAATGGCGAACAGGGTAGGTTTGGTTCGGTTAGGTTAGGTGAACTTTTTTTTTTTTTTTATGAGATATGAGCGTTTATAATGTTGGTACGTTTACATCGATTTCTCAAAAACTAGTTGATTTATTTTAAAAAAATTACACCGTTAAATAGAAAATTGAACGGCGAATCTAAAACTATATCAATATTGAAGATTTGTTACCATTTGACTGAGATATGAGCGTTTATAATGTTGGAACATTTACATCGATAACTCGAAACAAATTACACCATTAGATAGGAAATTGAATGGCGAACAGGGTAGGTTTGGTTCGGTTAGGTTAGGTGAACTTTTTTTTTTTTTTTATGAGATATGAGCGTTTATAATGTTGGTACGTTTACATCGATTTCTCAAAAACTAGTTGATTTATTTAAAAAAATTACACCGTTAAATAGAAAATTGAACGGCGAATCTAAAACTATATCAATATTGAAGATTAGTTAACATTTGACTGAGATATGAGCGTTTATAATGTTGGAACATTTACATCGATAACTCGAAACAAATTACACCATTAGATAGGAAATTGAATGGCGAACAGGGTAGGTTTGGTTCGGTTAGGTTAGGTGAACTTTTTTTTTTTTTTTTTTTTATGAGATATGAGCATTTATAATGTTGGTACGTTTACATCGATTTCTCAAAAACTAGTTGATTTATTAAAAAAAATTACACCGTTAAATAGAAAATTGAACGGCGAATCTAAAACTATATCAATATTGAAGATTGGTTAACATTTGACTGAGATATGAGCGTTTATAATGTTGGTACGTTTACATCGATTTCTCAAAAACTAGTTGATTTATTTAAAAAAATTACACAGTTAGATAGAAAATTGAACGGCAAATCTAAAACTATATCAATATTGAAGATTGGTTAACATTTGACTGAGACATGAGCGTTTATAATGTTGGAACGTTTACATCGATTTCTCAAAAACTAGTCGATTTATTTTTAAAAAATTACACCGTTAAATAGAAAATTGAACGGCGAATCTAAAACTATATCAATATTGAAGATTTGTTACCATTTGACTGAGATATGAGCGTTTATAATGTTGGAACATTTACATCGATAACTCGAAACAAATTACACCATTAGATAGGAAATTGAATGGCGAACAGGGTAGGTTTGGTTCGGTTAGGTTAGGTGAACTTTTTTTTTTTTTTTATGAGATATGAGCGTTTATAATGTTGGTACGTTTACATCGATTTCTCAAAAACTAGTTGATTTATTTAAAAAAATTACACCGTTAAATAGAAAATTGAACGGCGAATCTAAAACTATATCAATATTGAAGATTAGTTAACATTTGACTGAGATATGAGCGTTTATAATGTTGGAACATTTACATCGATAACTCGAAACAAATTACACCATTAGATAGGAAATTGAATGGCGAACAGGGTAGGTTTGGTTCGGTTAGGTTAGGTGAACTTTTTTTTTTTTTTTTTTTTATGAGATATGAGCGTTTATAATGTTGGTACGTTTACATCGATTTCTCAAAAACTAGTTGATTTATTAAAAAAAATTACACCGTTAAATAGAAAATTGAACGGCGAATCTAAAACTATATCAATATTGAAGATTGGTTAACATTTGACTGAGATATGAGCGTTTATAATGTTGGTACGTTTACATCGATTTCTCAAAAACTAGTTGATTTATTTAAAAAAATTACACAGTTAGATAGAAAATTGAACGGCAAATCTAAAACTATATCAATATTGAAGATTGGTTAACATTTGACTGAGACATGAGCGTTTATAATGTTGGAACGTTTACATCGATTTCTCAAAAACTAGTCGATTTATTTTTAAAAAATTACACCGTTAAATAGAAAATTGAACGGCGAATCTAAAACTATATCAATATTGAAGATTGGTTAACATTTGACTGAGATATGAGCGTTTATAATGTTGGTACGTTTACATCGATTTCTCAAAAACTAGTTGATTTATTTTAAAAAAATTACACCGTTAAATAGAAAATTGAACGGCGAATCTAAAACTATATCAATATTGAAGATTAGTTAACATTTGACTGAGATATGAGCGTTTATAATGTTGGAACATTTACATCGATAACTCGAAACAAATTACACCATTAGATAGGAAATTGAATGGCGAACAGGGTAGGTTTGGTTCGGTTAGGTTAGGTGAACTTTTTTTTTTTTTTTTATGAGATATGAGCGTTTATAATGTTGGTACGTTTACATCGATTTCTCAAAAACTAGTTGATTTATTTTAAAAAAATTACACCGTTAAATAGAAAATTGAACGGCGAATCTAAAACTATATCAATATTGAAGATTTGTTAACATTTGACTGAGATATGAGCGTTTATAATGTTGGAACATTTACATCGATAACTCGAAACAAATTACACCATTAGATAGGAAATTGAATGGCGAACAGGGTAGGTTTGGTTCGGTTAGGTTAGGTGAACTTTTTTTTTTTTTTATGAGATATGAGCGTTTATAATGTTGGTACGTTTACATCGATTTCTCAAAAACTAGTTGATTTATTTAAAAAAATTACACAGTTAGATAGAAAATTGAACGGCAAATCTAAAACTATATCAATATTGAAGATTAGTTAACATTTGACTGAGATATGAGCGTTTATAATGTTGGAACATTTACATCGATAACTCGAAACAAATTACACCATTAGATAGGAAATTGAATGGCGAACAGGGTAGGTTTGGTTCGGTTAGGTTAGGTGAACTTTTTTTTTTTTTTTTTATGAGATATGAGCGTTTATAATGTTGGTACGTTTACATCGATTTCTCAAAAACTAGTTGATTTATTTAAAAAAATTACACAGTTAGATAGAAAATTGAACGGCGAATCTAAAACTATATCAATATTGAAGATTGGTTAACATTTGACTGAGATATGAGCGTTTATAATGTTGGAACGTTTACATCGATTTCTCAAAAACTAGTCGATTTATTTTAAAAAAAATTCACCGTTAAATAGAAAATTGAACGGCGAATCTAAAACTATATAAATATTGAAGATTATTTAACATTTGACTGAGATATGAGCGTTTATAATGTTGGTACGTTTACATCGATTTCTCAAAAACTAGTTGATTTATTTAAAAAAATTACACAGTTAGATAGAAAATTGAACGGCGAATCTAAAACTATATCAATATTGAAGATTAGTTAACATTTGACTGAGATATGAGCGTTTATAATGTTGGAACATTTACATCGATAACTCGAAACAAATTACACCATTAGATAGGAAATTGAATGGCGAACAGGGTAGGTTTGGTTCGGTTAGGTTAGGTGAACTTTTTTTTTTTTTTTTTTTTATGAGATATGAGCATTTATAATGTTGGTACGTTTACATCGATTTCTCAAAAACTAGTTGATTTATTAAAAAAAATTACACCGTTAAATAGAAAATTGAACGGCGAATCTAAAACTATATCAATATTGAAGATTGGTTAACATTTGACTGAGATATGAGCGTTTATAATGTTGGTACGTTTACATCGATTTCTCAAAAACTAGTTGATTTATTTAAAAAAATTACACAGTTAGATAGAAAATTGAACGGCAAATCTAAAACTATATCAATATTGAAGATTGGTTAACATTTGACTGAGACATGAGCGTTTATAATGTTGGAACGTTTACATCGATTTCTCAAAAACTAGTCGATTTATTTTAAAAAAATTACACCGTTAAATAGAAAATTGAACGGCGAATCTAAAACTATATCAATATTGAAGATTAGTTAACATTTGACTGAGATATGAGCGTTTATAATGTTGGAACATTTACATCGATAACTCGAAACAAATTACACCATTAGATAGGAAATTGAATGGCGAACAGGGTAGGTTTGGTTCGGTTAGGTTAGGTGAACTTTTTTTTTTTTTTTTATGAGATATGAGCGTTTATAATGTTGGTACGTTTACATCGATTTCTCAAAAACTAGTTGATTTATTTTAAAAAAATTACACCGTTAAATAGAAAATTGAACGGCGAATCTAAAACTATATCAATATTGAAGATTTGTTAACATTTGACTGAGATATGAGCGTTTATAATGTTGGAACATTTACATCGATAACTCGAAACAAATTACACCATTAGATAGGAAATTGAATGGCGAACAGGGTAGGTTTGGTTCGGTTAGGTTAGGTGAACTTTTTTTTTTTTTTATGAGATATGAGCGTTTATAATGTTGGTACGTTTACATCGATTTCTCAAAAACTAGTTGATTTATTTAAAAAAATTACACAGTTAGATAGAAAATTGAACGGCAAATCTAAAACTATATCAATATTGAAGATTAGTTAACATTTGACTGAGATATGAGCGTTTATAATGTTGGAACATTTACATCGATAACTCGAAACAAATTACACCATTAGATAGGAAATTGAATGGCGAACAGGGTAGGTTTGGTTCGGTTAGGTTAGGTGAACTTTTTTTTTTTTTTTTTTATGAGATATGAGCGTTTATAATGTTGGTACGTTTACATCGATTTCTCAAAAACTAGTTGATTTATTTAAAAAAATTACACAGTTAGATAGAAAATTGAACGGCGAATCTAAAACTATATCAATATTGAAGATTGGTTAACATTTGACTGAGATATGAGCGTTTATAATGTTGGAACGTTTACATCGATTTCTCAAAAACTAGTCGATTTATTTTAAAAAAAATTCACCGTTAAATAGAAAATTGAACGGCGAATCTAAAACTATATAAATATTGAAGATTATTTAACATTTGACTGAGATATGAGCGTTTATAATGTTGGTACGTTTACATCGATTTCTCAAAAACTAGTTGATTTATTTAAAAAAATTACACAGTTAGATAGAAAATTGAACGGCAAATCTAAAACTATATCAATATTGAAGATTGGTTAACATTTGACTGAGATATGAGCGTTTATAATGTTGGAACATTTACATCGATAACTCGAAACAAATTACACCATTAGATAGGAAATTGAATGGCGAACAGGGTAGGTTTGGTTCGGTTAGGTTAGGTGAACTTTTTTTTTTTTTTTTTTATGAGATATGAGCGTTTATAATGTTGGTACGTTTACATCGATTTCTCAAAAACTAGTTGATTTATTTAAAAAAATTACACAGTTAGATAGAAAATTGAACGGCGAATCTAAAACTATATCAATATTGAAGATTAGTTAACATTTGACTGAGATATGAGCGTTTATAATGTTGGAACATTTACATCGATAACTCGAAACAAATTACACCATTAGATAGGAAATTGAATGGCGAACAGGGTAGGTTTGGTTCGGTTAGGTTAGGTGAACTTTTTATTTTTTATTTTATGAGATATGAGCGTTTATAATGTTGGTACGTTTACATCGATTTCTCAAAAACTAGTTGATTTATTTAAAAAAATTACACAGTTAGATAGAAAATTGAACGGCGAATCTAAAACTACATCAATATTGAAGATTGGTTAACATTTGACTGAGATATGAGCGTTTATAATGTTGGAACGTTTACATCGATTTCTCAAAAACTAGTTGATTTATTTAAAAAAATTACACAGTTAGATAGAAAATTGAACGGCAAATCTAAAACTATATCAATATTGAAGATTGGTTAACATTTGACTGAGATATGAGCGTTTATAATGTTGGAACATTTACATCGATAACTCGAAACAAATTACACCATTAGATAGGAAATTGAATGGCGAACAGGGTAGGTTTGGTTCGGTTAGGTTAGGTGAACTTTTTTTTTTTTTTTTTTTATGAGATATGAGCGTTTATAATGTTGGTACGTTTACATCGATTTCTCAAAAACTAGTTGATTTATTTAAAAAAATTACACAGTTAGATAGAAAATTGAACGGCGAATCTAAAACTATATCAATATTGAAGATTGGTAAACATTTGACTGAGATATGAGCGTTTATAATGTTGGAACATTTACATCGATAACTCGAAACAAATTACACCATTAGATAGGAAATTGAATGGCGAACAGGGTAGGTTTGGTTCGGTTAGGTTAGGTGAACTTTTTTTTTTTTTTTATGATATATGAGCGTTTATAATGTTGGTACGTTTACATCGATTTCTCAAAAACTAGTTGATTTATTTAAAAAAATTACACAGTTAGATAGAAAATTGAACGGCGAATCTAAAACTATATCAATATTGAAGATTAGTTAACATTTGACTGAGATATGAGCGTTTATAATGTTGGAACATTTACATCGATAACTCGAAACAAATTACACCATTAGATAGGAAATTGAATGGCGAACAGGGTAGGTTTGGTTCGGTTAGGTTAGGTGAACTTTTTTTTTTTTTTTTTTATGAGATATGAGCGTTTATAATGTTGGTACGTTTGCATCGATTTCTCAAAAACTAGTTGATTTATTTAAAAAAATTACACAGTTAGATAGAAAATTGAACGGCAAATCTAAAACTATATCAATATTGAAGATTGGTTAACATTTGACTGAGATATGAGCGTTTATAATGTTGGAACATTTACATCGATAACTCGAAACAAATTACACCATTAGATAGGAAATTGAATGGCGAACAGGGTAGGTTTGGTTCGGTTAGGTTAGGTGAACTTTTTTTTTTTTTTTTTTTATGAGATATGAGCGTTTATAATGTTGGTACGTTTACATCGATTTCTCAAAAACTAGTTGATTTATTTAAAAAAATTACACAGTTAGATAGAAAATTGAACGGCGAATCTAAAACTATATCAATATTGAAGATTAGTTAACATTTGACTGAAATATGAGCGTTTATAATGTTGGAACATTTACATCGATAACTCGAAACAAATTACACCATTAGATAGGAAATTGAATGGCGAACAGGGTAGGTTTGGTTCGGTTAGGTTAGGTGAACTTTTTTTTTTTTTTTTTTATGAGATATGAGCGTTTATAATGTTGGTACGTTTGCATCGATTTCTCAAAAACTAGTTGATTTATTTAAAAAAATTACACAGTTAGATAGAAAATTGAACGGCAAATCTAAAACTATATCAATATTGAAGATTGGTTAACATTTGACTGAGATATGAGCGTTTATAATGTTGGAACATTTACATCGATAACTCGAAACAAATTACACCATTAGATAGGAAATTGAATGGCGAACAGGGTAGGTTTGGTTCGGTTAGGTTAGGTGAACTTTTTTTTTTTTTTTTTTTATGAGATATGAGCGTTTATAATGTTGGTACGTTTACATCGATTTCTCAAAAACTAGTTGATTTATTTAAAAAAATTACACAGTTAGATAGAAAATTGAACGGCGAATCTAAAACTATATCAATATTGAAGATTGGTTAACATTTGACTGAGATATGAGCGTTTATAATGTTGGAACATTTACATCGATAACTCGAAACAAATTACACCATTAGATAGGAAATTGAATGGCGAACAGGGTAGGTTTGGTTCGGTTAGGTTAGGTGAACTTTTTTTTTTTTTTTTTTTATGATATATGAGCGTTTATAATGTTGGTACGTTTACATCGATTTCTCAAAAACTAGTTGATTTATTTAAAAAAATTACACAGTTAGATAGAAAATTGAACGGCGAATCTAAAACTATATCAATATTGAAGATTGGTTAACATTTGACTGAGATATGAGCGTTTATAATGTTGGAACGTTTACATCGATTTCTCAAAAACTAGTCGATTTATTTTAAAAAAAATTCACCGTTAAATAGAAAATTGAACGGCGAATCTAAAACTATATAAATATTGAAGATTATTTAACATTTGACTGAGATATGAGCGTTTATAATGTTGGTACGTTTACATCGATTTCTCAAAAACTAGTTGATTTATTTAAAAAAATTACACAGTTAGATAGAAAATTGAACGGCAAATCTAAAACTATATCAATATTGAAGATTGGTTAACATTTGACTGAGATATGAGCGTTTATAATGTTGGAACATTTACATCGATAACTCGAAACAAATTACACCATTAGATAGGAAATTGAATGGCGAACAGGGTAGGTTTGGTTCGGTTAGGTTAGGTGAACTTTTTTTTTTTTTTTTTTATGAGATATGAGCGTTTATAATGTTGGTACGTTTACATCGATTTCTCAAAAACTAGTTGATTTATTTAAAAAAATTACACAGTTAGATAGAAAATTGAACGGCGAATCTAAAACTATATCAATATTGAAGATTAGTTAACATTTGACTGAGATATGAGCGTTTATAATGTTGGAACATTTACATCGATAACTCGAAACAAATTACACCATTAGATAGGAAATTGAATGGCGAACAGGGTAGGTTTGGTTCGGTTAGGTTAGGTGAACTTTTTATTTTTTATTTTATGAGATATGAGCGTTTATAATGTTGGTACGTTTACATCGATTTCTCAAAAACTAGTTGATTTATTTAAAAAAATTACACAGTTAGATAGAAAATTGAACGGCGAATCTAAAACTACATCAATATTGAAGATTGGTTAACATTTGACTGAGATATGAGCGTTTATAATGTTGGAACGTTTACATCGATTTCTCAAAAACTAGTTGATTTATTTAAAAAAATTACACAGTTAGATAGAAAATTGAACGGCAAATCTAAAACTATATCAATATTGAAGATTGGTTAACATTTGACTGAGATATGAGCGTTTATAATGTTGGAACATTTACATCGATAACTCGAAACAAATTACACCATTAGATAGGAAATTGAATGGCGAACAGGGTAGGTTTGGTTCGGTTAGGTTAGGTGAACTTTTTTTTTTTTTTTTTTTATGAGATATGAGCGTTTATAATGTTGGTACGTTTACATCGATTTCTCAAAAACTAGTTGATTTATTTAAAAAAATTACACAGTTAGATAGAAAATTGAACGGCGAATCTAAAACTATATCAATATTGAAGATTGGTAAACATTTGACTGAGATATGAGCGTTTATAATGTTGGAACATTTACATCGATAACTCGAAACAAATTACACCATTAGATAGGAAATTGAATGGCGAACAGGGTAGGTTTGGTTCGGTTAGGTTAGGTGAACTTTTTTTTTTTTTTATGATATATGAGCGTTTATAATGTTGGTACGTTTACATCGATTTCTCAAAAACTAGTTGATTTATTTAAAAAAATTACACAGTTAGATAGAAAATTGAACGGCGAATCTAAAACTATATCAATATTGAAGATTAGTTAACATTTGACTGAGATATGAGCGTTTATAATGTTGGAACATTTACATCGATAACTCGAAACAAATTACACCATTAGATAGGAAATTGAATGGCGAACAGGGTAGGTTTGGTTCGGTTAGGTTAGGTGAACTTTTTTTTTTTTTTTTTTTTGAGATATGAGCGTTTATAATGTTGGTACGTTTGCATCGATTTCTCAAAAACTAGTTGATTTATTTAAAAAAATTACACAGTTAGATAGAAAATTGAACGGCAAATCTAAAACTATATCAATATTGAAGATTGGTTAACATTTGACTGAGATATGAGCGTTTATAATGTTGGAACATTTACATCGATAACTCGAAACAAATTACACCATTAGATAGGAAATTGAATGGCGAACAGGGTAGGTTTGGTTCGGTTAGGTTAGGTGAACTTTTTTTTTTTTTTTTTTTATGAGATATGAGCGTTTATAATGTTGGTACGTTTACATCGATTTCTCAAAAACTAGTTGATTTATTTAAAAAAATTACACAGTTAGATAGAAAATTGAACGGCGAATCTAAAACTATATCAATATTGAAGATTAGTTAACATTTGACTGAAATATGAGCGTTTATAATGTTGGAACATTTACATCGATAACTCGAAACAAATTACACCATTAGATAGGAAATTGAATGGCGAACAGGGTAGGTTTGGTTCGGTTAGGTTAGGTGAACTTTTTTTTTTTTTTTTTTATGAGATATGAGCGTTTATAATGTTGGTACGTTTGCATCGATTTCTCAAAAACTAGTTGATTTATTTAAAAAAATTACACAGTTAGATAGAAAATTGAACGGCAAATCTAAAACTATATCAATATTGAAGATTGGTTAACATTTGACTGAGATATGAGCGTTTATAATGTTGGAACATTTACATCGATAACTCGAAACAAATTACACCATTAGATAGGAAATTGAATGGCGAACAGGGTAGGTTTGGTTCGGTTAGGTTAGGTGAACTTTTTTTTTTTTTTTTTTTATGAGATATGAGCGTTTATAATGTTGGTACGTTTACATCGATTTCTCAAAAACTAGTTGATTTATTTAAAAAAATTACACAGTTAGATAGAAAATTGAACGGCGAATCTAAAACTATATCAATATTGAAGATTGGTTAACATTTGACTGAGATATGAGCGTTTATAATGTTGGAACATTTACATCGATAACTCGAAACAAATTACACCATTAGATAGGAAATTGAATGGCGAACAGGGTAGGTTTGGTTCGGTTAGGTTAGGTGAACTTTTTTTTTTTTTTTTTTTATGATATATGAGCGTTTATAATGTTGGTACGTTTACATCGATTTCTCAAAAACTAGTTGATTTATTTAAAAATATTACACAGTTAGATAGAAAATTGAACGGCAAATCTAAAACTATATCAATATTGAAGATTAGTTAACATTTGACTGAGATATGAGCGTTTATAATGTTGGAACATTTACATCGATTTTTCAAAAACTAGTTGATTTATTTAAAAAAATTACACAGTTAGATAGAAAATTGAACGGCGAATCTAAAACTATATCAATATTGAAGATTAGTTAACATTTGACTGAGATATGAGCGTTTATAATGTTGGAACATTTACATCGATAACTCGAAACAAATTACACCATTAGATAGGAAATTGAATGGCGAACAGGGTAGGTTTGGTTCGGTTAGGTTAGGTGAACTTTTTATTTTTTATTTTATGAGATATGAGCGTTTATAATGTTGGTACGTTTACATCGATTTCTCAAAAACTAGTTGATTTATTTAAAAAAATTACACAGTTAGATAGAAAATTGAACGGCGAATCTAAAACTATATAAATATTGAAGATTGGTTAACATTTGACTGAGATATGAGCGTTTATAATGTTGGTACGTTTACATCGATTTCTCAAAAACTAGTTGATTTATTTTAAAAAAATTACACCGTTAAATAGAAAATTGAACGGCGAATCTAAAACTATATCAATATTGAAGATTAGTTAACATTTGACTGAGATATGAGCGTTTATAATGTTGGAACATTTACATCGATAACTCGAAACAAATTACACCATTAGATAGGAAATTGAATGGCGAACAGGGTAGGTTTGGTTCGGTTAGGTTAGGTGAACTTTTTTTTTTTTTTTTTTATGAGATATGAGCGTTTATAATGTTGGTACGTTTACATCGATTTCTCAAAAACTAGTTGATTTATTTTAAAAAAATTTCGCCGTTAAATAGAAAATTGAACGGCGAATCTAAAACTATATCAATATTGAAGATTGGTTAACATTTGACTGAGATATGAGCGTTTATAATGTTGGTACGTTTACATCGATTTCTCAAAAACTAGTTGATTTATTTAAAAAAATTACACAGTTAGATAGAAAATTGAACGGCAAATCTAAAACTATATCAATATTGAAGATTGGTTAACATTTGACTGAGATATGAGCGTTTATAATGTTGGAACATTTACATCGATAACTCGAAACAAATTACACCATTAGATAGGAAATTGAATGGCGAACAGGGTAGGTTTGGTTCGGTTAGGTTAGGTGAACTTTTTTTTTTTTTTTTTTTATGAGATATGAGCGTTTATAATGTTGGTACGTTTACATCGATTTCTCAAAAACTAGTTGATTTATTTAAAAAAATTACACAGTTAGATAGAAAATTGAACGGCGAATCTAAAACTATATCAATATTGAAGATTAGTTAACATTTGACTGAGATATGAGCGTTTATAATGTTGGAACATTTACATCGATAACTCGAAACAAATTACACCATTAGATAGGAAATTGAATGGCGAACAGGGTAGGTTTGGTTCGGTTAGGTTAGGTGAACTTTTTTTTTTTTTTTTTATGAGATATGAGCGTTTATAATGTTGGTACGTTTACATCGATTTCTCAAAAACTAGTTGATTTATTTTAAAAAAATTTCGCTGTTAAATAGAAAATTGAACGGCGAATCTAAAACTATATCAATATTGAAGATTGGTTAACATTTGACTGAGATATGAGCGTTTATAATGTTGGTACGTTTACATCGATTTCTCAAAAACTAGTTGATTTATTTAAAAAAATTACACAGTTAGATAGAAAATTGAACGGCAAATCTAAAACTATATCAATATTGAAGATTGGTTAACATTTGACTGAGATATGAGCGTTTATAATGTTGGAACATTTACATCGATAACTCGAAACAAATTACACCATTAGATAGGAAATTGAATGGCGAACAGGGTAGGTTTGGTTCGGTTAGGTTAGGTGAACTTTTTTTTTTTTTTTTTTTATGAGATATGAGCGTTTATAATGTTGGTACGTTTACATCGATTTCTCAAAAACTAGTTGATTTATTTAAAAAAATTACACAGTTAGATAGAAAATTGAACGGCGAATCTAAAACTATATCAATATTGAAGATTGGTAAACATTTGACTGAGATATGAGCGTTTATAATGTTGGAACATTTACATCGATAACTCGAAACAAATTACACCATAAGATAGGAAATTGAATGGCGAACAGGGTAGGTTTGGTTCGGTTAGGTTAGGTGAACTTTTTTTTTTTTTTTATGATATATGAGCGTTTATAATGTTGGTACGTTTACATCGATTTCTCAAAAACTAGTTGATTTATTTAAAAAAATTACACAGTTAGATAGAAAATTGAACGGCGAATCTAAAACTATATCAATATTGAAGATTAGTTAACATTTGACTGAGATATGAGCGTTTATAATGTTGGAACATTTACATCGATAACTCGAAACAAATTACACCATTAGATAGGAAATTGAATGGCGAACAGGGTAGGTTTGGTTCGGTTAGGTTAGGTGAACTTTTTTTTTTTTTTTTATGAGATATGAGCGTTTATAATGTTGGTACGTTTACATCGATTTCTCAAAAACTAGTTGATTTATTTAAAAAAATTACACAGTTAGATAGAAAATTGAACGGCGAATCTAAAACTATATCAATATTGAAGATTGGTTAACATTTGACTGAGATATGAGCGTTTATAATGTTGGAACGTTTACATCGATTTCTCAAAAACTAGTTGATTTATTTAAAAAAATTACACAGTTAGATAGAAAATTGAACGGAAAATCTAAAACTATATCAATATTGAAGATTGGTTAACATTTGACTGAGATATGAGCGTTTATAATGTTGGAACATTTACATCGATAACTCGAAACAAATTACACCATTAGATAGGAAATTGAATGGCGAACAGGGTAGGTTTGGTTCGGTTAGGTTAGGTGAACTTTTTTTTTTTTTTTATGATATATGAGCGTTTATAATGTTGGTACGTTTACATCGATTTCTCAAAAACTAGTTGATTTATTTAAAAATATTACACAGTTAGATAGAAAATTGAACGGCAAATCTAAAACTATATCAATATTGAAGATTAGTTAACATTTGACTGAGATATGAGCGTTTATAATGTTGGAACATTTACATCGATAACTCGAAACAAATTACACCATTAGATAGGAAATTGAATGGCGAACAGGGTAGGTTTGGTTCGGTTAGGTTAGGTGAACTTTTTTTTTTTTTTTTAATGAGATATGAGCGTTTATAATGTTGGTACGTTTACATCGATTTCTCAAAAACTAGTTGATTTATTTAAAAAAATTACACAGTTAGATAGAAAATTGAACGGCAAATCTAAAACTATATCAATATTGAAGATTGGTTAACATTTGACTGAGATATGAGCGTTTATAATGTTGGAACATTTACATCGATAACTCGAAACAAATTACACCATTAGATAGGAAATTGAATGGCGAACAGGGTAGGTTTGGTTCGGTTAGGTTAGGTGAACTTTTTTTTTTTTTTTTTTATGAGATATGAGCGTTTATAATGTTGGTACGTTTACATCGATTTCTCAAAAACTAGTTGATTTATTTTAAAAAAATTTCGCCGTTAAATAGAAAATTGAACGGCGAATCTAAAACTATATCAATATTGAAGATTGGTTAACATTTGACTGAGATATGAGCGTTTATAATGTTGGTACGTTTACATCGATTTCTCAAAAACTAGTTGATTTATTTAAAAAAATTACACAGTTAGATAGAAAATTGAACGGCAAATCTAAAACTATATCAATATTGAAGATTGGTTAACATTTGACTGAGATATGAGCGTTTATAATGTTGGAACATTTACATCGATAACTCGAAACAAATTACACCATTAGATAGGAAATTGAATGGCGAACAGGGTAGGTTTGGTTCGGTTAGGTTAGGTGAACTTTTTTTTTTTTTTTTTTTATGAGATATGAGCGTTTATAATGTTGGTACGTTTACATCGATTTCTCAAAAACTAGTTGATTTATTTAAAAAAATTACACAGTTAGATAGAAAATTGAACGGCGAATCTAAAACTATATCAATATTGAAGATTAGTTAACATTTGACTGAGATATGAGCGTTTATAATGTTGGAACATTTACATCGATAACTCGAAACAAATTACACCATTAGATAGGAAATTGAATGGCGAACAGGGTAGGTTTGGTTCGGTTAGGTTAGGTGAACTTTTTTTTTTTTTTTTATGAGATATGAGCGTTTATAATGTTGGTACGTTTACATCGATTTCTCAAAAACTAGTTGATTTATTTAAAAAAATTACACAGTTAGATAGAAAATTGAACGGCGAATCTAAAACTATATCAATATTGAAGATTGGTTAACATTTGACTGAGATATGAGCGTTTATAATGTTGGAACGTTTACATCGATTTCTCAAAAACTAGTTGATTTATTTAAAAAAATTACACAGTTAGATAGAAAATTGAACGGCAAATCTAAAACTATATCAATATTGAAGATTGGTTAACATTTGACTGAGATATGAGCGTTTATAATGTTGGAACATTTACATCGATAACTCGAAACAAATTACACCATTAGATAGGAAATTGAATGGCGAACAGGGTAGGTTTGGTTCGGTTAGGTTAGGTGAACTTTTTTTTTTTTTTTTTTTATGAGATATGAGCGTTTATAATGTTGGTACGTTTACATCGATTTCTCAAAAACTAGTTGATTTATTTAAAAAAATTACACAGTTAGATAGAAAATTGAACGGCGAATCTAAAACTATATCAATATTGAAGATTGGTAAACATTTGACTGAGATATGAGCGTTTATAATGTTGGAACATTTACATCGATAACTCGAAACAAATTACACCATAAGATAGGAAATTGAATGGCGAACAGGGTAGGTTTGGTTCGGTTAGGTTAGGTGAACTTTTTTTTTTTTTTTATGATATATGAGCGTTTATAATGTTGGTACGTTTACATCGATTTCTCAAAAACTAGTTGATTTATTTAAAAAAATTACACAGTTAGATAGAAAATTGAACGGCGAATCTAAAACTATATCAATATTGAAGATTAGTTAACATTTGACTGAGATATGAGCGTTTATAATGTTGGAACATTTACATCGATAACTCGAAACAAATTACACCATTAGATAGGAAATTGAATGGCGAACAGGGTAGGTTTGGTTCGGTTAGGTTAGGTGAACTTTTTTTTTTTTTTTTATGAGATATGAGCGTTTATAATGTTGGTACGTTTACATCGATTTCTCAAAAACTAGTTGATTTATTTAAAAAAATTACACAGTTAGATAGAAAATTGAACGGCGAATCTAAAACTATATCAATATTGAAGATTGGTTAACATTTGACTGAGATATGAGCGTTTATAATGTTGGAACGTTTACATCGATTTCTCAAAAACTAGTTGATTTATTTAAAAAAATTACACAGTTAGATAGAAAATTGAACGGCAAATCTAAAACTATATCAATATTGAAGATTGGTTAACATTTGACTGAGATATGAGCGTTTATAATGTTGGAACATTTACATCGATAACTCGAAACAAATTACACCATTAGATAGGAAATTGAATGGCGAACAGGGTAGGTTTGGTTCGGTTAGGTTAGGTGAACTTTTTTTTTTTTTTTTTTTATGAGATATGAGCGTTTATAATGTTGGTACGTTTACATCGATTTCTCAAAAACTAGTTGATTTATTTAAAAAAATTACACAGTTAGATAGAAAATTGAACGGCGAATCTAAAACTATATCAATATTGAAGATTGGTAAACATTTGACTGAGATATGAGCGTTTATAATGTTGGAACATTTACATCGATAACTCGAAACAAATTACACCATTAGATAGGAAATTGAATGGCGAACAGGGTAGGTTTGGTTCGGTTAGGTTAGGTGAACTTTTTTTTTTTTTTTATGATATATGAGCGTTTATAATGTTGGTACGTTTACATCGATTTCTCAAAAACTAGTTGATTTATTTAAAAATATTACACAGTTAGATAGAAAATTGAACGGCAAATCTAAAACTATATCAATATTGAAGATTAGTTAACATTTGACTGAGATATGAGCGTTTATAATGTTGGAACATTTACATCGATAACTCGAAACAAATTACACCATTAGATAGGAAATTGAATGGCGAACAGGGTAGGTTTGGTTCGGTTAGGTTAGGTGAACTTTTTTTTTTTTTTTTTAATGAGATATGAGCGTTTATAATGTTGGTACGTTTACATCGATTTCTCAAAAACTAGTTGATTTATTTAAAAAAATTACACAGTTAGATAGAAAATTGAACGGCAAATCTAAAACTATATCAATATTGAAGATTGGTTAACATTTGACTGAGATATGAGCGTTTATAATGTTGGAACATTTACATCGATAACTCGAAACAAATTACACCATTAGATAGGAAATTGAATGGCGAACAGGGTAGGTTTGGTTCGGTTAGGTTAGGTGAACTTTTTTTTTTTTTTTTTTTTATGAGATATGAGCGTTTATAATGTTGGTACGTTTACATCGATTTCTCAAAAACTAGTTGATTTATTTAAAAAAATTACACAGTTAGATAGAAAATTGAACGGCGAATCTAAAACTATATCAATATTGAAGATTAGTTAACATTTGACTGAGATATGAGCGTTTATAATGTTGGAACATTTACATCGATAACTCGAAACAAATTACACCATTAGATAGGAAATTGAATGGCGAACAGGGTAGGTTTGGTTCGGTTAGGTTAGGTGAACTTTTTATTTTTTATTTTATGAGATATGAGCGTTTATAATGTTGGTACGTTTACATCGATTTCTCAAAAACTAGTTGATTTATTTAAAAAAATTACACAGTTAGATAGAAAATTGAACGGCGAATCTAAAACTACATCAATATTGAAGATTGGTTAACATTTGACTGAGATATGAGCGTTTATAATGTTGGAACGTTTACATCGATTTCTCAAAAACTAGTTGATTTATTTAAAAAAATTACACAGTTAGATAGAAAATTGAACGGCAAATCTAAAACTATATCAATATTGAAGATTGGTTAACATTTGACTGAGATATGAGCGTTTATAATGTTGGAACATTTACATCGATAACTCGAAACAAATTACACCATTAGATAGGAAATTGAATGGCGAACAGGGTAGGTTTGGTTCGGTTAGGTTAGGTGAACTTTTTTTTTTTTTTTTTTTATGAGATATGAGCGTTTATAATGTTGGTACGTTTACATCGATTTCTCAAAAACTAGTTGATTTATTTAAAAAAATTACACAGTTAGATAGAAAATTGAACGGCGAATCTAAAACTATATCAATATTGAAGATTGGTAAACATTTGACTGAGATATGAGCGTTTATAATGTTGGAACATTTACATCGATAACTCGAAACAAATTACACCATTAGATAGGAAATTGAATGGCGAACAGGGTAGGTTTGGTTCGGTTAGGTTAGGTGAACTTTTTTTTTTTTTTTATGATATATGAGCGTTTATAATGTTGGTACGTTTACATCGATTTCTCAAAAACTAGTTGATTTATTTAAAAAAATTACACAGTTAGATAGAAAATTGAACGGCGAATCTAAAACTATATCAATATTGAAGATTAGTTAACATTTGACTGAGATATGAGCGTTTATAATGTTGGAACATTTACATCGATAACTCGAAACAAATTACACCATTAGATAGGAAATTGAATGGCGAACAGGGTAGGTTTGGTTCGGTTAGGTTAGGTGAACTTTTTTTTTTTTTTTTTTATGAGATATGAGCGTTTATAATGTTGGTACGTTTACATCGATTTCTCAAAAACTAGTTGATTTATTTAAAAAAATTACACAGTTAGATAGAAAATTGAACGGCAAATCTAAAACTATATCAATATTGAAGATTGGTTAACATTTGACTGAGATATGAGCGTTTATAATGTTGGAACATTTACATCGATAACTCGAAACAAATTACACCATTAGATAGGAAATTGAATGGCGAACAGGGTAGGTTTGGTTCGGTTAGGTTAGGTGAACTTTTTTTTTTTTTTTTTTTATGAGATATGAGCGTTTATAATGTTGGTACGTTTACATCGATTTCTCAAAAACTAGTTGATTTATTTAAAAAAATTACACAGTTAGATAGAAAATTGAACGGCGAATCTAAAACTATATCAATATTGAAGATTAGTTAACATTTGACTGAGATATGAGCGTTTATAATGTTGGAACATTTACATCGATAACTCGAAACAAATTACACCATTAGATAGGAAATTGAATGGCGAACAGGGTAGGTTTGGTTCGGTTAGGTTAGGTGAACTTTTTATTTTTTATTTTATGAGATATGAGCGTTTATAATGTTGGTACGTTTACATCGATTTCTCAAAAACTAGTTGATTTATTTAAAAAAATTACACAGTTAGATAGAAAATTGAACGGCGAATCTAAAACTATATCAATATTGAAGATTGGTTAACATTTGACTGAGATATGAGCGTTTATAATGTTGGAACGTTTACATCGATTTCTCAAAAACTAGTCGATTTATTTAAGAATAATTACACCGTTAGATAGAAAATTGAACGGCGAATCTAAAACTATATCAATATTGAAGATTGGTTAACATTTGACTGAGATATGAGCGTTTATAATGTTGGTACGTTTACATCGATTTCTCAAAAACTAGTTGATTTATTTAAAAAAATTACACAGTTAGATAGAAAATTGAACGGCGAATCTAAAACTATATCAATATTGAAGATTGGTTAACATTTGACTGAGATATGAGCGTTTATAATGTTGGAACATTTACATCGATAACTCGAAACAAATTACACCATTAGATAGGAAATTGAATGGCGAACAGGGTAGGTTTGGTTCGGTTAGGTTAGGTGAACTTTTTGTTTTTTTTTTATGAGATATGAGCGTTTATAATGTTGGTACGTTTACATCGATTTCTCAAAAACTAGTTGATTTATTTAAAAAAATTACACAGTTAGATAGAAAATTGAACGGCAAATCTAAAACTATATCAATATTGAAGATTGGTTAACATTTGACTGAGATATGAGCGTTTATAATGTTGGAACATTTACATCGATTTTTCAAAAACTAGTTGATTTATTTAAAAAAATTACACAGTTAGATAGAAAATTGAACGGCGAATCTAAAACTATATCAATATTGAAGATTGGTTAACATTTGACTGAGATATGAGCGTTTATAATGTTGGAACATTTACATCGATAACTCGAAACAAATTACACCATTAGATAGGAAATTGAATGGCGAACAGGGTAGGTTTGGTTCGGTTAGGTTAGGTGAACTTTTTATTTTTTATTTTATGAGATATGAGCGTTTATAATGTTGGTACGTTTACATCGATTTCTCAAAAACTAGTTGATTTATTTAAAAAAATTACACAGTTAGATAGAAAATTGAACGGCGAATCTAAAACTATATAAATATTGAAGATTAGTTAACATTTGACTGAGATATGAGCGTTTATAATGTTGGAACATTTACATCGATAACTCGAAACAAATTACACCATTAGATAGGAAATTTAATGGCGAACAGGGTAGGTTTGGTTCGGTTAGGTTAGGTGAACTTTTTTTTTTTTTTTTTATGAGATATGAGCGTTTATAATGTTGGTACGTTTACATCGATTTCTCAAAAACGAGTTGATTTATTTTAAAAAAAATTCGCCGTTAAATAGAAAATTGAACGGCGAATCTAAAACTATATCAATATTGAAGATTGGTTAACATTTGACTGAGATATGAGCGTTTATAATGTTGGTACGTTTACATCGATTTCTCAAAAACTAGTTGATTTATTTAAAAAAATTACACAGTTAGATAGAAAATTGAACGGCAAATCTAAAACTATATCAATATTGAAGATTGGTTAACATTTGACTGAGATATGAGCGTTTATAATGTTGGAACATTTACATCGATAACTCGAAACAAATTACACCATTAGATAGGAAATTGAATGGCGAACAGGGTAGGTTTGGTTCGGTTAGGTTAGGTGAACTTTTTTTTTTTTTTTTTATGAGATATGAGCGTTTATAATGTTGGTACGTTTACATCGATTTCTCAAAAACTAGTTGATTTATTTTAAAAAAAATTCGCCGTTAAATAGAAAATTGAACGGCGAATCTAAAACTATATCAATATTGAAGATTGGTTAACATTTGACTGAGATATGAGCGTTTATAATGTTGGTACGTTTACATCGATTTCTCAAAAACTAGTTGATTTATTTTAAAAAAAATTCGCCGTTAAATAGAAAATTGAACGGCAAATCTAAAACTATATCAATATTGAAGATTGGTTAACATTTGACTGAGATATGAGCGTTTATAATGTTGGAACATTTACATCGATAACTCGAAACAAATTACACCATTAGATAGGAAATTGAATGGCGAACAGGGTAGGTTTGGTTCGGTTAGGTTAGGTGAACTTTTTTTTTTTTTTTTTTATGAGATATGAGCGTTTATAATGTTGGTACGTTTACATCGATTTCTCAAAAACTAGTTGATTTATTTTAAAAAAATTACACCGTTAAATAGAAAATTGAACGGCGAATCTAAAACTATATCAATATTGAAGATTGGTTAACATTTGACTGAGATATGAGCGTTTATAATGTTGGTACGTTTACATCGATTTCTCAAAAACTAGTTGATTTATTTAAGAATAATTACACCGTTAAATAGAAAATTGAACGGCGAATCTAAAACTATATCAATATTGAAGATTAGTTAACATTTGACTGAGATATGAGCGTTTATAATGTTGGAACATTTACATCGATAACTCGAAACAAATTACACCATTAGATAGGAAATTGAATGGCGAACAGGGTAGGTTTGGTTCGGTTAGGTTAGGTGAACTTTTTTTTTTTTTTTTTTATGAGATATGAGCGTTTATAATGTTGGTACGTTTACATCGATTTCTCAAAAACTAGTTGATTTATTTTAAAAAAATTACACCGTTAAATAGAAAATTGAACGGCGAATCTAAAACTATATCAATATTGAAGATTGGTTAACATTTGACTGAGATATGAGCGTTTATAATGTTGGTACGTTTACATCGATTTCTCAAAAACTAGTTGATTTATTTAAAAAAATTACACAGTTAGATAGAAAATTGAACGGCAAATCTAAAACTATATCAATATTGAAGATTGGTTAACATTTGACTGAGATATGAGCGTTTATAATGTTGGAACATTTACATCGATAACTCGAAACAAATTACACCATTAGATAGGAAATTGAATGGCGAACAGGGTAGGTTTGGTTCGGTTAGGTTAGGTGAACTTTTTTTTTTTTTTTTTTATGAGATATGAGCGTTTATAATGTTGGTACGTTTACATCGATTTCTCAAAAACTAGTTGATTTATTTTAAAAAAATTACACCGTTAAATAGAAAATTGAACGGCGAATCTAAAACTATATCAATATTGAAGATTGGTTAACATTTGACTGAGATATGAGCGTTTATAATGTTGGAACATTTACATCGATAACTCGAAACAAATTACACCATTAGATAGGAAATTGAATGGCGAACAGGGTAGGTTTGGTTCGGTTAGGTTAGGTGAACTTTTTATTTTTTATTTTATGAGATATGAGCGTTTATAATGTTGGTACGTTTACATCGATTTCTCAAAAACTAGTTGATTTATTTAAAAAAATTACACAGTTAGATAGAAAATTGAACGGCAAATCTAAAACTATATCAATATTGAAGATTGGTTAACATTTGACTGAGATATGAGCGTTTATAATGTTGGTACGTTTACATCGATTTCTCAAAAACTAGTTGATTTATTTAAAAAAATTACACAGTTAGATAGAAAATTGAACGGCAAATCTAAAACTATATCAATATTGAAGATTGGTTAACATTTGACTGAGATATGAGCGTTTATAATGTTGGAACGTTTACATCGATTTCTCAAAAACTAGTTGATTTATTTTAAAAAAATTTCACCGTTAAATAGAAAATTGAACGGCAAATCTAAAACTATATCAATATTGAAGATTGGTTAACATTTGACTGAGATATGAGCGTTTATAATGTTGGTACGTTTACATCGATTTCTCAAAAACTAGTTGATTTATTTAAAGAAATTACACAGTTAGATAGAAAATTGAACGGCAAATCTAAAACTATATCAATATTGAAGATTGGTTAACATTTGACTGAGATATGAGCGTTTATAATGTTGGAACGTTTACATCGATTTCTCAAAAACTAGTTGATTTATTTTAAAAAAATTTCACCGTTAAATAGAAAATTGAACGGCGAATCTAAAACTATATCAATATTGAAGATTGGTTAACATTTGACTGAGATATGAGCGTTTATAATGTTGGTACGTTTACATCGATTTCTCAAAAACTAGTTGATTTATTTAAAAAAATTACACAGTTAGATAGAAAATTGAACGGCAAATCTAAAACTATATCAATATTGAATATTGGTTAACATTTGACTGAGATATGAGCGTTTATAATGTTGGTACGTTTACATCGATTTCTCAAAAACTAGTTGATTTATTTTAAAAAAATTACACAGTTAGATAGAAAATTGAACGGCGAATCTAAAACTATATCAATATTGAAGATTGGTTAACATTTGACTGAGATATGAGCGTTTATAATGTTGGAACGTTTACATCGATTTCTCAAAAACTAGTTGATTTATTTAAAAAAATTACACAGTTAGATAGAAAATTGAACGGCAAATCTAAAACTATATCAATATTGAAGATTGGTTAACATTTGACTGAGATATGAGCGTTTATAATGTTGGAACATTTACATCGATAACTCGAAACAAATTACACCATTAGATAGGAAATTGAATGGCGAACAGGGTAGGTTTGGTTCGGTTAGGTTAGGTGAACTTTTTTTTTTTTTTTTTTTATGAGATATGAGCGTTTATAATGTTGGTACGTTTACATCGATTTCTCAAAAACTAGTTGATTTATTTAAAAAAATTACACAGTTAGATAGAAAATTGAACGGCGAATCTAAAACTATATCAATATTGAAGATTAGTTAACATTTGACTGAGATATGAGCGTTTATAATGTTGGAACATTTACATCGATAACTCGAAACAAATTACACCATTAGATAGGAAATTGAATGGCGAACAGGGTAGGTTTGGTTCGGTTAGGTTAGGTGAACTTTTTTTTTTTTTTTTTATGAGATATGAGCGTTTATAATGTTGGTACGTTTACATCGATTTCTCAAAAACTAGTTGATTTATTTTAAAAAAATTTCGCCGTTAAATAGAAAATTGAACGGCGAATCTAAAACTATATCAATATTGAAGATTGGTTAACATTTGACTGAGATATGAGCGTTTATAATGTTGGTACGTTTACATCGATTTCTCAAAAACTAGTTGATTTATTTAAAAAAATTACACAGTTAGATAGAAAATTGAACGGCAAATCTAAAACTATATCAATATTGAAGATTGGTTAACATTTGACTGAGATATGAGCGTTTATAATGTTGGAATATTTACATCGATAACTCGAAACAAATTACACCATTAGATAGGAAATTGAATGGCGAACAGGGTAGGTTTGGTTCGGTTAGGTTAGGTGAACTTTTTTTTTTTTTTTTTTTATGAGATATGAGCGTTTATAATGTTGGTACGTTTACATCGATTTCTCAAAAACTAGTTGATTTATTTAAAAAAATTACACAGTTAGATAGAAAATTGAACGGCGAATCTAAAACTATATCAATATTGAAGATTGGTAAACATTTGACTGAGATATGAGCGTTTATAATGTTGGAACATTTACATCGATAACTCGAAACAAATTACACCATAAGATAGGAAATTGAATGGCGAACAGGGTAGGTTTGGTTCGGTTAGGTTAGGTGAACTTTTTTTTTTTTTTTATGATATATGAGCGTTTATAATGTTGGTACGTTTACATCGATTTCTCAAAAACTAGTTGATTTATTTAAAAAAATTACACAGTTAGATAGAAAATTGAACGGCGAATCTAAAACTATATCAATATTGAAGATTAGTTAACATTTGACTGAGATATGAGCGTTTATAATGTTGGAACATTTACATCGATAACTCGAAACAAATTACACCATTAGATAGGAAATTGAATGGCGAACAGGGTAGGTTTGGTTCGGTTAGGTTAGGTGAACTTTTTTTTTTTTTTTTATGAGATATGAGCGTTTATAATGTTGGTACGTTTACATCGATTTCTCAAAAACTAGTTGATTTATTTAAAAAAATTACACAGTTAGATAGAAAATTGAACGGCGAATCTAAAACTATATCAATATTGAAGATTGGTTAACATTTGACTGAGATATGAGCGTTTATAATGTTGGAACGTTTACATCGATTTCTCAAAAACTAGTTGATTTATTTAAAAAAATTACACAGTTAGATAGAAAATTGAACGGCAAATCTAAAACTATATCAATATTGAAGATTGGTTAACATTTGACTGAGATATGAGCGTTTATAATGTTGGAACATTTACATCGATAACTCGAAACAAATTACACCATTAGATAGGAAATTGAATGGCGAACAGGGTAGGTTTGGTTCGGTTAGGTTAGGTGAACTTTTTTTTTTTTTTTTTTATGAGATATGAGCGTTTATAATGTTGGTACGTTTACATCGATTTCTCAAAAACTAGTTGATTTATTTAAAAAAATTACACAGTTAGATAGAAAATTGAACGGCGAATCTAAAACTATATCAATATTGAAGATTGGTAAACATTTGACTGAGATATGAGCGTTTATAATGTTGGAACATTTACATCGATAACTCGAAACAAATTACACCATTAGATAGGAAATTGAATGGCGAACAGGGTAGGTTTGGTTCGGTTAGGTTAGGTGAACTTTTTTTTTTTTTTTATGATATATGAGCGTTTATAATGTTGGTACGTTTACATCGATTTCTCAAAAACTAGTTGATTTATTTAAAAATATTACACAGTTAGATAGAAAATTGAACGGCAAATCTAAAACTATATCAATATTGAAGATTAGTTAACATTTGACTGAGATATGAGCGTTTATAATGTTGGAACATTTACATCGATAACTCGAAACAAATTACACCATTAGATAGGAAATTGAATGGCGAACAGGGTAGGTTTGGTTCGGTTAGGTTAGGTGAACTTTTTTTTTTTTTTTTTCATGATATATGAGCGTTTATAATGTTGGTACGTTTACATCGATTTCTCAAAAACTAGTTGATTTATTTAAAAAAATTACACAGTTAGATAGAAAATTGAACGGCGAATCTAAAACTATATCAATATTGAAGATTAGTTAACATTTGACTGAGATATGAGCGTTTATAATGTTGGAACATTTACATCGATAACTCGAAACAAATTACACCATTAGATAGGAAATTGAATGGCGAACAGGGTAGGTTTGGTTCGGTTAGGTTAGGTGAACTTTTTTTTTTTTTTTTTTATGAGATATGAGCGTTTATAATGTTGGTACGTTTACATCGATTTCTCAAAAACTAGTTGATTTATTTAAAAAAATTACACAGTTAGATAGAAAATTGAACGGCAAATCTAAAACTATATCAATATTGAAGATTGGTTAACATTTGACTGAGATATGAGCGTTTATAATGTTGGAACATTTACATCGATAACTCGAAACAAATTACACCATTAGATAGGAAATTGAATGGCGAACAGGGTAGGTTTGGTTCGGTTAGGTTAGGTGAACTTTTTTTTTTTTTTTTTTTATGAGATATGAGCGTTTATAATGTTGGTACGTTTACATCGATTTCTCAAAAACTAGTTGATTTATTTAAAAAAATTACACAGTTAGATAGAAAATTGAACGGCGAATCTAAAACTATATCAATATTGAAGATTAGTTAACATTTGACTGAGATATGAGCGTTTATAATGTTGGAACATTTACATCGATAACTCGAAACAAATTACACCATTAGATAGGAAATTGAATGGCGAACAGGGTAGGTTTGGTTCGGTTAGGTTAGGTGAACTTTTTATTTTTTATTTTATGAGATATGAGCGTTTATAATGTTGGTACGTTTACATCGATTTCTCAAAAACTAGTTGATTTATTTAAAAAAATTACACAGTTAGATAGAAAATTGAACGGCGAATCTAAAACTATATCAATATTGAAGATTGGTTAACATTTGACTGAGATATGAGCGTTTATAATGTTGGAACGTTTACATCGATTTCTCAAAAACTAGTCGATTTATTTAAGAATAATTACACCGTTAGATAGAAAATTGAACGGCGAATCTAAAACTATATCAATATTGAAGATTGGTTAACATTTGACTGAGATATGAGCGTTTATAATGTTGGTACGTTTACATCGATTTCTCAAAAACTAGTTGATTTATTTAAAAAAATTACACAGTTAGATAGAAAATTGAACGGCGAATCTAAAACTATATCAATATTGAAGATTAGTTAACATTTGACTGAGATATGAGCGTTTATAATGTTGGAACATTTACATCGATAACTCGAAACAAATTACACCATTAGATAGGAAATTGAATGGCGAACAGGGTAGGTTTGGTTCGGTTAGGTTAGGTGAACTTTTTTTTTTTTTTTTTATGAGATATGAGCGTTTATAATGTTGGTACGTTTACATCGATTTCTCAAAAACTAGTTGATTTATTTAAAAAAATTACACAGTTAGATAGAAAATTGAACGGCAAATCTAAAACTATATCAATATTGAAGATTGGTTAACATTTGACTGAGATATGAGCGTTTATAATGTTGGAACATTTACATCGATTTTTCAAAAACTAGTTGATTTATTTAAAAAAATTACACAGTTAGATAGAAAATTGAACGGCGAATCTAAAACTATATCAATATTGAAGATTGGTTAACATTTGACTGAGATATGAGCGTTTATAATGTTGGAACATTTACATCGATAACTCGAAACAAATTACACCATTAGATAGGAAATTGAATGGCGAACAGGGTAGGTTTGGTTCGGTTAGGTTAGGTGAACTTTTTATTTTTTATTTTATGAGATATGAGCGTTTATAATGTTGGTACGTTTACATCGATTTCTCAAAAACTAGTTGATTTATTTAAAAAAATTACACAGTTAGATAGAAAATTGAACGGCGAATCTAAAACTATATAAATATTGAAGATTAGTTAACATTTGACTGAGATATGAGCGTTTATAATGTTGGAACATTTACATCGATAACTCGAAACAAATTACACCATTAGATAGGAAATTTAATGGCGAACAGGGTAGGTTTGGTTCGGTTAGGTTAGGTGAACTTTTTTTTTTTTTTTTTATGAGATATGAGCGTTTATAATGTTGGTACGTTTACATCGATTTCTCAAAAACGAGTTGATTTATTTAAAAAAATTACACAGTTAGATAGAAAATTGAACGGCAAATCTAAAACTATATCAATATTGAAGATTGGTTAACATTTGACTGAGATATGAGCGTTTATAATGTTGGAACATTTACATCGATAACTCGAAACAAATTACACCATTAGATAGGAAATTGAATGGCGAACAGGGTAGGTTTGGTTCGGTTAGGTTAGGTGAACTTTTTTTTTTTTTTTTTTTATGAGATATGAGCGTTTATAATGTTGGTACGTTTACATCGATTTCTCAAAAACTAGTTGATTTATTTAAAAAAATTACACAGTTAGATAGAAAATTGAACGGCGAATCTAAAACTATATCAATATTGAAGATTGGTTAACATTTGACTGAGATATGAGCGTTTATAATGTTGGTACGTTTACATCGATTTCTCAAAAACTAGTTGATTTATTTTAAAAAAAATTCGCCGTTAAATAGAAAATTGAACGGCAAATCTAAAACTATATCAATATTGAAGATTGGTTAACATTTGACTGAGATATGAGCGTTTATAATGTTGGAACATTTACATCGATAACTCGAAACAAATTACACCATTAGATAGGAAATTGAATGGCGAACAGGGTAGGTTTGGTTCGGTTAGGTTAGGTGAACTTTTTTTTTTTTTTTTTTATGAGATATGAGCGTTTATAATGTTGGTACGTTTACATCGATTTCTCAAAAACTAGTTGATTTATTTTAAAAAAATTACACCGTTAAATAGAAAATTGAACGGCGAATCTAAAACTATATCAATATTGAAGATTGGTTAACATTTGACTGAGATATGAGCGTTTATAATGTTGGTACGTTTACATCGATTTCTCAAAAACTAGTTGATTTATTTAAGAATAATTACACCGTTAAATAGAAAATTGAACAACGAATCTAAAACTATATCAATATTGAAGATTAGTTAACATTTGACTGAGATATGAGCGTTTATAATGTTGGAACATTTACATCGATAACTCGAAACAAATTACACCATTAGATAGGAAATTGAATGGCGAACAGGGTAGGTTTGGTTCGGTTAGGTTAGGTGAACTTTTTTTTTTTTTTTTTTATGAGATATGAGCGTTTATAATGTTGGTACGTTTACATCGATTTCTCAAAAACTAGTTGATTTATTTTAAAAAAATTACACCGTTAAATAGAAAATTGAACGGCGAATCTAAAACTATATCAATATTGAAGATTGGTTAACATTTGACTGAGATATGAGCGTTTATAATGTTGGTACGTTTACATCGATTTCTCAAAAACTAGTTGATTTATTTAAAAAAATTACACAGTTAGATAGAAAATTGAACGGCAAATCTAAAACTATATCAATATTGAAGATTGGTTAACATTTGACTGAGATATGAGCGTTTATAATGTTGGAACATTTACATCGATAACTCGAAACAAATTACACCATTAGATAGGAAATTGAATGGCGAACAGGGTAGGTTTGGTTCGGTTAGGTTAGGTGAACTTTTTTTTTTTTTTTTTATGAGATATGAGCGTTTATAATGTTGGTACGTTTACATCGATTTCTCAAAAACTAGTTGATTTATTTTAAAAAAAATTCGCCGTTAAATAGAAAATTGAACGGCGAATCTAAAACTATATCAATATTGAAGATTGGTTAACATTTGACTGAGATATGAGCGTTTATAATGTTGGTACGTTTACATCGATTTCTCAAAAACTAGTTGATTTATTTTAAAAAAAATTCGCCGTTAAATAGAAAATTGAACGGCAAATCTAAAACTATATCAATATTGAAGATTGGTTAACATTTGACAGAGATATGAGCGTTTATAATGTTGGAACATTTACATCGATAACTCGAAACAAATTACACCATTAGATAGGAAATTGAATGGCGAACAGGGTAGGTTTGGTTCGGTTAGGTTAGGTGAACTTTTTTTTTTTTTTTTTTATGAGATATGAGCGTTTATAATGTTGGTACGTTTACATCGATTTCTCAAAAACTAGTTGATTTATTTTAAAAAAATTACACCGTTAAATAGAAAATTGAACGGCGAATCTAAAACTATATCAATATTGAAGATTGGTTAACATTTGACTGAGATATGAGCGTTTATAATGTTGGTACGTTTACATCGATTTCTCAAAAACTAGTTGATTTATTTAAGAATAATTACACCGTTAAATAGAAAATTGAACGGCGAATCTAAAACTATATCAATATTGAAGATTGGTTAACATTTGACTGAGATATGAGCGTTTATAATGTTGGAACATTTACATCGATAACTCGAAACAAATTACACCATTAGATAGGAAATTGAATGGCGAACAGGGTAGGTTTGGTTCGGTTAGGTTAGGTGAACTTTTTTTTTTTTTTTTTTATGAGATATGAGCGTTTATAATGTTGGTACGTTTACATCGATTTCTCAAAAACTAGTTGATTTATTTTAAAAAAATTACACCGTTAAATAGAAAATTGAACGGCGAATCTAAAACTATATCAATATTGAAGATTGGTTAACATTTGACTGAGATATGAGCGTTTATAATGTTGGAACATTTACATCGATAACTCGAAACAAATTACACCATTAGATAGGAAATTGAATGGCGAACAGGGTAGGTTTGGTTCGGTTAGGTTAGGTGAACTTTTTATTTTTTATTTTATGAGATATGAGCGTTTATAATGTTGGTACGTTTACATCGATTTCTCAAAAACTAGTTGATTTATTTAAAAAAATTACACAGTTAGATAGAAAATTGAACGGCGAATCTAAAACTATATCAATATTGAAGATTAGTTAACATTTGACTGAGATATGAGCGTTTATAATGTTGGAACATTTACATCGATAACTCGAAACAAATTACACCATTAGATAGGAAATTGAATGGCGAACAGGGTAGGTTTGGTTCGGTTAGGTTAGGTGAACTTTTTTTTTTTTATTTTATGAGATATGAGCGTTTATAATGTTGGTACGTTTACATCGATTTCTCAAAAACTAGTTGATTTATTTAAAAAAATTACACAGTTAGATAGAAAATTGAACGGCGAATCTAAAACTATATCAATATTGAAGATTAGTTAACATTTGACTGAGATATGAGCGTTTATAATGTTGGAACATTTACATCGATAACTCGAAACAAATTACACCATTAGATAGGAAATTGAATGGCGAACAGGGTAGGTTTGGTTCGGTTAGGTTAGGTGAACTTTTTTTTTTTTTTTATGAGATATGAGCGTTTATAATGTTGGTACGTTTACATCGATTTCTCAAAAACTAGTTGATTTATTTAAAAAAATTACACAGTTAGATAGAAAATTGAACGGCGAATCTAAAACTATATCAATATTGAAGATTAGTTAACATTTGACTGAGATATGAGCGTTTATAATGTTGGAACATTTACATCGATAACTCGAAACAAATTACACCATTAGATAGGAAATTGAATGGCGAACAGGGTAGGTTTGGTTCGGTTAGGTTAGGTGAACTTTTTTTTTTTTTTTTTTTATGAGATATGAGCGTTTATAATGTTGGTACGTTTACATCGATTTCTCAAAAACTAGTTGATTTATTTAAAAAAAATTACACAGTTAGATAGAAAATTGAACGGCAAATCTAAAACTATATCAATATTGAAGATTGGTAAACATTTGACTGAGATATGAGCGTTTATAATGTTGGAACATTTACATCGATAACTCGAAACAAATTACACCATTAGATAGGAAATTGAATGGCGAACAGGGTAGGTTTGGTTCGGTTAGGTTAGGTGAACTTTTTTTTTTTTTTTTATGATATATGAGCGTTTATAATGTTGGTACGTTTACATCGATTTCTCAAAAACTAGTTGATTTATTTAAAAAAATTACACAGTTAGATAGAAAATTGAACGGCGAATCTAAAACTATATCAATATTGAAGAGTAGTTAACATTTGACTGAGATATGAGCGTTTATAATGTTGGAACATTTACATCGATAACTCGAAACAAATTACACCATTAGATAGGAAATTGAATGGCGAACAGGGTAGGTTTGGTTCGGTTAGGTTAGGTGAACTTTTTTTTTTTTTTTTTTATGAGATATGAGCGTTTATAATGTTGGTACGTTTACATCGATTTCTCAAAAACTAGTTGATTTATTTAAAAAAATTACACAGTTAGATAGAAAATTGAACGGCAAATCTAAAACTATATCAATATTGAAGATTGGTTAACATTTGACTGAGATATGAGCGTTTATAATGTTGGAACATTTACATCGATAACTCGAAACAAATTACACCATTAGATAGGAAATTGAATGGCGAACAGGGTAGGTTTGGTTCGGTTAGGTTAGGTGAACTTTTTTTTTTTTTTTTTTATGAGATATGAGCGTTTATAATGTTGGTACGTTTACATCGATTTCTCAAAAACTAGTTGATTTATTTAAAAAAATTACACAGTTAGATAGAAAATTGAACGGCGAATCTAAAACTATATCAATATTGAAGATTGGTTAACATTTGACTGAGATATGAGCGTTTATAATGTTGGAACATTTACATCGATAACTCGAAACAAATTACACCATTAGATAGGAAATTGAATGGCGAACAGGGTAGGTTTGGTTCGGTTAGGTTAGGTGAACTTTTTTTTTTTTTTTTTTTATGATATATGAGCGTTTATAATGTTGGTACGTTTACATCGATTTCTCAAAAACTAGTTGATTTATTTAAAAATATTACACAGTTAGATAGAAAATTGAACGGCAAATCTAAAACTATATCAATATTGAAGATTAGTTAACATTTGACTGAGATATGAGCGTTTATAATGTTGGAACATTTACATCGATAACTCGAAACAAATTACACCATTAGATAGGAAATTGAATGGCGAACAGGGTAGGTTTGGTTCGGTTAGGTTAGGTGAACTTTTTTTTTTTTTTTTTTATGAGATATGAGCGTTTATAATGTTGGTACGTTTACATCGATTTCTCAAAAACTAGTTGATTTATTTAAAAAAATTACACAGTTAGATAGAAAATTGAACGGCAAATCTAAAACTATATCAATATTGAAGATTGGTTAACATTTGACTGAGATATGAGCGTTTATAATGTTGGAACGTTTACATCGATTTCTCAAAAACTAGTTGATTTATTTAAAAAAATTACACAGTTAGATAGAAAATTGAACGGCAAATCTAAAACTATATCAATATTGAAGATTGGTTAACATTTGACTGAGATATGAGCGTTTATAATGTTGGAACATTTACATCGATAACTCGAAACAAATTACACCATTAGATAGGAAATTGAATGGCGAACAGGGTAGGTTTGGTTCGGTTAGGTTAGGTGAACTTTTTTTTTTTTTTTTTATGAGATATGAGCGTTTATAATGTTGGTACGTTTACATCGATTTCTCAAAAACTAGTTGATTTATTTTAAAAAAATTTCGCCGTTAAATAGAAAATTGAACTGCGAATCTAAAACTATATCAATATTGAAGATTGGTTAACATTTGACTGAGATATGAGCGTTTATAATGTTGGTACGTTTACATCGATTTCTCAAAAACTAGTTGATTTATTTAAAAAAATTACACAGTTAGATAGAAAATTGAACGGCAAATCTAAAACTATATCAATATTGAAGATTGGTTAACATTTGACTGAGATATGAGCGTTTATAATGTTGGAACATTTACATCGATAACTCGAAACAAATTACACCATTAGATAGGAAATTGAATGGCGAACAGGGTAGGTTTGGTTCGGTTAGGTTAGGTGAACTTTTTTTTTTTATTTTATGAGATATGAGCGTTTATAATGTTGGTACGTTTACATCGATTTCTCAAAAACTAGTTGATTTATTTAAAAAAATTACACAGTTAGATAGAAAATTGAACGGCGAATCTAAAACTATATCAATATTGAAGATTAGTTAACATTTGACTGAGATATGAGCGTTTATAATGTTGGAACATTTACATCGATAACTCGAAACAAATTACACCATTAGATAGGAAATTGAATGGCGAACAGGGTAGGTTTGGTTCGGTTAGGTTAGGTGAACTTTTTTTTTTTTTTTTTTATGAGATATGAGCGTTTATAATGTTGGTACGTTTACATCGATTTCTCAAAAACTAGTTGATTTATTTAAAAAAATTACACAGTTAGATAGAAAATTGAACGGCAAATCTAAAACTATATCAATATTGAAGATTGGTTAACATTTGACTGAGATATGAGCGTTTATAATGTTGGAACGTTTACATCGATTTCTCAAAAACTAGTTGATTTATTTAAAAAAATTACACAGTTAGATAGAAAATTGAACGGCAAATCTAAAACTATATCAATATTGAAGATTGGTTAACATTTGACTGAGATATGAGCGTTTATAATGTTGGAACATTTACATCGATAACTCGAAACAAATTACACCATTAGATAGGAAATTGAATGGCGAACAGGGTAGGTTTGGTTCGGTTAGGTTAGGTGAACTTTTTTTTTTTTTTTTATGAGATATGAGCGTTTATAATGTTGGTACGTTTACATCGATTTCTCAAAAACTAGTTGATTTATTTAAAAAAATTACACAGTTAGATAGAAAATTGAACGGCAAATCTAAAACTATATCAATATTGAAGATTGGTTAACATTTGACTGAGATATGAGCGTTTATAATGTTGGAACATTTACATCGATAACTCGAAACAAATTACACCATTAGATAGGAAATTGAATGGCGAACAGGGTAGGTTTGGTTCGGTTAGGTTAGGTGAACTTTTTTTTTTTTATTTTATGAGATATGAGCGTTTATAATGTTGGTACGTTTACATCGATTTCTCAAAAACTAGTTGATTTATTTAAAAAAATTACACAGTTAGATAGAAAATTGAACGGCAAATCTAAAACTATATCAATATTGAAGATTGGTTAACATTTGACTGAGATATGAGCGTTTATAATGTTGGAACATTTACATCGATAACTCGAAACAAATTACACCATTAGATAGGAAATTGAATGGCGAACAGGGTAGGTTTGGTTCGGTTAGGTTAGGTGAACTTTTTTTTTTTATTTTATGAGATATGAGCGTTTATAATGTTGGTACGTTTACATCGATTTCTCAAAAACTAGTTGATTTATTTAAAAAAATTACACAGTTAGATAGAAAATTGAACGGCGAATCTAAAACTATATCAATATTGAAGATTAGTTAACATTTGACTGAGATATGAGCGTTTATAATGTTGGAACATTTACATCGATAACTCGAAACAAATTACACCATTAGATAGGAAATTGAATGGCGAACAGGGTAGGTTTGGTTCGGTTAGGTTAGGTGAACTTTTTTTTTTTTTTTTATGAGATATGAGCGTTTATAATGTTGGTACGTTTACATCGATTTCTCAAAAACTAGTTGATTTATTTAAAAAAATTACACAGTTAGATAGAAAATTGAACGGCGAATCTAAAACTATATCAATATTGAAGATTAGTTAACATTTGACTGAGATATGAGCGTTTATAATGTTGGAACATTTACATCGATAACTCGAAACAAATTACACCATTAGATAGGAAATTGAATGGCGAACAGGGTAGGTTTGGTTCGGTTAGGTTAGGTGAACTTTTTTTTTTTTTTTTTTATGAGATATGAGCGTTTATAATGTTGGTACGTTTACATCGATTTCTCAAAAACTAGTTGATTTATTTTAAAAAAATTTCGCCGTTAAATAGAAAATTGAACGGCGAATCTAAAACTATATCAATATTGAAGATTGGTTAACATTTGACTGAGATATGAGCGTTTATAATGTTGGTACGTTTACATCGATTTCTCAAAAACTAGTTGATTTATTTAAAAAAATTACACAGTTAGATAGAAAATTGAACGGCAAATCTAAAACTATATCAATATTGAAGATTGGTTAACATTTGACTGAGATATGAGCGTTTATAATGTTGGAACATTTACATCGATAACTCGAAACAAATTACACCATTAGATAGGAAATTGAATGGCGAACAGGGTAGGTTTGGTTCGGTTAGGTTAGGTGAACTTTTTTTTTTTTTTTTTTATGAGATATGAGCGTTTATAATGTTGGTACGTTTACATCGATTTCTCAAAAACTAGTTGATTTATTTTAAAAAAATTTCGCCGTTAAATAGAAAATTGAACGGCGAATCTAAAACTATATCAATATTGAAGATTGGTTAACATTTGACTGAGATATGAGCGTTTATAATGTTGGTACGTTTACATCGATTTCTCAAAAACTAGTTGATTTATTTAAAAAAATTACACAGTTAGATAGAAAATTGAACGGCAAATCTAAAACTATATCAATATTGAAGATTGGTTAACATTTGACTGAGATATGAGCGTTTATAATGTTGGAACATTTACATCGATAACTCGAAACAAATTACACCATTAGATAGGAAATTGAATGGCAAACAGGGTAGGTTTGGTTCGGTTAGGTTAGGTGAACTTTTTTTTTTTTATTTTATGAGATATGAGCGTTTATAATGTTGGTACGTTTACATCGATTTCTCAAAAACTAGTTGATTTATTTAAAAAAATTACACAGTTAGATAGAAAATTGAACGGCGAATCTAAAACTATATCAATATTGAAGATTAGTTAACATTTGACTGAGATATGAGCGTTTATAATGTTGGAACATTTACATCGATAACTCGAAACAAATTACACCATTAGATAGGAAATTGAATGGCGAACAGGGTAGGTTTGGTTCGGTTAGGTTAGGTGAACTTTTTTTTTTTTTTTTTTATGAGATATGAGCGTTTATAATGTTGGTACGTTTACATCGATTTCTCAAAAACTAGTTGATTTATTTTAAAAAAATTTCGCCGTTAAATAGAAAATTGAACGGCAAATCTAAAACTATATCAATATTGAAGATTGGTTAACATTTGACTGAGATATGAGCGTTTATAATGTTGGAACATTTACATCGATAACTCGAAACAAATTACACCATTAGATAGGAAATTGAATGGCGAACAGGGTAGGTTTGGTTCGGTTAGGTTAGGTGAACTTTTTTTTTTTTTTTTTTTTATGAGATATGAGCGTTTATAATGTTGGTACGTTTACATCGATTTCTCAAAAACTAGTTGATTTATTTAAAAAAATTACACAGTTAGATAGAAAATTGAACGGCGAATCTAAAACTATATCAATATTGAAGATTGGTTAACATTTGACTGAGATATGAGCGTTTATAATGTTGGAACATTTACATCGATAACTCGAAACAAATTACACCATTAGATAGGAAATTAAATGGCGAACAGGGTAGGTTTGGTTCGGTTAGGTTAGGTGAACTTTTTTTTTTTTTTTTTTATGAGATATGAGCGTTTATAATGTTGGTACGTTTACATCGATTTCTCAAAAACTAGTTGATTTATTTAAAAATATTACAAAGTTAGATAGAAAATTGAACGGCAAATCTAAAACTATATCAATATTGAAGATTAGTTAACATTTGACTGAGATATGAGCGTTTATAATGTTGGAACATTTACATCGATAACTCGAAACAAATTACACCATTAGATAGGAAATTGAATGGCGAACAGGGTAGGTTTGGTTCGGTTAGGTTAGGTGAACTTTTTTTTTTTTTTTTTATGAGATATGAGCGTTTATAATGTTGGTACGTTTACATCGATTTCTCAAAAACTAGTTGATTTATTTAAAAAAATTACACAGTTAGATAGAAAATTGAACGGCGAATCTAAAACTATATCAATATTGAAGATTGGTTAACATTTGACTGAGATATGAGCGTTTATAATGTTGGTACGTTTACATCGATTTCTCAAAAACTAGTTGATTTATTTAAAAAAAATTACACCGTTAAATAGAAAATTGAACGGCGAATCTAAAACTATATCAATATTGAAGATTAGTTAACATTTGACTGAGATATGAGCGTTTATAATGTTGGAACATTTACATCGATAACTCGAAACAAATTACACCATTAGATAGGAAATTGAATGGCGAACAGGGTAGGTTTGGTTCGGTAAGGTTAGGTGAACTTTTTATTTTTTATTTTATGAGATATGAGCGTTTATAATGTTGGTACGTTTACATCGATTTCTCAAAAACCAGTTGATTTATTTTAAAAAAATTACACCGTTAAATAGAAAATTGAACGGAGAATCTAAAACTATATCAATATTGAAGATTAGTTAACATTTGACTGAGATATGAGCGTTTATAATGTTGGAACATTTACATCGATAACTCGAAACAAATTACACCATTAGATAGGAAATTGAATGGCTAACAGGGTAGGTTTGGTTCGGTTAGGTTAGGTGAACTTTTTTTTATTTTTTTTTATGAGATATGAGCGTTTATAATGTTGTTACGTTTACATCGATTTCTCAAAAACTAGTTGATTTATTTAAAAAAATTACACAGTTAGATAGAAAATTGAACGGCGAATCTAAAACTATATCAATATTGAAGATTGGTTAACATTTGACTGAGATATGAGCGTTTATAATGTTGGAACATTTACATCGATAACTCGAAACAAATTACACCATTAGATAGGAAATTGAATGGCGAACAGGGTAGGTTTGGTTCGGTTAGGTTAGGTGAACTTTTTTTTTTTTTTTTTTATGAGATATGAGCGTTTATAATGTTGGTACGTTTACATCGATTTCTCAAAAACTAGTTGATTTATTTAAAAATATTACAAAGTTAGATAGAAAATTGAACGGCAAATCTAAAACTATATCAATATTGAAGATTAGTTAACATTTGACTGAGATATGAGCGTTTATAATGTTGGAACATTTACATCGATAACTCGAAACAAATTACACCATTAGATAGGAAATTGAATGGCGAACAGGGTAGGTTTGGTTCGGTTAGGTTAGGTGAACTTTTTTTTTTTTTTTTTTATGAGATATGAGCGTTTATAATGTTGGTACGTTTACATCGATTTCTCAAAAACTAGTTGATTTATTTAAAAAAATTACACAGTTAGATAGAAAATTGAACGGCGAATCTAAAACTATATCAATATTGAAGACTGGTTAACATTTGACTGAGATATGAGCGTTTATAATGTTGGTACGTTTACATCGATTTCTCAAAAACTAGTTGATTTATTTAAAAAAAATTACACCGTTAAATAGAAAATTGAACGGCGAATCTAAAACTATATCAATATTGAAGATTAGTTAACATTTGACTGAGATATGAGCGTTTATAATGTTGGAACATTTACATCGATAACTCGAAACAAATTACACCATTAGATAGGAAATTGAATGGCGAACAGGGTAGGTTTGGTTCGGTTAGGATAGGTGAACTTTTTATTTTTTATTTTATGAGATATGAGCGTTTATAATGTTGGTACGTTTACATCGATTTCTCAAAAACTAGTTGATTTATTTTAAAAAAATTACACCGTTAAATAGAAAATTGAACGGCGAATCTAAAACTATATCAATATTGAAGATTAGTTAACATTTGACTGAGATATGAGCGTTTATAATGTTGGAACATTTACATCGATAACTCGAAACAAATTACACCATTAGATAGGAAATTGAATGCTAACAGGGTAGGTTTGGTTCGGTTAGGTTAGGTGAACTTTTTTTTTTTTTTTTTTATGAGATATGAGCGTTTATAATGTTGTTACGTTTACATCGATTTCTCAAAAACTAGTTGATTCATTTAAAAAAATTACACAGTTAGATAGAAAATTGAACGGCGAATCTAAAACTATATCAATATTGAAGATTGGTTAACATTTGACTGAGATATGAGCGTTTATAATGTTGGAACGTTTACATCGATTTCTCAAAAACTAGTCGATTTATTTAAGAATAATTACACCGTTAAATAGAAAATTGAACGGCGAATCTAAAACTATATCAGTATTGAAGATTAGTTAACATTTGACTGAGATATGAGCGTTTATAATGTTGGAACATTTACATCGATAACTCGAAACAAATTACACCATTAGATAGGAAATTGAATGGCGAACAGGGTAGGTTTGGTTCGGTTAGGTTAGGTGAACTTTTTTATTTTTATTTTATGAGATATGAGCGTTTATAATGTTGGTACGTTTACATCGATTTCTCAAAAACTAGTTGATTTATTTAAAAAAATTACAGTGTTAGATAGAAAATTGAACGGCGAATCTAAAACTATATCAATATTGAAGATTGGTTAACATTTGACTGAGATATGAGCGTTTATAATGTTGGAACGTTTACATCGATTTCTCAAAAACTAGTCGATTTATTTAAGAATAATTACACCGTTAGATAGAAAATTGAACGGCAAATCTAAAACTATATAAATATTGAAGATTGGTTAACATTTGACTGAGATATGAGCGTTTATAATGTTGGTACGTTTACATCGATTTCTCAAAAACTAGTTGATTTATTTAAAAAAATTACACAGTTAGATAGAAAATTGAACGGCGAATCTAAAACTATATCAATATTGAAGATTGGTTAACATTTGACTGAGATATGAGCGTTTATAATGTTGGAACATTTACATCGATAACTCGAAACAAATTACACCATTAGATAGGAAATTAAATGGCGAACAGGGTAGGTTTGGTTCGGTTAGGTTAGGTGAACTTTTTTTTTTTTTTTTTTATGAGATATGAGCGTTTATAATGTTGGTACGTTTACATCGATTTCTCAAAAACTAGTTGATTTATTTAAAAATATTACAAAGTTAGATAGAAAATTGAACGGCAAATCTAAAACTATATCAATATTGAAGATTAGTTAACATTTGACTGAGATATGAGCGTTTATAATGTTGGAACATTTACATCGATAACTCGAAACAAATTACACCATTAGATAGGAAATTGAATGGCGAACAGGGTAGGTTTGGTTCGGTTAGGTTAGGTGAACTTTTTTTTTTTTTTTTTATGAGATATGAGCGTTTATAATGTTGGTACGTTTACATCGATTTCTCAAAAACTAGTTGATTTATTTAAAAAAATTACACAGTTAGATAGAAAATTGAACGGCGAATCTAAAACTATATCAATATTGAAGATTGGTTAACATTTGACTGAGATATGAGCGTTTATAATGTTGGTACGTTTACATCGATTTCTCAAAAACTAGTTGATTTATTTAAAAAAAATTACACCGTTAAATAGAAAATTGAACGGCGAATCTAAAACTATATCAATATTGAAGATTAGTTAACATTTGACTGAGATATGAGCGTTTATAATGTTGGAACATTTACATCGATAACTCGAAACAAATTACACCATTAGATAGGAAATTGAATGGCGAACAGGGTAGGTTTGGTTCGGTAAGGTTAGGTGAACTTTTTATTTTTTATTTTATGAGATATGAGCGTTTATAATGTTGGTACGTTTACATCGATTTCTCAAAAACCAGTTGATTTATTTTAAAAAAATTACACCGTTAAATAGAAAATTGAACGGAGAATCTAAAACTATATCAATATTGAAGATTAGTTAACATTTGACTGAGATATGAGCGTTTATAATGTTGGAACATTTACATCGATAACTCGAAACAAATTACACCATTAGATAGGAAATTGAATGGCTAACAGGGTAGGTTTGGTTCGGTTAGGTTAGGTGAACTTTTTTTTATTTTTTTTTATGAGATATGAGCGTTTATAATGTTGTTACGTTTACATCGATTTCTCAAAAACTAGTTGATTCATTTAAAAAAATTACACAGTTAGATAGAAAATTGAACGGCGAATCTAAAACTATATCAATATTGAAGATTGGTTAACATTTGACTGAGATATGAGCGTTTATAATGTTGGAACGTTTACATCGATTTCTCAAAAACTAGTCGATTTATTTAAGAATAATTACACCGTTAAATAGAAAATTGAACGGCGAATCTAAAACTATATCAGTATTGAAGATTAGTTAACATTTGACTGAGATATGAGCGTTTATAATGTTGGAACATTTACATCGATAACTCGAAACAAATTACACCATTAGATAGGAAATTGAATGGCGAACAGGGTAGGTTTGGTTCGGTTAGGTTAGGTGAACTTTTTTATTTTTATTTTATGAGATATGAGCGTTTATAATGTTGGTACGTTTACATCGATTTCTCAAAAACTAGTTGATTTATTTAAAAAAATTACAGTGTTAGATAGAAAATTGAACGGCGAATCTAAAACTATATCAATATTGAAGATTGGTTAACATTTGACTGAGATATGAGCGTTTATAATGTTGGAACATTTACATCGATAACTCGAAACAAATTACACCATTAGATAGGAAATTGAATGGCGAACAGGGTAGGTTTGGTTCGGTTAGGTTAGGTGAACTTTTTTTTTTTTTTTTTTATGAGATATGAGCGTTTATAATGTTGGTACGTTTACATCGATTTCTCAAAAACTAGTTGATTTATTTAAAAATATTACAAAGTTAGATAGAAAATTGAACGGCAAATCTAAAACTATATCAATATTGAAGATTAGTTAACATTTGACTGAGATATGAGCGTTTATAATGTTGGAACATTTACATCGATAACTCGAAACAAATTACACCATTAGATAGGAAATTGAATGGCGAACAGGGTAGGTTTGGTTCGGTTAGGTTAGGTGAACTTTTTTTTTTTTTTTTTTATGAGATATGAGCGTTTATAATGTTGGTACGTTTACATCGATTTCTCAAAAACTAGTTGATTTATTTAAAAAAATTACACAGTTAGATAGAAAATTGAACGGCGAATCTAAAACTATATCAATATTGAAGACTGGTTAACATTTGACTGAGATATGAGCGTTTATAATGTTGGTACGTTTACATCGATTTCTCAAAAACTAGTTGATTTATTTAAAAAAAATTACACCGTTAAATAGAAAATTGAACGGCGAATCTAAAACTATATCAATATTGAAGATTAGTTAACATTTGACTGAGATATGAGCGTTTATAATGTTGGAACATTTACATCGATAACTCGAAACAAATTACACCATTAGATAGGAAATTGAATGGCGAACAGGGTAGGTTTGGTTCGGTTAGGATAGGTGAACTTTTTATTTTTTATTTTATGAGATATGAGCGTTTATAATGTTGGTACGTTTACATCGATTTCTCAAAAACTAGTTGATTTATTTTAAAAAAATTACACCGTTAAATAGAAAATTGAACGGCGAATCTAAAACTATATCAATATTGAAGATTAGTTAACATTTGACTGAGATATGAGCGTTTATAATGTTGGAACATTTACATCGATAACTCGAAACAAATTACACCATTAGATAGGAAATTGAATGGCTAACAGGGTAGGTTTGGTTCGGTTAGGTTAGGTGAACTTTTTTTTTTTTTTTTTTATGAGATATGAGCGTTTATAATGTTGTTACGTTTACATCGATTTCTCAAAAACTAGTTGATTCATTTAAAAAAATTACACAGTTAGATAGAAAATTGAACGGCGAATCTAAAACTATATCAATATTGAAGATTGGTTAACATTTGACTGAGATATGAGCGTTTATAATGTTGGAACGTTTACATCGATTTCTCAAAAACTAGTCGATTTATTTAAGAATAATTACACCGTTAAATAGAAAATTGAACGGCGAATCTAAAACTATATCAGTATTGAAGATTAGTTAACATTTGACTGAGATATGAGCGTTTATAATGTTGGAACATTTACATCGATAACTCGAAACAAATTACACCATTAGATAGGAAATTGAATGGCGAACAGGGTAGGTTTGGTTCGGTTAGGTTAGGTGAACTTTTTTATTTTTATTTTATGAGATATGAGCGTTTATAATGTTGGTACGTTTACATCGATTTCTCAAAAACTAGTTGATTTATTTAAAAAAATTACAGTGTTAGATAGAAAATTGAACGGCGAATCTAAAACTATATCAATATTGAAGATTGGTTAACATTTGACTGAGATATGAGCGTTTATAATGTTGGAACGTTTACATCGATTTCTCAAAAACTAGTCGATTTATTTAAGAATAATTACACCGTTAGATAGAAAATTGAACGGCAAATCTAAAACTATATAAATATTGAAGATTGGTTAACATTTGACTGAGATATGAGCGTTTATAATGTTGGTACGTTTACATCGATTTCTCAAAAACTAGTTGATTTATTTAAAAAAATTACACAGTTAGATAGAAAATTGAACGGCGAATCTAAAACTATATCAATATTGAAGATTGGTTAACATTTGACTGAGATATGAGCGTTTATAATGTTGGAACGTTTACATCGATTTCTCAAAAACTAGTCGATTTATTTAAGAATAATTACACCCTTAGATAGAAAATTGAACGGCAAATCTAAAACTATATAAATATTGAAGATTGGTTAACATTTGACTGAGATATGAGCGTTTATAATGTTGGTACGTTTACATCGATTTCTCAAAAACTAGTTGATTTATTTAAAAAAATTACACAGTTAGATAGAAAATTGAACGGCGAATCTAAAACTATATCAATATTGAAGATTGGTTAACATTTGACTGAGATATGAGCGTTTATAATGTTGGAACGTTTACATCGATTTCTCAAAAACTAGTCGATTTATTTAAGAATAATTACACCGTTAGATAGAAAATTGAACGGCAAATCTAAAACTATATAAATATTGAAGATTGGTTAACATTTGACTGAGATATGAGCGTTTATAATGTTGGTACGTTTACATCGATTTCTCAAAAACTTGTTGATTTATTTAAAAAAAATACACAGTTAGATAGAAAATTGAACGGCGAATCTAAAACTATATCAATATTGAAGATTAGTTAACATTTGACTGAGATATGAGCGTTTATAATGTTGGAACATTTACATCGATAACTCGAAACAAATTACACCATTAGATAGGAAATTGAATGGCGAACAGGGTAGGTTTGGTTCGGTTAGGTTAGGTGAACTTTTTTTTTTTTTATTTTATGAGATATGAGCGTTTATAATGTTGGTACGTTTACATCGATTTCTCAAAAACTAGTTGATTTATTTAAAAAAATTACACAGTTAGATAGAAAATTGAACGGCGAATCTAAAACTATATCAATATTGAAGATTGGTTAACATTTGACTGAGATATGAGCGTTTATAATGTTGGAACATTTACATCGATAACTCGAAACAAATTACACCATTAGATAGGAAATTAAATGGCGAACAGGGTAGGTTTGGTTCGGTTAGGTTAGGTGAACTTTTTTTTTTTTTTTTTTATGAGATATGAGCGTTTATAATGTTGGTACGTTTACATCGATTTCTCAAAAACTAGTTGATTTATTTAAAAATATTACAAAGTTAGATAGAAAATTGAACGGCAAATCTAAAACTATATCAATATTGAAGATTAGTTAACATTTGACTGAGATATGAGCGTTTATAATGTTGGAACATTTACATCGATAACTCGAAACAAATTACACCATTAGATAGGAAATTGAATGGCGAACAGGGTAGGTTTGGTTCGGTTAGGTTAGGTGAACTTTTTTTTTTTTTTTTTATGAGATATGAGCGTTTATAATGTTGGTACGTTTACATCGATTTCTCAAAAACTAGTTGATTTATTTAAAAAAATTACACAGTTAGATAGAAAATTGAACGGCGAATCTAAAACTATATCAATATTGAAGATTGGTTAACATTTGACTGAGATATGAGCGTTTATAATGTTGGTACGTTTACATCGATTTCTCAAAAACTAGTTGATTTATTTAAAAAAAATTACACCGTTAAATAGAAAATTGAACGGCGAATCTAAAACTATATCAATATTGAAGATTAGTTAACATTTGACTGAGATATGAGCGTTTATAATGTTGGAACATTTACATCGATAACTCGAAACAAATTACACCATTAGATAGGAAATTGAATGGCGAACAGGGTAGGTTTGGTTCGGTTAGGTTAGGTGAACTTTTTATTTTTTATTTTATGAGATATGAGCGTTTATAATGTTGGTACGTTTACATCGATTTCTCAAAAACTAGTTGATTTATTTTAAAAAAATTACACCGTTAAATAGAAAATTGAACGGAGAATCTAAAACTATATCAATATTGAAGATTAGTTAACATTTGACTGAGATATGAGCGTTTATAATGTTGGAACATTTACATCGATAACTCGAAACAAATTACACCATTAGATAGGAAATTGAATGGCTAACAGGGTAGGTTTGGTTCGGTTAGGTTAGGTGAACTTTTTTTTATTTTTTTTTATGAGATATGAGCGTTTATAATGTTGGTACGTTTACATCGATTTCTCAAAAACTAGTTGATTTATTTAAAAAAATTACACAGTTAGATAGAAAATTGAACGGCGAATCTAAAACTATATCAATATTGAAGACTGGTTAACATTTGACTGAGATATGAGCGTTTATAATGTTGGTACGTTTACATCGATTTCTCAAAAACTAGTTGATTTATTTAAAAAAAATTACACCGTTAAATAGAAAATTGAACGGCGAATCTAAAACTATATCAATATTGAAGATTAGTTAACATTTGACTGAGATATGAGCGTTTATAATGTTGGAACATTTACATCGATAACTCGAAACAAATTACACCATTAGATAGGAAATTGAATGGCGAACAGGGTAGGTTTGGTTCGGTTAGGATAGGTGAACTTTTTATTTTTTATTTTATGAGATATGAGCGTTTATAATGTTGGTACGTTTACATCGATTTCTCAAAAACTAGTTGATTTATTTTAAAAAAATTACACCGTTAAATAGAAAATTGAACGGCGAATCTAAAACTATATCAATATTGAAGATTAGTTAACATTTGACTGAGATATGAGCGTTTATAATGTTGGAACATTTACATCGATAACTCGAAACAAATTACACCATTAGATAGGAAATTGAATGGCTAACAGGGTAGGTTTGGTTCGGTTAGGTTAGGTGAACTTTTTTTTTTTTTTTTTTATGAGATATGAGCGTTTATAATGTTGTTACGTTTACATCGATTTCTCAAAAACTAGTTGATTCATTTAAAAAAATTACACAGTTAGATAGAAAATTGAACGGCGAATCTAAAACTATATCAATATTGAAGATTGGTTAACATTTGACTGAGATATGAGCGTTTATAATGTTGGAACGTTTACATCGATTTCTCAAAAACTAGTCGATTTATTTAAGAATAATTACACCGTTAAATAGAAAATTGAACGGCGAATCTAAAACTATATCAGTATTGAAGATTAGTTAACATTTGACTGAGATATGAGCGTTTATAATGTTGGAACATTTACATCGATAACTCGAAACAAATTACACCATTAGATAGGAAATTGAATGGCGAACAGGGTAGGTTTGGTTCGGTTAGGTTAGGTGAACTTTTTTATTTTTATTTTATGAGATATGAGCGTTTATAATGTTGGTACGTTTACATCGATTTCTCAAAAACTAGTTGATTTATTTAAAAAAATTACAGTGTTAGATAGAAAATTGAACGGCGAATCTAAAACTATATCAATATTGAAGATTGGTTAACATTTGACTGAGATATGAGCGTTTATAATGTTGGAACGTTTACATCGATTTCTCAAAAACTAGTCGATTTATTTAAGAATAATTACACCGTTAGATAGAAAATTGAACGGCAAATCTAAAACTATATAAATATTGAAGATTGGTTAACATTTGACTGAGATATGAGCGTTTATAATGTTGGTACGTTTACATCGATTTCTCAAAAACTAGTTGATTTATTTAAAAAAATTACACCGTTAAATAGAAAATTGAACGGCGAATCAAAAACTATATCAATATTGAAGATTAGTTAACATTTGACTGAGATATGAGCGTTTATAATGTTGGAACATTTACATCGATAACTCGAAACAAATTACACCATTAGATAGGAAATTGAATGGCGAACAGGGTAGGTTTGGTTCGGTTAGGTTAGGTGAACTTTTTATTTTTTATTTTATGAGATATGAGCGTTTGTAATGTTGGTACGTTTACATCGATTTCTCAAAAACTAGTTGATTTATTTAAAAAAATTACACAGTTAGATAGAAAATTGAACGGCGAATCTAAAACTATATCAATATTGAAGATTGGTTAACATTTGACTGAGATATGAGCGTTTATAATGTTGGAACGTTTACATCGATTTCTCAAAAACTAGTCGATTTATTTAAGAATAATTACACCGTTAGATAGAAAATTGAACGGCGAATCAAAAACTATATCAATATTGAAGATTAGTTAACATTTGACTGAGATATGAGCGTTTATAATGTTGGAACATTTACATCGATAACTCGAAACAAATTACACCATTAGATAGGAAATTGAATGGCGAACAGGGTAGGTTTGGTTCGGTTAGGTTAGGTGAACTTTTTATTTTTTATTTTATGAGATATGAGCGTTTGTAATGTTGGTACGTTTACATCGATTTCTCAAAAACTAGTTGATTTATTTAAAAAAATTACACAGTTAGATAGAAAATTGAACGGCGAATCTAAAACTATATCAATATTGAAGATTGGTTAACATTTGACTGAGATATGAGCGTTTATAATGTTGGAACGTTTACATCGATTTCTCAAAAACTAGTCGATTTATTTAAGAATAATTACACCGTTAGATAGAAAATTGAACGGCAAATCTAAAACTATATAAATATTGAAGATTGGTTAACATTTGACTGAGATATGAGCGTTTATAATGTTGGTACGTTTACATCGATTTCTCAAAAACTTGTTGATTTATTTAAAAAAAATACACAGTTAGATAGAAAATTGAACGGCGAATCTAAAACTATATCAATATTGAAGATTAGTTAACATTTGACTGAGATATGAGCGTTTATAATGTTGGAACATTTACATCGATAACTCGAAACAAATTACACCATTAGATAGGAAATTGAATGGCGAACAGGGTAGGTTTGGTTCGGTTAGGTTAGGTGAACTTTTTTTTTTTTTATTTTATGAGATATGAGCGTTTATAATGTTGGTACGTTTACATCGATTTCTCAAAAACTAGTTGATTTATTTAAAAAAATTACACAGTTAGATAGAAAATTGAACGGCGAATCTAAAACTATATCAATATTGAAGATTGGTTAACATTTGACTGAGATATGAGCGTTTATAATGTTGGAACGTTTACATCGATTTCTCAAAAACTAGTCGATTTATTTAAGAATAATTACACCGTTAGATAGAAAATTGAACGGCGAATCTAAAACTATATCAATATTGAAGATTGGTTAACATTTGACTGAGATATGAGCGTTTATAATGTTGGTACGTTTACATCGATTTCTCAAAAACTAGTTGATTTATTTTAAAAAAATTACACCGTTAAATAGAAAATTGAACGGCGAATCTAAAACTATATCAATATTGAAGATTAGTTAACATTTGACTGAGATATGAGCGTTTATAATGTTGGAACATTTACATCGATAACTCGAAACAAATTACACCATTAGATAGGAAATTGAATGGCGAACAGGGTAGGTTTGGTTCGGTTAGGTTAGGTGAACTTTTTTATTTTTTATTTTATGAGATATGAGCGTTTATAATGTTGGTACGTTTACATCGATTTCTCAAAAACTAGTTGATTTATTTAAAAAAAATTACAGTGTTAGATAGAAAATTGAACGGCGAATCTAAAACTATATCAATATTGAAGATTGGTTAACATTTGACTGAGATATGAGCGTTTATAATGTTGGAACGTTTACATCGATTTCTCAAAAACTAGTCGATTTATTTAAGAATAATTACACCGTTAGATAGAAAATTGAACGGCAAATCTAAAACTATATAAATATTGAAGATTGGTTAACATTTGACTGAGATATGAGCGTTTATAATGTTGGTACGTTTACATCGATTTCTCAAAAACTAGTTGATTTATTTAAAAAAATTACACCGTTAAATAGAAAATTGAACGGCGAATCTAAAACTATATCAATATTGAAGATTAGTTAACATTTGACTGAGATATGAGCGTTTATAATGTTGGAACATTTACATCGATAACTCGAAACAAATTACACCATTAGATAGGAAATTGAATGGCGAACAGGGTAGGTTTGGTTCGGTTAGGTTAGGTGAACTTTTTTTTTTTTTTTTTTATGAGATATGAGCGTTTATAATGTTGGTACGTTTACATCGATTTCTCAAAAACTAGTTGATTTATTTTAAAAAAATTACACCGTTAAATAGAAAATTGAACGGCGAATCTAAAACTATATCAATATTGAAGATTAGTTAACATTTGACTGAGATATGAGCGTTTATAATGTTGGAACATTTACATCGATAACTCGAAACAAATTACACCATTAGATAGGAAATTGAATGGCGAACAGGGTAGGTTTGGTTCGGTTAGGTTAGGTGAACTTTTTTTTTTTTTTTTATGAGATATGAGCGTTTATAATGTTGGTACGTTTACATCGATTTCTCAAAAACTAGTTGATTTATTTTAAAAAAATTACACCGTTAAATAGAAAATTGAACGGCGAATCTAAAACTATATCAATATTGAAGATTGGTTAACATTTGACTGAGATATGAGCGTTTATAATGTTGGTACGTTTACATCGATTTCTCAAAAACTAGTTGATTTATTTAAAAAAATTACACAGTTAGATAGAAAATTGAACGGAAAATCTAAAACTATATCAATATTGAAGATTGGTTAACATTTGACTGAGATATGAGCGTTTATAATGTTGGTACGTTTACATCGATTTCTCAAAAACTAGTTGATTTATTTTAAAAAATTACACAGTTAGATAGAAAATTGAACGGCGAATCTAAAACTATATCAATATTGAAGATTGGTTAACATTTGACTGAGATATGAGCGTTTATAATGTTGGAACATTTACATCGATAACTCGAAACAAATTACACCATTAGATAGGAAATTGAATGACGAACAGGGTAGGTTTGGTTCGGTTAGGTTAGGTGAACTTTTTTTTTTTTTTTTTATGAGATATGAGCGTTTATAATGTTGGTACGTTTACATCGATTTCTCAAAAACAAGTCGATTTATTTAAGAATAATTACACCGTTAGATAGAAAATTGAACGGCGAATCTAAAACTATATCAATATTGAAGATTGGTTAACATTTGACTGAGATATGAGCGTTTATAATGTTGGAACATTTACATCGATAACTCGAAACAAATTACACCATTAGATAGGAAATTGAATGGCGAACAGGGTAGGTTTGGTTCGGTTAGGTTAGGTGAACTTTTTTTTTTTTTTTTTATGAGATATGAGCGTTTATAATGTTGGTACGTTTACATCGATTTCTCAAAAACTAGTTGATTTATTTAAAAAAAATTACAGTGTTAGATAGAAAATTGAACGGCGAATCTAAAACTATATCAATATTGAAGATTGGTTAACATTTGACTGAGATATGAGCGTTTATAATGTTGGAACGTTTACATCGATTTCTCAAAAACTAGTCGATTTATTTAAGAATAATTACACCGTTAGATAGAAAATTGAACGGCAAATCTAAAACTATATCAATATTGAAGATTGGTTAACATTTGACTGAGATATGAGCGTTTATAATGTTGGTACGTTTACATCGATTTCTCAAAAACTAGTTGATTTATTTAAAAAAATTACACCGTTAAATAGAAAATTGAACGGCGAATCTAAAACTATATCAATATTGAAGATTAGTTAACATTTGACTGAGATATGAGCGTTTATAATGTTGGAACATTTACATCGATAACTCGAAACAAATTACACCATTAGATAGGAAATTGAATGGCGAACAGGGTAGGTTTGGTTCGGTTAGGTTAGGTGAACTTTTTTTTTTTTTTTTTATGAGATATGAGCGTTTATAATGTTGGTACGTTTACATCGATTTCTCAAAAACTAGTTGATTTATTTTAAAAAAATTACACCGTTAAATAGAAAATTGAACGGCGAATCTAAAACTATATCAATATTGAAGATTAGTTAACATTTGACTGAGATATGAGCGTTTATAATGTTGGAACATTTACATCGATAACTCGAAACAAATTACACCATTAGATAGGAAATTGAATGGCGAACAGGGTAGGTTTGGTTCGGTTAGGTTAGGTGAACTTTTTTTTTTTTTTTTTTATGAGATATGAGCGTTTATAATGTTGTTACGTTTACATCGATTTCTCAAAAACTAGTTGATTTATTTAAAAAAATTACACAGTTAGATAGAAAATTGAACGGCGAATCTAAAACTATATCAATATTGAAGATTGGTTAACATTTGACTGAGATATGAGCGTTTATAATGTTGGAACGTTTACATCGATTTCTCAAAAACTAGTCGATTTATTTAAGAATAATTACACCGTTAGATAGAAAATTGAACGGCGAATCTAAAACTATATCAATATTGAAGATTAGTTAACATTTGACTGAGATATGAGCGTTTATAATGTTGGAACATTTACATCGATAACTCGAAACAAATTACACCATTAGATAGGAAATTGAATGGCGAACAGGGTAGGTTTGGTTCGGTTAGGTTAGGTGAACTTTTTTTTTTTTTTTTTATGAGATATGAGCGTTTATAATGTTGGTACGTTTACATCGATTTCTCAAAAACTAGTTGATTTATTTTAAAAAAATTACACCGTTAAATAGAAAATTGAACGGCGAATCTAAAACTATATCAATATTGAAGATTGGTTAACATTTGACTGAGATATGAGCGTTTATAATGTTGGTACGTTTACATCGATTTCTCGAAAACTAGTTGATTTATTTTAAAAAAATTACACCGTTAAATAGAAAATTGAACGGCGAATCTAAAACTATATCAATATTGAAGATTAGTTAACATTTGACTGAGATATGAGCGTTTATAATGTTGGAACATTTACATCGATAACTCGAAACAAATTACACCATTAGATAGGAAATTGAATGGCGAACAGGGTAGGTTTGGTTCGGTTAGGTTAGGTGAACTTTTTTTTTTTTTTTTTATGAGATATGAGCGTTTATAATGTTGGTACGTTTACATCGATTTCTCAAAAACTAGTTGATTTATTTTAAAAAAATTACACCGTTAGATAGAAAATTGAACGGCGAATCTAAAACTATATCAATATTGAAGATTAGTTAACATTTGACTGAGATATGAGCGTTTATAATGTTGGAACATTTACATCGATAACTCGAAACAAATTACACCATTAGATAGGAAATTGAATGGCGAACAGGGTAGGTTTGGTTCGGTTAGGTTAGGTGAACTTTTTTTTTTTTTTTTTTATGAGATATGAGCGTTTATAATGTTGGTACGTTTACAGCGATTTCTCAAAAACTAGTTGATTTATTTAAAAAAATTAAACAGTTAGATAGAAAATTGAACGGCGAATCTAAAACTATATCAATATTGAAGATTGGTTAACATTTGACTGAGATATGAGCGTTTATAATGTTGGAACATTTACATCGATAACTCGAAACAAATTACACCATTAGATAGGAAATTGAATGACGAACAGGGTAGGTTTGGTTCGGTTAGGTTAGGTGAACTTTTTTTTTTTTTTTTTATGAGATATGAGCGTTTATAATGTTGGTACGTTTACATCGATTTCTCAAAAACTAGTTGATTTATTTAAAAAAATTACACAGTTAGATAGAAAATTGAACGGCGAATCTAAAACTATATCAATATTGAAGATTGGTTAACATTTGACTGAGATATGAGCGTTTATAATGTTGGAACATTTACATCGATAACTCGAAACAAATTACACTATTAGATAGGAAATTGAATGACGAACAGGGTAGGTTTGGTTCGGTTAGGTTAGGTGAACTTTTTTTTTTTTTTTTTTATGAGATATGAGCGTTTATAATGTTGGTACGTTTACATCGATTTCTCAAAAACTAGTTGATTTATTTTAAAAAAATTACACCGTTAAATAGAAAATTGAACGGCGAATCTAAAACTATATCAATATTGAAGATTAGTTAACATTTGACTGAGATATGAGCGTTTATAATGTTGGAACATTTACATCGATAACTCGAAACAAATTACACCATTAGATAGGAAATTGAATGGCGAACAGGGTAGGTTTGGTTCGGTTAGGTTAGGTGAACTTTTTTTTTTTTTTTTTTATGAGATATGAGCGTTTATAATGTTGGTACGTTTACAGCGATTTCTCAAAAACTAGTTGATTTATTTAAAAAAATTAAACAGTTAGATAGAAAATTGAACGGCGAATCTAAAACTATATCAATATTGAAGATTGGTTAACATTTGACTGAGATATGAGCGTTTATAATGTTGGAACATTTACATCGATAACTCGAAACAAATTACACCATTAGATAGGAAATTGAATGACGAACAGGGTAGGTTTGGTTCGGTTAGGTTAGGTGAACTTTTTTTTTTTTTTTTTATGAGATATGAGCGTTTATAATGTTGGTACGTTTACATCGATTTCTCAAAAACTAGTTGATTTATTTAAAAAAATTACACAGTTAGATAGAAAATTGAACGGCGAATCTAAAACTATATCAATATTGAAGATTGGTTAACATTTGACTGAGATATGAGCGTTTATAATGTTGGAACATTTACATCGATAACTCGAAACAAATTACACTATTAGATAGGAAATTGAATGACGAACAGGGTAGGTTTGGTTCGGTTAGGTTAGGTGAACTTTTTTTTTTTTTTTTTTATGAGATATGAGCGTTTATAATGTTGGTACGTTTACATCGATTTCTCAAAAACTAGTTGATTTATTTTAAAAAAATTACACCGTTAAATAGAAAATTGAACGGCGAATCTAAAACTATATCAATATTGAAGATTAGTTAACATTTGACTGAGATATGAGCGTTTATAATGTTGGAACATTTACATCGATAACTCGAAACAAATTACACCATTAGATAGGAAATTGAATGGCGAACAGGGTAGGTTTGGTTCGGTTAGGTTAGGTGAACTTTTTTTTTTTTTTTTTTATGAGATATGAGCGTTTATAATGTTGGTACGTTTACATCGATTTCTCAAAAACTAGTTGATTTATTTAAAAAAATTACACAGTTAGATAGAAAATTGAACGGCGAATCTAAAACTATATCAATATTGAAGATTGGTTAACATTTGACTGAGATATGAGCGTTTATAATGTTGGAACGTTTACATCGATTTCTCAAAAACTAGTTGATTTATTTAAGAATAATTACACCGTTAGATAGAAAATTGAACGGCGAATCTAAAACTATATCAATATTGAAGATTAGTTAACATTTGACTGAGATATGAGCGTTTATAATGTTGGAACATTTACATCGATAACTCGAAACAAATTACACCATTAGATAGGAAATTGAATGGCGAACAGGGTAGGTTTGGTTCGGTTAGGTTAGGTGAACTTTTTTTTTTTTTTTTTTTATGAGATATGAGCGTTTATAATGTTGGTACGTTTACATCGATTTCTCAAAAACTAGTTGATTTATTTTAAAAAAATTACACCGTTAAATAGAAAATTGAACGGCGAATCTAAAACTATATCAATATTGAAGATTGGTTAACATTTGACTGAGATATGAGCGTTTATAATGTTGGTACGTTTACATCGATTTCTCAAAAACTAGTTGATTTATTTAAAAAAATTACACAGTTAGATAGAAAATTGAACGGCAAATCTAAAACTATATCAATATTGAAGATTGGTTAACATTTGACTGAGATATGAGCGTTTATAATGTTGGTACGTTTACATCGATTTCTCAAAAACTAGTTGATTTATTTTAAAAAAATTACACCGTTAAATAGAAAATTGAACGGCGAATCTAAAACTATATCAATATTGAAGATTAGTTAACATTTGACTGAGATATGAGCGTTTATAATGTTGGAACATTTACATCGATAACTCGAAACAAATTACACCATTAGATAGGAAATTGAATGGCGAACAGGGTAGGTTTGGTTCGGTTAGGTTAGGTGAACTTTTTTTTTTTATTTTATGAGATATGAGCGTTTATAATGTTGGTACGTTTACAGCGATTTCTCAAAAACTAGTTGATTTATTTAAAAAAATTAAACAGTTAGATAGAAAATTGAACGGCGAATCTAAAACTATATCAATATTGAAGATTGGTTAACATTTGACTGAGATATGAGCGTTTATAATGTTGGAACATTTACATCGATAACTCGAAACAAATTACACCATTAGATAGGAAATTGAATGACGAACAGGGTAGGTTTGGTTCGGTTAGGTTAGGTGAACTTTTTTTTTATTTTTTTTATGAGATATGAGCGTTTATAATGTTGGTACGTTTACATCGATTTCTCAAAAACTAGTTGATTTATTTAAAAAAATTACACAGTTAGATAGAAAATTGAACGGCGAATCTAAAACTATATCAATATTGAAGATTGGTTAACATTTGACTGAGATATGAGCGTTTATAATGTTGGTACGTTTACATCGATTTCTCAAAAACTAGTTGATTTATTTTAAAAAAATTACACCGTTAAATAGAAAATTAAACGGCGAATCTAAAACTATATCAATATTGAAGATTAGTTAACATTTGACTGAGATATGAGCGTTTATAATGTTGGAACATTTACATCGATAACTCGAAACAAATTACACCATTAGATAGGAAATTGAATGGCGAACAGGGTAGGTTTGGTTCGGTTAGGTTAGGTGAACTTTTTTTTTTTTTTTTTATGAGATATGAGCGTTTATAATGTTGGTACGTTTACATCGATTTCTCAAAAACTAGTTGATTTATTTAAAAAAATTACACAGTTAGATAGAAAATTGAACGGCGAATCTAAAACTATATCAATATTGAAGATTGGTTAACATTTGACTGAGATATGAGCGTTTATAATGTTGGTACGTTTACATCGATTTCTCAAAAACTAGTTGATCTATTTTAAAAAAATTACACTGTTACATAGAAAATTGAACGGCGAATCTAAAACTATATCAATATTGAAGATTAGTTAACATTTGACTGAGATATGAGCGTTTATAATGTTGGAACATTTACATCGATAACTCGAAATAAATTACACCATTAGATAGGAAATTGAATGGCGAACAGGGTAGGTTTGGTTCGGTTAGGTTAGGTGAACTTTTTATTTTTTATTTTATGAGATATGAGCGTTTATAATGTTGGTACGTTTACATCGATTTCTCAAAAACTAGTTGATTTATTTAAAAAAATTACACAGTTAGATAGAAAATTGAACGGCGAATCTAAAACTATATCAATATTGAAGATTGGTTAACATTTGACTGAGATATGAGCGTTTATAATGTTGGAACGTTTACATCGATTTCTCAAAAACTAGTCGATTTATTTAAGAATAATTACACCGTTAGATAGAAAATTGAACGGCAAATCTAAAACTATATAAATATTGAAGATTGGTTAACATTTGACTGAGATATGAGCGTTTATAATGTTGGTACGTTTACATCGATTTCTCAAAAACTAGTCGATTTATTTAAGAATAATTACACCGTTAGATAGAAAATTGAACGGCAAATCTAAAACTATATAAATATTGAAGATTGGTTAACATTTGACTGAGATATGAGCGTTTATAATGTTGGTACGTTTACATCGATTTCTCAAAAACTAGTTGATTTATTTAAAAAAATTACACCGTTAAATAGAAAATTGAACGGCGAATCTAAAACTATATCAATATTGAAGATTAGTTAACATTTGACTGAGATATGAGCGTTTATAATGTTGGAACATTTACATCGATAACTCGAAACAAATTACACCATTAGATAGGAAATTGAATGGCGAACAGGGTAGGTTTGGTTCGGTTAGGTTAGGTGAACTTTTTTTTTTTTTTTTTATGAGATATGAGCGTTTATAATGTTGGTACGTTTACATCGATTTCTCAAAAACTAGTTGATTTATTTAAAAAAATTACAAAGTTAGATAGAAAATTGAACGGCGAATCTAAAACTATATCAATATTGAAGATTGGTTAACATTTGACTGAGATATGAGCGTTTATAATGTTGGAACGTTTACATCGATTTCTCAAAAACTAGTCGATTTATTTAAGAATAATTACACAGTTAGATAGAAAATTGAACGGCAAATCTAAAACTATATAAATATTGAAGATTGGTTAACATTTGACTGAGATATGAGCGTTTATAATGTTGGTACGTTTACATCGATTTCTCAAAAACTAGTTGATTTATTTAAAAAAATTACAAAGTTAGATAGAAAATTGAACGGCGAATCTAAAACTATGTCAATATTGAAGATTGGTTAACATTTGACTGAGATATGAGCGTTTATAATGTTGGAACGTTTACATCGATTTCTCAAAAACTAGTCGATTTATTTAAGAATAATTACACCGTTAGATAGAAAATTGAACGGCAAATCTAAAACTATATAAATATTGAAGATTGGTTAACATTTGACTGAGATATGAGCGTTTATAATGTTGGTACGTTTACATCGATTTCTCAAAAACTAGTCGATTTATTTAAGAATAATTACACCGTTAGATAGAAAATTGAACGGCAAATCTAAAACTATATAAATATTGAAGATTGGTTAACATTTGACTGAGATATGAGCGTTTATAATGTTGGTACGTTTACATCGATTTCTCAAAAACTAGTTGATTTATTTAAAAAAATTACACCGTTAAATAGAAAATTGAACGGCGAATCTAAAACTATATCAATATTGAAGATTAGTTAACATTTGACTGAGATATGAGCGTTTATAATGTTGGAACATTTACATCGATAACTCGAAACAAATTACACCATTAGATAGGAAATTGAATGGCGAACAGGGTAGGTTTGGTTCGGTTAGGTTAGGTGAACTTTTTTTTTTTTTTTTTTATGAGATATGAGCGTTTATAATGTTGGTACGTTTACATCGATTTCTCAAAAACTAGTTGATTTATTTAAAAAAATTACACAGTTAGATAGAAAATTGAACGGCGAATCTAAAACTATATCAATATTGAAGATTGGTTAACATTTGACTGAGATATGAGCGTTTATAATGTTGGTACGTTTACATCGATTTCTCAAAAACTAGTTGAATTATTTTAAAAAAATTACACCGTTAAATAGAAAATTGAACGGCAAATCTAAAACTATATCAATATTGAAGATTGGTTAACATTTGACTGAGATATGAGCGTTTATAATGTTGGTACGTTTACATCGATTTCTCAAAAACTAGTTGATTTATTTAAAAAAATTACACAGTAAGATAGAAAATTGAACGGCAAATCTAAAACTATATCAATATTGAAGATTGGTTAACATTTGACTGAGATATGAGCGTTTATAATGTTGGAACATTTACATCGATAACTCGAAACAAATTACACCATTAGATAGGAAATTGAATGGCGAACAGGGTAGGTTTGGTTCGGTTAGGTTAGGTGAACTTTTTTTTTTTTTTTTTTATGAGATATGAGCGTTTATAATGTTGGTACGTTTACATCGATTTCTCAAAAACTAGTTGATTTATTTAAAAAAATTACACAGTTAGATAGAAAATTGAACGGCAAATCTAAAACTATATCAATATTGAAGATTGGTTAACATTTGACTGAGATATGAGCGTTTATAATGTTGGAACATTTACATCGATAACTCGAAACAAATTACACCATTAGATAGGAAATTGAATGGCGAACAGGGTAGGTTTGGTTCGGTTAGGTTAGGTGAACTTTTTTTTTTTTTTTTTTATGAGATATGTGCGTTTATAATGTTGGTACGTTTACATCGATTTCTCAAAAACTAGTTGATTTATTTAAAAAAATTACACAGTTAGATAGAAAATTGAACGGCGAATCTAAAACTATATCAATATTGAAGATTGGTTAACATTTGACTGAGATATGAGCGTTTATAATGTTGGAACGTTTACATCGATTTCTCAAAAACTAGTCGATTTATTTAAGAATAATTACACCGTTAGATAGAAAATTGAACGGCGAATCTAAAACTATATCAATATTGAAGATTAGTTAACATTTGACTGAGATATGAGCGTTTATAATGTTGGAACATTTACATCGATAACTCGAAACAAATTACACCATTAGATAGGAAATTGAATGGCGAACAGGGTAGGTTTGGTTCGGTTAGGTTAGGTGAACTTTTTTTTTTTTTTTTTTATGAGATATGAGCGTTTATAATGTTGGTACGTTTACATCGATTTCTCAAAAACTAGTTGATTTATTTAAAAAAATTACACAGTTAGATAGAAAATTGAACGGCGAATCTAAAACTATATCAATATTGAAGATTGGTTAACATTTGACTGAGATATGAGCGTTTATAATGTTGGTACGTTTACATCGATTTCTCAAAAACTAGTCGATTTATTTAAGAATAATTACACCGTTAGATAGAAAATTGAACGGCGAATCTAAAACTATATCAATATTGAAGATTAGTTAACATTTGACTGAGATATGAGCGTTTATAATGTTGGAACATTTACATCGATAACTCGAAACAAATTACACCATTAGATAGGAAATTGAATGGCGAACAGGGTAGGTTTGGTTCGGTTAGGTTAGGTGAACTTTTTTTTTTTTTTTTTATGAGATATGAGCGTTTATAATGTTGGTACGTTTACATCGATTTCTCAAAAACTAGTTGATTTATTTTAAAAATATTACACCGTTAAATAGAAAATTGAACGGCGAATCTAAAACTATATCAATATTGAAGATTGATTAACATTTGACTGAGATATGAGCGTTTATAATGTTGGTACGTTTACATCGATTTCTCAAAAACTTGTTGATTTATTTAAAAAAATTACACAGTTAGATAGAAAATTGAACGGCAAAACTAAAACTATATCAATATTGAAGATTGGTTAACATTTGACTGAGATATGAGCGTTTATAATGTTGGTACGTTTACATCGATTTCTCAAAAACTAGTTGATTTATTTAAGAATAATTACACCGTTAGATAGAAAATTGAACGGCGAATCTAAAACTATATCAATATTGAAGATTGGTTAACATTTGACTGAGATATGAGCGTTTATAATGTTGGAACATTTACATCGATAACTCGAAACAAATTACACCATTAGATAGGAAATTGAATGACGAACAGGGTAGGTTTGGTTCGGTTAGGTTAGGTGAACTTTTTTTTTTTTTTTTTATGAGATATGAGCGTTTATAATGTTGGTACGTTTACATTGATTTCTCAAAAACTAGTTGATTTATTTAAAAAAATTACACAGTTAGATAGAAAATTCAACGGCGAATCTAAAACTATATCAATATTGAAGATTGGTTAACATTTGACTGAGATATGAGCGTTTATAATGTTGGAACATTTACATCGATAACTCGAAACAAATTACACCATTAGATAGGAAATTGAATGACGAACAGGGTAGGTTTGGTTCGGTTAGGTTAGGTGAACTTTTTTTTTTTTTTTTTTATGAGATATGAGCGTTTATAATGTTGGTACGTTTACATCGATTTCTCAAAAACTAGTTGATTTATTTAAAAAAATTACACAGTTAGATAGAAAATTGAACGGCGAATCTAAAACTATATCAATATTGAAGATTGGTTAACATTTGACTGAGATATGAGCGTTTATAATGTTGGAACATTTACATCGATAACTCGAAACAAATTACACCATTAGATAGGAAATTGAATGGCGAACAGGGTAGGTTTGGTTCGGTTAGGTTAGGTGAACTTTTTTTTTTTTTTTTTATGAGATATGAGCGTTTATAATGTTGGTACGTTTACATTGATTTCTCAAAAACTAGTTGATTTATTTAAAAAAATTACACAGTTAGATAGAAAATTGAACGGCAAATCTAAAACTATATCAATATTGAAGATTAGTTAACATTTGACTGAGATATGAGCGTTTATAATGTTGGAACATTTACATCGATAACTCGAAACAAATTACACCATTAGATAGGAAATTGAATGGCGAACAGGGTAGGTTTGGTTCGGTTAGGTTAGGTGAACTTTTTTTTTTTTTTTTTTATGAGATATGAGCGTTTATAATGTTGGTACGTTTACATCGATTTCTCAAAAACTAGTTGATTTATTTAAAAAAATTACACAGTTAGATAGAAAATTGAACGGCGAATCTAAAACTATATCAATATTGAAGATTGGTTAACATTTGACTGAGATATGAGCGTTTATAATGTTGGTACGTTTACATCGATTTCTCAAAAACTAGTCGATTTATTTAAGAATAATTACACCGTTAGATAGAAAATTGAACGGCGAATCTAAAACTATATCAATATTGAAGATTAGTTAACATTTGACTGAGATATGAGCGTTTATAATGTTGGAACATTTACATCGATAACTCGAAACAAATTACACCATTAGATAGGAAATTGAATGGCGAACAGGGTAGGTTTGGTTCGGTTAGGTTAGGTGAACTTTTTTTTTTTTTTTTTATGAGATATGAGCGTTTATAATGTTGGTACGTTTACATCGATTTCTCAAAAACTAGTTGATTTATTTTAAAAATATTACACCGTTAAATAGAAAATTGAACGGCGAATCTAAAACTATATCAATATTGAAGATTGATTAACATTTGACTGAGATATGAGCGTTTATAATGTTGGTACGTTTACATCGATTTCTCAAAAACTAGTTGATTTATTTAAAAAAATTACACAGTTAGATAGAAAATTGAACGGCAAAACTAAAACTATATCAATATTGAAGATTGGTTAACATTTGACTGAGATATGAGCGTTTATAATGTTGGTACGTTTACATCGATTTCTCAAAAACTAGTTGATTTATTTAAGAATAATTACACCGTTAGATAGAAAATTGAACGGCGAATCTAAAACTATATCAATATTGAAGATTGGTTAACATTTGACTGAGATATGAGCGTTTATAATGTTGGAACATTTACATCGATAACTCGAAACAAATTACACCATTAGATAGGAAATTGAATGACGAACAGGGTAGGTTTGGTTCGGTTAGGTTAGGTGAACTTTTTTTTTTTTTTTTTATGAGATATGAGCGTTTATAATGTTGGTACGTTTACATTGATTTCTCAAAAACTAGTTGATTTATTTAAAAAAATTACACAGTTAGATAGAAAATTCAACGGCGAATCTAAAACTATATCAATATTGAAGATTGGTTAACATTTGACTGAGATATGAGCGTTTATAATGTTGGAACATTTACATCGATAACTCGAAACAAATTACACCATTAGATAGGAAATTGAATGACGAACAGGGTAGGTTTGGTTCGGTTAGGTTAGGTGAACTTTTTTTTTTTTTTTTTTATGAGATATGAGCGTTTATAATGTTGGTACGTTTACATCGATTTCTCAAAAACTAGTTGATTTATTTAAAAAAATTACACAGTTAGATAGAAAATTGAACGGCGAATCTAAAACTATATCAATATTGAAGATTGGTTAACATTTGACTGAGATATGAGCGTTTATAATGTTGGAACATTTACATCGATAACTCGAAACAAATTACACCATTAGATAGGAAATTGAATGACGAACAGGGTAGGTTTGGTTCGGTTAGGTTAGGTGAACTTTTTTTTTTTTTTTTTATGAGATATGAGCGTTTATAATGTTGGTACGTTTACATTGATTTCTCAAAAACTAGTTGATTTATTTAAAAAAATTACACAGTTAGATAGAAAATTGAACGGCAAATCTAAAACTATATCAATATTGAAGATTAGTTAACATTTGACTGAGATATGAGCGTTTATAATGTTGGAACATTTACATCGATAACTCGAAACAAATTACACCATTAGATAGGAAATTGAATGGCGAACAGGGTAGGTTTGGTTCGGTTAGGTTAGGTGAACTTTTTTTTTTTTTTTTTTATGAGATATGTGCGTTTATAATGTTGGTACGTTTACATCGATTTCTCAAAAACTAGTTGATTTATTTAAAAAAATTACACAGTTAGATAGAAAATTGAACGGCGAATCTAAAACTATATCAATATTGAAGATTGGTTAACATTTGACTGAGATATGAGCGTTTATAATGTTGGAACGTTTACATCGATTTCTCAAAAACTAGTCGATTTATTTAAGAATAATTACACCGTTAGATAGAAAATTGAACGGCGAATCTAAAACTATATCAATATTGAAGATTAGTTAACATTTGACTGAGATATGAGCGTTTATAATGTTGGAACATTTACATCGATAACTCGAAACAAATTACACCATTAGATAGGAAATTGAATGGCGAACAGGGTAGGTTTGGTTCGGTTAGGTTAGGTGAACTTTTTTTTTTTTTTTTTTATGAGATATGAGCGTTTATAATGTTGGTACGTTTACATCGATTTCTCAAAAACTAGTTGATTTATTTAAAAAAATTACACAGTTAGATAGAAAATTGAACGGCGAATCTAAAACTATATCAATATTGAAGATTGGTTAACATTTGACTGAGATATGAGCGTTTATAATGTTGGTACGTTTACATCGATTTCTCAAAAACTAGTCGATTTATTTAAGAATAATTACACCGTTAAATAGAAAATTGAACGGCGAATCTAAAACTATATCAATATTGAAGATTAGTTAACATTTGACTGAGATATGAGCGTTTATAATGTTGGAACATTTACATCGATAACTCGAAACAAATTACACCATTAGATAGGAAATTGAATGGCGAACAGGGTAGGTTTGGTTCGGTTAGGTTAGGTGAACTTTTTTTTTTTTTTTTTATGAGATATGAGCGTTTATAATGTTGGTACGTTTACATCGATTTCTCAAAAACTAGTTGATTTATTTAAAAAAATTACACAGTTAGATAGAAAATTGAACGGCAAAACTAAAACTATATCAATATTGAAGATTGGTTAACATTTGACTGAGATATGAGCGTTTATAATGTTGGTACGTTTACATCGATTTCTCAAAAACTAGTTGATTTATTTAAGAATAATTACACCGTTAGATAGAAAATTGAACGGCGAATCTAAAACTATATCAATATTGAAGATTGGTTAACATTTGACTGAGATATGAGCGTTTATAATGTTGGAACATTTACATCGATAACTCGAAACAAATTACACCATTAGATAGGAAATTGAATGACGAACAGGGTAGGTTTGGTTCGGTTAGGTTAGGTGAACTTTTTTTTTTTTTTTTTATGAGATATGAGCGTTTATAATGTTGGTACGTTTACATTGATTTCTCAAAAACTAGTTGATTTATTTAAAAAAATTACACAGTTAGATAGAAAATTCAACGGCGAATCTAAAACTATATCAATATTGAAGATTGGTTAACATTTGACTGAGATATGAGCGTTTATAATGTTGGAACATTTACATCGATAACTCGAAACAAATTACACCATTAGATAGGAAATTGAATGACGAACAGGGTAGGTTTGGTTCGGTTAGGTTAGGTGAACTTTTTTTTTTTTTTTTTTATGAGATATGAGCGTTTATAATGTTGGTACGTTTACATCGATTTCTCAAAAACTAGTTGATTTATTTAAAAAAATTACACAGTTAGATAGAAAATTGAACGGCGAATCTAAAACTATATCAATATTGAAGATTGGTTAACATTTGACTGAGATATGAGCGTTTATAATGTTGGAACATTTACATCGATAACTCGAAACAAATTACACCATTAGATAGGAAATTGAATGACGAACAGGGTAGGTTTGGTTCGGTTAGGTTAGGTGAACTTTTTTTTTTTTTTTTTATGAGATATGAGCGTTTATAATGTTGGTACGTTTACATTGATTTCTCAAAAACTAGTTGATTTATTTAAAAAAATTACACAGTTAGATAGAAAATTGAACGGCAAATCTAAAACTATATCAATATTGAAGATTAGTTAACATTTGACTGAGATATGAGCGTTTATAATGTTGGAACATTTACATCGATAACTCGAAACAAATTACACCATTAGATAGGAAATTGAATGGCGAACAGGGTAGGTTTGGTTCGGTTAGGTTAGGTGAACTTTTTTTTTTTTTTTTTTATGAGATATGTGCGTTTATAATGTTGGTACGTTTACATCGATTTCTCAAAAACTAGTTGATTTATTTAAAAAAATTACACAGTTAGATAGAAAATTGAACGGCGAATCTAAAACTATATCAATATTGAAGATTGGTTAACATTTGACTGAGATATGAGCGTTTATAATGTTGGAACGTTTACATCGATTTCTCAAAAACTAGTCGATTTATTTAAGAATAATTACACCGTTAGATAGAAAATTGAACGGCGAATCTAAAACTATATCAATATTGAAGATTAGTTAACATTTGACTGAGATATGAGCGTTTATAATGTTGGAACATTTACATCGATAACTCGAAACAAATTACACCATTAGATAGGAAATTGAATGGCGAACAGGGTAGGTTTGGTTCGGTTAGGTTAGGTGAACTTTTTTTTTTTTTTTTTATGAGATATGAGCGTTTATAATGTTGGTACGTTTACATCGATTTCTCAAAAACTAGTTGATTTATTTAAAAAAATTACACAGTTAGATAGAAAATTGAACGGCGAATCTAAAACTATATCAATATTGAAGATTGGTTAACATTTGACTGAGATATGAGCGTTTATAATGTTGGTACGTTTACATCGATTTCTCAAAAACTAGTCGATTTATTTAAGAATAATTACACCGTTAAATAGAAAATTGAACGGCGAATCTAAAACTATATCAATATTGAAGATTAGTTAACATTTGACTGAGATATGAGCGTTTATAATGTTGGAACATTTACATCGATAACTCGAAACAAATTACACCATTAGATAGGAAATTGAATGGCGAACAGGGTAGGTTTGGTTCGGTTAGGTTAGGTGAACTTTTTTTTTTTTTTTTTATGAGATATGAGCGTTTATAATGTTGGTACGTTTACATCGATTTCTCAAAAACTAGTTGATTTATTTTAAAAATATTACACCGTTAAATAGAAAATTGAACGGCGAATCTAAAACTATATCAATATTGAAGATTGATTAACATTTGACTGAGATATGAGCGTTTATAATGTTGGTACGTTTACATCGATTTCTCAAAAACTAGTTGATTTATTTAAAAAAATTACAAAGTTAGATAGAAAATTGAACGGCGAATCTAAAACTATGTCAATATTGAAGATTGGTTAACATTTGACTGAGATATGAGCGTTTATAATGTTGGAACGTTTACATCGATTTCTCAAAAACTAGTCGATTTATTTAAGAATAATTACACCGTTAGATAGAAAATTGAACGGCAAATCTAAAACTATATAAATATTGAAGATTGGTTAACATTTGACTGAGATATGAGCGTTTATAATGTTGGTACGTTTACATCGATTTCTCAAAAACTAGTCGATTTATTTAAGAATAATTACACCGTTAGATAGAAAATTGAACGGCAAATCTAAAACTATATAAATATTGAAGATTGGTTAACATTTGACTGAGATATGAGCGTTTATAATGTTGGTACGTTTACATCGATTTCTCAAAAACTAGTTGATTTATTTAAAAAAATTACACCGTTAAATAGAAAATTGAACGGCGAATCTAAAACTATATCAATATTGAAGATTAGTTAACATTTGACTGAGATATGAGCGTTTATAATGTTGGAACATTTACATCGATAACTCGAAACAAATTACACCATTAGATAGGAAATTGAATGGCGAACAGGGTAGGTTTGGTTCGGTTAGGTTAGGTGAACTTTTTTTTTTTTTTTTTTATGAGATATGAGCGTTTATAATGTTGGTACGTTTACATCGATTTCTCAAAAACTAGTTGATTTATTTAAAAAAATTACACAGTTAGATAGAAAATTGAACGGCGAATCTAAAACTATATCAATATTGAAGATTGGTTAACATTTGACTGAGATATGAGCGTTTATAATGTTGGTACGTTTACATCGATTTCTCAAAAACTAGTTGAATTATTTTAAAAAAATTACACCGTTAAATAGAAAATTGAACGGCAAATCTAAAACTATATCAATATTGAAGATTGGTTAACATTTGACTGAGATATGAGCGTTTATAATGTTGGTACGTTTACATCGATTTCTCAAAAACTAGTTGATTTATTTAAAAAAATTACACAGTAAGATAGAAAATTGAACGGCAAATCTAAAACTATATCAATATTGAAGATTGGTTAACATTTGACTGAGATATGAGCGTTTATAATGTTGGAACATTTACATCGATAACTCGAAACAAATTACACCATTAGATAGGAAATTGAATGGCGAACAGGGTAGGTTTGGTTCGGTTAGGTTAGGTGAACTTTTTTTTTTTTTTTTTATGAGATATGAGCGTTTATAATGTTGGTACGTTTACATCGATTTCTCAAAAACTAGTTGATTTATTTAAAAAAATTACACAGTTAGATAGAAAATTGAACGGCAAATCTAAAACTATATCAATATTGAAGATTGGTTAACATTTGACTGAGATATGAGCGTTTATAATGTTGGAACATTTACATCGATAACTCGAAACAAATTACACCATTAGATAGGAAATTGAATGGCGAACAGGGTAGGTTTGGTTCGGTTAGGTTAGGTGAACTTTTTTTTTTTTTTTTTTATGAGATATGTGCGTTTATAATGTTGGTACGTTTACATCGATTTCTCAAAAACTAGTTGATTTATTTAAAAAAATTACACAGTTAGATAGAAAATTGAACGGCGAATCTAAAACTATATCAATATTGAAGATTGGTTAACATTTGACTGAGATATGAGCGTTTATAATGTTGGAACGTTTACATCGATTTCTCAAAAACTAGTCGATTTATTTAAGAATAATTACACCGTTAGATAGAAAATTGAACGGCGAATCTAAAACTATATCAATATTGAAGATTAGTTAACATTTGACTGAGATATGAGCGTTTATAATGTTGGAACATTTACATCGATAACTCGAAACAAATTACACCATTAGATAGGAAATTGAATGGCGAACAGGGTAGGTTTGGTTCGGTTAGGTTAGGTGAACTTTTTTTTTTTTTTTTTTATGAGATATGAGCGTTTATAATGTTGGTACGTTTACATCGATTTCTCAAAAACTAGTTGATTTATTTAAAAAAATTACACAGTTAGATAGAAAATTGAACGGCGAATCTAAAACTATATCAATATTGAAGATTGGTTAACATTTGACTGAGATATGAGCGTTTATAATGTTGGTACGTTTACATCGATTTCTCAAAAACTAGTCGATTTATTTAAGAATAATTACACCGTTAGATAGAAAATTGATCGGCGAATCTAAAACTATATCAATATTGAAGATTAGTTAACATTTGACTGAGATATGAGCGTTTATAATGTTGGAACATTTACATCGATAACTCGAAACAAATTACACCATTAGATAGGAAATTGAATGGCGAACAGGGTAGGTTTGGTTCGGTTAGGTTAGGTGAACTTTTTTTTTTTTTTTTTATGAGATATGAGCGTTTATAATGTTGGTATGTTTACATCGATTTCTCAAAAACTAGTTGATTTATTTTAAAAATATTACACCGTTAAATAGAAAATTGAACGGCGAATCTAAAACTATATCAATATTGAAGATTGATTAACATTTGACTGAGATATGAGCGTTTATAATGTTGGTACGTTTACATCGATTTCTCAAAAACTAGTTGATTTATTTAAAAAAATTACACAGTTAGATAGAAAATTGAACGGCAAATCTAAAACTATATCAATATTGAAGATTGGTTAACATTTGACTGAGATATGAGCGTTTATAATGTTGGTACGTTTACATCGATTTCTCAAAAACTAGTTGATTTATTAAAAAAAATTAAACAGTTAGATAGAAAATTGAACGGCGAATCTAAAACTATATCAATATTGAAGATTGGTTAACATTTGACTGAGATATGAGCGTTTATAATGTTGGAACATTTACATCGATAACTCGAAACAAATTACACCATTAGATAGGAAATTGAATGACGAACAGGGTAGGTTTGGTTCGGTTAGGTTAGGTGAACTTTTTTTTTTTTTTTTTATGAGATATGAGCGTTTATAATGTTGGTACGTTTACATCGATTTCTCAAAAACTAGTTGATTTATTTAAAAAAATTACACAGTTAGATAGAAAATTGAACGGCGAATCTAAAACTATATCAATATTGAAGATTGGTTAACATTTGACTGAGATATGAGCGTTTATAATGTTGGTACGTTTACATCGATTTCTCAAAAACTAGTTGATTTATTTAAAAAAATTAAACAGTTAGATAGAAAATTGAACGGCAAATCTAAAACTATATCAATATTGAAGATTGGTTAACATTTGACTGAGATATGAGCGTTTATAATGTTGGAACATTTACATCGATAACTCGAAACAAATTACACCATTAGATAGGAAATTGAATGACGAACAGGGTAGGTTTGGTTCGGTTAGGTTAGGTGAACTTTTTTTTTTTTTTTTTTATGAGATATGAGCGTTTATAATGTTGGTACGTTTACATCGATTTCTCAAAAACTAGTTGATTTATTTAAAAAAATTACACAGTTAGATAGAAAATTGAACGGCAAATCTAAAACTATATCAATATTGAAGATTGGTTAACATTTGACTGAGATATGAGCGTTTATAATGTTGGTACGTTTACATCGATTTCTCAAAAACTAGTTGATTTATTAAAAAAAATTAAACAGTTAGATAGAAAATTGAACGGCGAATCTAAAACTATATCAATATTGAAGATTGGTTAACATTTGACTGAGATATGAGCGTTTATAATGTTGGAACATTTACATCGATAACTCGAAACAAATTACACCATTAGATAGGAAATTGAATGACGAACAGGGTAGGTTTGGTTCGGTTAGGTTAGGTGAACTTTTTTTTTTTTTTTTATGAGATATGAGCGTTTATAATGTTGGTACGTTTACATCGATTTCTCAAAAACTAGTTGATTTATTTAAAAAAATTACACAGTTAGATAGAAAATTGAACGGCGAATCTAAAACTATATCAATATTGAAGATTGGTTAACATTTGACTGAGATATGAGCGTTTATAATGTTGGAACATTTACATCGATAACTCGATACAAATTACACCATTAGATAGGAAATTGAATGACGAACAGGGTAGGTTTGGTTCGGTTAGGTTAGGTGAACTTTTTTTTTTTTTTTTTATGAGATATGAGCGTTTATAATGTTGGTACGTTTACATTGATTTCTCAAAAACTAGTTGATTTATTTAAAAAAATTACACAGTTAGATAGAAAATTGAACGGCGAATCTAAAACTATATCAATATTGAAGATTGGTTAACATTTGACTGAGATATGAGCGTTTATAATGTTGGTACGTTTACATCGATTTCTCAAAAACTAGTTGATTTATTTAAAAAAATTAAACAGTTAGATAGAAAATTGAACGGCAAATCTAAAACTATATCAATATTGAAGATTGGTTAACATTTGACTGAGATATGAGCGTTTATAATGTTGGAACATTTACATCGATAACTCGAAACAAATTACACCATTAGATAGGAAATTGAATGACGAACAGGGTAGGTTTGGTTCGGTTAGGTTAGGTGAACTTTTTTTTTTTTTTTTTTATGAGATATGAGCGTTTATAATGTTGGTACGTTTACATCGATTTCTCAAAAACTAGTTGATTTATTTAAAAAAATTACACAGTTAGATAGAAAATTGAACGGCGAATCTAAAACTATATCAATATTGAAGATTGGTTAACATTTGACTGAGATATGAGCGTTTATAATGTTGGAACATTTACATCGATAACTCGAAACAAATTACACCATTAGATAGGAAATTGAATGACGAACAGGGTAGGTTTGGTTCGGTTAGGTTAGGTGAACTTTTTTTTTTTTTTTTATGAGATATGAGCGTTTATAATGTTGGTACGTTTACATCGATTTCTCAAAAACTAGTTGATTTATTTAAAAAAATTACACAGTTAGATAGAAAATTGAACGGCAAATCTAAAACTATATCAATATTGAAGATTGGTTAACATTTGACTGAGATATGAGCGTTTATAATGTTGGTACGTTTACATCGATTTCTCAAAAACTAGTTGATTTATTTAAAAAAATTAAACAGTTAGATAGAAAATTGAACGGCGAATCTAAAACTATATCAATATTGAAGATTGGTTAACATTTGACTGAGATATGAGCGTTTATAATGTTGGAACATTTACATCGATAACTCGATACAAATTACACCATTAGATAGGAAATTGAATGACGAACAGGGTAGGTTTGGTTCGGTTAGGTTAGGTGAACTTTTTTTTTTTTTTTTTATGAGATATGAGCGTTTATAATGTTGGTACGTTTACATTGATTTCTCAAAAACTAGTTGATTTATTTAAAAAAATTACACAGTTAGATAGAAAATTGAACGGCGAATCTAAAACTATATCAATATTGAAGATTGGTTAACATTTGACTGAGATATGAGCGTTTATAATGTTGGTACGTTTACATCGATTTCTCAAAAACTAGTTGATTTATTTTAAAAAAATTACACCGTTAAATAGAAAATTAAACGGCGAATCTAAAACTATATCAATATTGAAGATTAGTTAACATTTGACTGAGATATGAGCGTTTATAATGTTGGAACATTTACATCGATAACTCGAAACAAATTACACCATTAGATAGGAAATTGAATGGCGAACAGGGTAGGTTTGGTTCGGTTAGGTTAGGTGAACTTTTTTTTTTTTTTTTATGAGATATGAGCGTTTATAATGTTGGTACGTTTACATCGATTTCTCAAAAACTAGTTGATTTATTTAAAAAAATTACACAGTTAGATAGAAAATTGAACGGCAAATCTAAAACTATATCAATATTGAAGATTGGTTAACATTTGACTGAGATATGAGCGTTTATAATGTTGGTACGTTTACATCGATTTCTCAAAAACTAGTTGATTTATTTTAAAAAAATTGCACCGTTAAATAGAAAATTGAACGGCGAATCTAAAACTATATCAATATTGAAGATTGGTTAACATTTGACTGAGATATGAGCGTTTATAATGTTGGAACATTTACATCGATAACTCGAAACAAATTACACCATTAGATAGGAAATTGAATGACGAACAGGGTAGGTTTGGTTCGGTTAGGTTAGGTGAACTTTTTTTTTTTTTTTATGAGATATGAGCGTTTATAATGTTGGTACGTTTACATCGATTTCTCAAAAACTAGTTGATTTATTTAAAAAAATTACACAGTTAGATAGAAAATTGAACGGCAAATCTAAAACTATATCAATATTGAAGATTGGTTAACATTTGACTGAGATATGAGCGTTTATAATGTTGGTACGTTTACATCGATTTCTCAAAAACTAGTTGATTTATTTAAAAAAATTAAACAGTTAGATAGAAAATTGAACGGCGAATCTAAAACTATATCAATATTGAAGATTGGTTAACATTTGACTGAGATATGAGCGTTTATAATGTTGGAACATTTACATCGATAACTCGATACAAATTACACCATTAGATAGGAAATTGAATGACGAACAGGGTAGGTTTGGTTCGGTTAGGTTAGGTGAACTTTTTTTTTTTTTTTTTATGAGATATGAGCGTTTATAATGTTGGTACGTTTACATTGATTTCTCAAAAACTAGTTGATTTATTTAAAAAAATTACACAGTTAGATAGAAAATTGAACGGCGAATCTAAAACTATATCAATATTGAAGATTGGTTAACATTTGACTGAGATATGAGCGTTTATAATGTTGGTACGTTTACATCGATTTCTCAAAAACTAGTTGATTTATTTTAAAAAAATTACACCGTTAAATAGAAAATTAAACGGCGAATCTAAAACTATATCAATATTGAAGATTAGTTAACATTTGACTGAGATATGAGCGTTTATAATGTTGGAACATTTACATCGATAACTCGAAACAAATTACACCATTAGATAGGAAATTGAATGGCGAACAGGGTAGGTTTGGTTCGGTTAGGTTAGGTGAACTTTTTTTTTTTTTTTTATGAGATATGAGCGTTTATAATGTTGGTACGTTTACATCGATTTCTCAAAAACTAGTTGATTTATTTAAAAAAATTACACAGTTAGATAGAAAATTGAACGGCAAATCTAAAACTATATCAATATTGAAGATTGGTTAACATTTGACTGAGATATGAGCGTTTATAATGTTGGTACGTTTACATCGATTTCTCAAAAACTAGTTGATTTATTTTAAAAAAATTGCACCGTTAAATAGAAAATTGAACGGCGAATCTAAAACTATATCAATATTGAAGATTGGTTAACATTTGACTGAGATATGAGCGTTTATAATGTTGGAACATTTACATCGATAACTCGAAACAAATTACACCATTAGATAGGAAATTGAATGGCGAACAGGGTAGGTTTGGTTCGGTTAGGTTAGGTGAACTTTTTATTTTTTATTTTATGAGATATGAGCGTTTATAATGTTGGTACGTTTACATCGATTTCTCAAAAACTAGTTGATTTATTTAAAAAAATTACACAGTTAGATAGAAAATTGAACGGCGAATCTAAAACTATATCAATATTGAAGATTGGTTAACATTTGACTGAGATATGAGCGTTTATAATGTTGGAACGTTTACATCGATTTCTCAAAAACTAGTCGATTTATTTAAGAATAATTACACCGTTAGATAGAAAATTGAACGGCAAATCTAAAACTATATAAATATTGAAGATTGGTTAACATTTGACTGAGATATGAGCGTTTATAATGTTGGTACGTTTACATCGATTTCTCAAAAACTAGACGATTTATTTAAGAATAATTACACCGTTAGATAGAAAATTGAACGGCAAATCTAAAACTATATAAATATTGAAGATTGGTTAACATTTGACTGAGATATGAGCGTTTATAATGTTGGTACGTTTACATCGATTTCTCAAAAACTAGTTGATTTATTTAAAAAAATTACATTGTTAAATAGAAAATTGAACGGCGAATCTAAAACTATATCAATATTGAAGATTGGTTAACATTTGACTGAGATATGAGCGTTTATAATGTTGGAACATTTACATCGATAACTCGAAACAAATTACACCATTAGATAGGAAATTGAATGACGAACAGGGTAGGTTTGGTTCGGTTAGGTTAGGTGAACTTTTTTTTTTTTTTTTATGAGATATGAGCGTTTATAATGTTGGTACGTTTACATTGATTTCTCAAAAACTAGTTGATTTATTTAAAAAAATTACACAGTTAGATAGAAAATTGAACGGCAAATCTAAAACTATATCAATATTGAAGATTAGTTAACATTTGACTGAGATATGAGCGTTTATAATGTTGGAACATTTACATCGATAACTCGAAACAAATTACACCATTAGATAGGAAATTGAATGGCGAACAGGGTAGGTTTGGTTCGGTTAGGTTAGGTGAACTTTTTTTTTTTTTTTTTATGAGATATGAGCGTTTATAATGTTGGTACGTTTACATCGATTTCTCAAAAACTAGTTGATTTATTTTAAAAATATTACACCGTTAAATAGAAAATTGAACGGCGAATCTAAAACTATATCAATATTGAAGATTGGTTAACATTTGACTGAGATATGAGCGTTTATAATGTTGGTACGTTTACATCGATTTCTCAAAAACTAGTTGATTTATTTAAAAAAATTAAACAGTTAGATAGAAAATTGAACGGCGAATCTAAAACTATATCAATATTGAAGATTAGTTAACATTTGACTGAGATATGAGCGTTTATAATGTTGGAACATTTACATCGATAACTCGAAACAAATTACACCATTAGATAGGAAATTGAATGGCGAACAGGGTAGGTTTGGTTCGGTTAGGTTAGGTGAACTTTTTTTTTTTTTTTTTTATGAGATATGAGCGTTTATAATGTTGGTACGTTTACATCGATTTCTCAAAAACTAGTTGATTTATTTTAAAAAAATTACACAGTTAGATAGAAAATTGAACGGCGAATCTAAAACTATATCAATATTGAAGATTGGTTAACATTTGACTGAGATATGAGCGTTTATAATGTTGGTACGTTTACATCGATTTCTCAAAAACTAGTCGATTTATTTAAAAAAATTACACAGTTAGATAGAAAATTGAACGGCGAATCTAAAACTATATCAATATTGAAGATTGGTTAACATTTGACTGAGATATGAGCGTTTATAATGTTGGAACATTTACATCGATAACTCGAAACAAATTACACCATTAGATAGGAAATTGAATGACGAACAGGGTAGGTTTGGTTCGGTTAGGTTAGGTGAACTTTTTTTTTTTTTTTTTTTATGAGATATGAGCGTTTATAATGTTGGAACATTTACATCGATAACTCGAAACAAATTACACCATTAGATAGGAAATTGAATGGCGAACAGGGTAGGTTTGGTTCGGTTAGGTTAGGTGAACTTTTTATTTTTTATTTTATGAGATATGAGCGTTTATAATGTTGGTACGTTTACATCGATTTCTCAAAAACTAGTTGATTTATTTAAAAAAATTACACAGTTAGATAGAAAATTGAACGGCGAATCTAAAACTATATCAATATTGAAGATTGGTTAACATTTGACTGAGATATGAGCGTTTATAATGTTGGAACGTTTACATCGATTTCTCAAAAACTAGTCGATTTATTTAAGAATAATTACACCGTTAGATAGAAAATTGAACGGCAAATCTAAAACTATATAAATATTGAAGATTGGTTAACATTTGACTGAGATATGAGCGTTTATAATGTTGGTACGTTTACATCGATTTCTCAAAAACTAGACGATTTATTTAAGAATAATTACACCGTTAGATAGAAAATTGAACGGCAAATCTAAAACTATATAAATATTGAAGATTGGTTAACATTTGACTGAGATATGAGCGTTTATAATGTTGGTACGTTTACATCGATTTCTCAAAAACTAGTTGATTTATTTAAAAAAATTACATTGTTAAATAGAAAATTGAACGGCGAATCTAAAACTATATCAATATTGAAGATTGGTTAACATTTGACTGAGATATGAGCGTTTATAATGTTGGAACATTTACATCGATAACTCGAAACAAATTACACCATTAGATAGGAAATTGAATGACGAACAGGGTAGGTTTGGTTCGGTTAGGTTAGGTGAACTTTTTTTTTTTTTTTTATGAGATATGAGCGTTTATAATGTTGGTACGTTTACATTGATTTCTCAAAAACTAGTTGATTTATTTAAAAAAATTACACAGTTAGATAGAAAATTGAACGGCAAATCTAAAACTATATCAATATTGAAGATTAGTTAACATTTGACTGAGATATGAGCGTTTATAATGTTGGAACATTTACATCGATAACTCGAAACAAATTACACCATTAGATAGGAAATTGAATGGCGAACAGGGTAGGTTTGGTTCGGTTAGGTTAGGTGAACTTTTTTTTTTTTTTTTTATGAGATATGAGCGTTTATAATGTTGGTACGTTTACATCGATTTCTCAAAAACTAGTTGATTTATTTTAAAAATATTACACCGTTAAATAGAAAATTGAACGGCGAATCTAAAACTATATCAATATTGAAGATTGGTTAACATTTGACTGAGATATGAGCGTTTATAATGTTGGTACGTTTACATCGATTTCTCAAAAACTAGTTGATTTATTTAAAAAAATTAAACAGTTAGATAGAAAATTGAACGGCGAATCTAAAACTATATCAATATTGAAGATTAGTTAACATTTGACTGAGATATGAGCGTTTATAATGTTGGAACATTTACATCGATAACTCGAAACAAATTACACCATTAGATAGGAAATTGAATGGCGAACAGGGTAGGTTTGGTTCGGTTAGGTTAGGTGAACTTTTTTTTTTTTTTTTTTATGAGATATGAGCGTTTATAATGTTGGTACGTTTACATCGATTTCTCAAAAACTAGTTGATTTATTTTAAAAAAATTACACAGTTAGATAGAAAATTGAACGGCGAATCTAAAACTATATCAATATTGAAGATTGGTTAACATTTGACTGAGATATGAGCGTTTATAATGTTGGTACGTTTACATCGATTTCTCAAAAACTAGTCGATTTATTTAAAAAAATTACACAGTTAGATAGAAAATTGAACGGCGAATCTAAAACTATATCAATATTGAAGATTGGTTAACATTTGACTGAGATATGAGCGTTTATAATGTTGGAACATTTACATCGATAACTCGAAACAAATTACACCATTAGATAGGAAATTGAATGACGAACAGGGTAGGTTTGGTTCGGTTAGGTTAGGTGAACTTTTTTTTTTTTTTTTTTTATGAGATATGAGCGTTTATAATGTTGGTACGTTTACATCGATTTCTCAAAAACTAGTTGATTTATTTAAAAAAATTACACAGTTAGATAGAAAATTGAACGGCGAATCTAAAACTATATCAATATTGAAGATTGGTTAACATTTGACTGAGATATGAGCGTTTATAATGTTGGAACATTTACATCGATAACTCGAAACAAATTACACCATTAGATAGGAAATTGAATGACGAACAGGGTAGGTTTGGTTCGGTTAGGTTAGGTGAACTTTTTTTTTTTTTTTTATGAGATATGAGCGTTTATAATGTTGGTACGTTTACATTGATTTCTCAAAAACTAGTTGATTTATTTAAAAAAATTACACAGTTAGATAAAAAATTGAACGGCGAATCTAAAACTATATCAATATTGAAGATTGGTTAACATTTGACTGAGATATGAGCGTTTATAATGTTGGAACATTTACATCGATAACTCGAAACAAATTACACCATTAGATAGGAAATTGAATGACGAACAGGGTAGGTTTGGTTCGGTTAGGTTAGGTGAACTTTTTTTTTTTTTTTTATGAGATATGAGCGTTTATAATGTTGGTACGTTTACATTGATTTCTCAAAAACTAGTTGATTTATTTAAAAAAATTACACAGTTAGATAGAAAATTGAACGGCAAATCTAAAACTATATCAATATTGAAGATTAGTTAACATTTGACTGAGATATGAGCGTTTATAATGTTGGAACATTTACATCGATAACTCGAAACAAATTACACCATTAGATAGGAAATTGAATGGCGAACAGGGTAGGTTTGGTTCGGTTAGGTTAGGTGAACTTTTTTTTTTTTTTTTTATGAGATATGAGCGTTTATAATGTTGGTACGTTTACATCGATTTCTCAAAAACTAGTTGATTTATTTTAAAAATATTACACCGTTAAATAGAAAATTGAACGGCGAATCTAAAACTATATCAATATTGAAGATTGGTTAACATTTGACTGAGATATGAGCGTTTATAATGTTGGTACGTTTACATCGATTTCTCAAAAACTAGTTGATTTATTTAAAAAAATTAAACAGTTAGATAGAAAATTGAACGGCGAATCTAAAACTATATCAATATTGAAGATTAGTTAACATTTGACTGAGATATGAGCGTTTATAATGTTGGAACATTTACATCGATAACTCGAAACAAATTACACCATTAGATAGGAAATTGAATGGCGAACAGGGTAGGTTTGGTTCGGTTAGGTTAGGTGAACTTTTTTTTTTTTTTTTTTATGAGATATGAGCGTTTATAATGTTGGTACGTTTACATCGATTTCTCAAAAACTAGTTGATTTATTTTAAAAAAATTACACAGTTAGATAGAAAATTGAACGGCGAATCTAAAACTATATCAATATTGAAGATTGGTTAACATTTGACTGAGATATGAGCGTTTATAATGTTGGTACGTTTACATCGATTTCTCAAAAACTAGTCGATTTATTTAAAAAAATTACACAGTTAGATAGAAAATTGAACGGCGAATCTAAAACTATATCAATATTGAAGATTGGTTAACATTTGACTGAGATATGAGCGTTTATAATGTTGGAACATTTACATCGATAACTCGAAACAAATTACACCATTAGATAGGAAATTGAATGACGAACAGGGTAGGTTTGGTTCGGTTAGGTTAGGTGAACTTTTTTTTTTTTTTTTTTTATGAGATATGAGCGTTTATAATGTTGGTACGTTTACATCGATTTCTCAAAAACTAGTTGATTTATTTAAAAAAATTACACAGTTAGATAGAAAATTGAACGGCGAATCTAAAACTATATCAATATTGAAGATTGGTTAACATTTGACTGAGATATGAGCGTTTATAATGTTGGAACATTTACATCGATAACTCGAAACAAATTACACCATTAGATAGGAAATTGAATGGCGAACAGGGTAGGTTTGGTTCGGTTAGGTTAGGTGAACTTTTTTTTTTTTTTTTATGAGATATGAGCGTTTATAATGTTGGTACGTTTACATTGATTTCTCAAAAACTAGTTGATTTATTTAAAAAAATTACACAGTTAGATAAAAAATTGAACGGCGAATCTAAAACTATATCAATATTGAAGATTGGTTAACATTTGACTGAGATATGAGCGTTTATAATGTTGGTACGTTTACATCGATTTCTCAAAAACTAGTTGATTTATTTTAAAAAAATTACACCGTTAAATAGAAAATTGAACGGCGAATCTAAAACTATATCAATATTGAAGATTGGTTAACATTTGACTGAGATATGAGCGTTTATAATGTTGGAACATTTACATCGATAACTCGAAACAAATTACACCATTAGATAGGAAATTGAATGGCGAACAGGGTAGGTTTGGTTCGGTTAGGTTAGGTGAACTTTTTATTTTTTATTTTATGAGATATGAGCGTTTATAATGTTGGTACGTTTACATCGATTTCTCAAAAACTAGTTGATTTATTTAAAAAAATTACACAGTTAGATAGAAAATTGAACGGCAAATCTAAAACTATATCAATATTGAAGATTGGTTAACATTTGACTGAGATATGAGCGTTTATAATGTTGGAACATTTACATCGATAACTCGAAACAAATTACACCATTAGATAGGAAATTGAATGGCGAACAGGGTAGGTTTGGTTCGGTTAGGTTAGGTGAACTTTTTTTTTTTTTTTTTTATGAGATTTGAGCGTTTATAATGTTGGTACGTTTACATCGATTTCTCAAAAACTAGTTGATTTATTTAAAAAAATTACAAAGTTAGATAGAAAATTGAACGGCGAATCTAAAACTATATCAATATTGAAGATTAGTTAACATTTGACTGAGATATGAGCGTTTATAATGTTGGAACATTTACATCGATAACTCGAAACAAATTACACCATTAGATAGGAAATTGAATGGCGAACAGGGTAGGTTTGGTTCGGTTAGGTTAGGTGAACTTTTTTTTTTTTTTTTTTATGAGATATGAGCGTTTATAATGTTGGTACGTTTACATCGATTTCTCAAAAACTAGTTGATTTATTTAAAAAAATTACACAGTTAGATAGAAAATTGAACGGCGAATCTAAAACTATATCAATATTGAAGATTGGTTAACATTTGACTGAGATATGAGCGTTTATAATGTTGGTACGTTTACATCGATTTCTCAAAAACTAGTCGATTTATTTAAGAATAATTACACCGTTAGATAGAAAATTGAACGGCGAATCTAAAACTATATCAATATTGAAGATTAGTTAACATTTGACTGAGATATGAGCGTTTATAATGTTGGAACATTTACATCGATAACTCGAAACAAATTACACCATTAGATAGGAAATTGAATGGCGAACAGGGTAGGTTTGGTTCGGTTAGGTTAGGTGAACTTTTTTTTTTTTTTTTTATGAGATATGAGCGTTTATAATGTTGGTATGTTTACATCGATTTCTCAAAAACTAGTTGATTTATTTTAAAAATATTACACCGTTAAATAGAAAATTGAACGGCGAATCTAAAACTATATCAATATTGAAGATTGATTAACATTTGACTGAGATATGAGCGTTTATAATGTTGGAACATTTACATCGATAACTCGAAACAAATTACACCATTAGATAGGAAATTGAATGACGAACAGGGTAGGTTTGGTTCGGTTAGGTTAGGTGAACTTTTTTTTTTTTTTTTTATGAGATATGAGCGTTTATAATGTTGGTACGTTTACATCGATTTCTCAAAAACTAGTTGATTTATTTAAAAAAATTACACAGTTAGATAGAAAATTGAACGGCGAATCTAAAACTATATCAATATTGAAGATTGGTTAACATTTGACTGAGATATGAGCGTTTATAATGTTGGAACATTTACATCGATAACTCGAAACAAATTACACCATTAGATAGGAAATTGAATGACGAACAGGGTAGGTTTGGTTCGGTTAGGTTAGGTGAACTTTTTTTTTTTTTTTTTATGAGATATGAGCGTTTATAATGTTGGTACGTTTACATCGATTTCTCAAAAACTAGTTGATTTATTTAAAAAAATTACACAGTTAGATAGAAAATTGAACGGCGAATCTAAAACTATATCAATATTGAAGATTGGTTAACATTTGACTGAGATATGAGCGTTTATAATGTTGGTACGTTTACATCGATTTCTCAAAAACTAGTCGATTTATTTAAGAATAATTACACCGTTAGATAGAAAATTGAACGGCGAATCTAAAACTATATCAATATTGAAGATTAGTTAACATTTGACTGAGATATGAGCGTTTATAATGTTGGAACATTTACATCGATAACTCGAAACAAATTACACCATTAGATAGGAAATTGAATGGCGAACAGGGTAGGTTTGGTTCGGTTAGGTTAGGTGAACTTTTTTTTTTTTTTTTATGAGATATGAGCGTTTATAATGTTGGTATGTTTACATCGATTTCTCAAAAACTAGTTGATTTATTTTAAAAATATTACACCGTTAAATAGAAAATTGAACGGCGAATCTAAAACTATATCAATATTGAAGATTGATTAACATTTGACTGAGATATGAGCGTTTATAATGTTGGTACGTTTACATCGATTTCTCAAAAACTAGTTGATTTATTTAAAAAAATTACACAGTTAGATAGAAAATTGAACGGCAAATCTAAAACTATATCAATATTGAAGATTGGTTAACATTTGACTGAGATATGAGCGTTTATAATGTTGGTACGTTTACATCGATTTCTCAAAAACTAGTTGATTTATTTAAAAAAATTAAACAGTTAGATAGAAAATTGAACGGCGAATCTAAAACTATATCAATATTGAAGATTGGTTAACATTTGACTGAGATATGAGCGTTTATAATGTTGGAACATTTACATCGATAACTCGAAACAAATTACACCATTAGATAGGAAATTGAATGACGAACAGGGTAGGTTTGGTTCGGTTAGGTTAGGTGAACTTTTTTTTTTTTTTTTTTATGAGATATGAGCGTTTATAATGTTGGTACGTTTACATCGATTTCTCAAAAACTAGTTGATTTATTTAAAAAAATTACACAGTTAGATAGAAAATTGAACGGCGAATCTAAAACTATATCAATATTGAAGATTGGTTAACATTTGACTGAGATATGAGCGTTTATAATGTTGGAACATTTACATCGATAACTCGAAACAAATTACACCATTAGATAGGAAATTGAATGACGAACAGGGTAGGTTTGGTTCGGTTAGGTTAGGTGAACTTTTTTTTTTTTTTTTATGAGATATGAGCGTTTATAATGTTGGTACGTTTACATTGATTTCTCAAAAACTAGTTGATTTATTTAAAAAAATTACACAGTTAGATAGAAAATTGAACGGCGAATCTAAAACTATATCAATATTGAAGATTGGTTAACATTTGACTGAGATATGAGCGTTTATAATGTTGGAACATTTACATCGATAACTCGAAACAAATTACACCATTAGATAGGAAATTGAATGACGAACAGGGTAGGTTTGGTTCGGTTAGGTTAGGTGAACTTTTTTTTTTTTTTTTTTTATGAGATATGAGCGTTTATAATGTTGGTACGTTTACATCGATTTCTCAAAAACTAGTTGATTTATTTAAAAAAATTACACAGTTAGATAGAAAATTGAACGGCGAATCTAAAACTATATCAATATTGAAGATTGGTTAACATTTGACTGAGATATGAGCGTTTATAATGTTGGAACATTTACATCGATAACTCGAAACAAATTACACCATTAGATAGGAAATTGAATGACGAACAGGGTAGGTTTGGTTCGGTTAGGTTAGGTGAACTTTTTTTTTTTTTTTTATGAGATATGAGCGTTTATAATGTTGGTACGTTTACATTGATTTCTCAAAAACTAGTTGATTTATTTAAAAAAATTACACAGTTAGATAAAAAATTGAACGGCGAATCTAAAACTATATCAATATTGAAGATTGGTTAACATTTGACTGAGATATGAGCGTTTATAATGTTGGTACGTTTACATCGATTTCTCAAAAACTAGTTGATTTATTTTAAAAAAATTACACCGTTAAATAGAAAATTGAACGGCGAATCTAAAACTATATCAATATTGAAGATTGGTTAACATTTGACTGAGATATGAGCGTTTATAATGTTGGAACATTTACATCGATAACTCGAAACAAATTACACCATTAGATAGGAAATTGAATGGCGAACAGGGTAGGTTTGGTTCGGTTAGGTTAGGTGAACTTTTTATTTTTTATTTTATGAGATATGAGCGTTTATAATGTTGGTACGTTTACATCGATTTCTCAAAAACTAGTTGATTTATTTAAAAAAATTACACAGTTAGATAGAAAATTGAACGGCAAATCTAAAACTATATCAATATTGAAGATTGGTTAACATTTGACTGAGATATGAGCGTTTATAATGTTGGAACATTTACATCGATAACTCGAAACAAATTACACCATTAGATAGGAAATTGAATGGCGAACAGGGTAGGTTTGGTTCGGTTAGGTTAGGTGAACTTTTTTTTTTTTTTTTTTATGAGATTTGAGCGTTTATAATGTTGGTACGTTTACATCGATTTCTCAAAAACTAGTTGATTTATTTAAAAAAATTACAAAGTTAGATAGAAAATTGAACGGCGAATCTAAAACTATATCAATATTGAAGATTAGTTAACATTTGACTGAGATATGAGCGTTTATAATGTTGGAACATTTACATCGATAACTCGAAACAAATTACACCATTAGATAGGAAATTGAATGGCGAACAGGGTAGGTTTGGTTCGGTTAGGTTAGGTGAACTTTTTTTTTTTTTTTTTTATGAGATATGAGCGTTTATAATGTTGGTACGTTTACATCGATTTCTCAAAAACTAGTTGATTTATTTAAAAAAATTACACAGTTAGATAGAAAATTGAACGGCGAATCTAAAACTATATCAATATTGAAGATTGGTTAACATTTGACTGAGATATGAGCGTTTATAATGTTGGTACGTTTACATCGATTTCTCAAAAACTAGTCGATTTATTTAAGAATAATTACACCGTTAGATAGAAAATTGAACGGCGAATCTAAAACTATATCAATATTGAAGATTAGTTAACATTTGACTGAGATATGAGCGTTTATAATGTTGGAACATTTACATCGATAACTCGAAACAAATTACACCATTAGATAGGAAATTGAATGGCGAACAGGGTAGGTTTGGTTCGGTTAGGTTAGGTGAACTTTTTTTTTTTTTTTTTATGAGATATGAGCGTTTATAATGTTGGTATGTTTACATCGATTTCTCAAAAACTAGTTGATTTATTTTAAAAATATTACACCGTTAAATAGAAAATTGAACGGCGAATCTAAAACTATATCAATATTGAAGATTGATTAACATTTGACTGAGATATGAGCGTTTATAATGTTGGAACATTTACATCGATAACTCGAAACAAATTACACCATTAGATAGGAAATTGAATGACGAACAGGGTAGGTTTGGTTCGGTTAGGTTAGGTGAACTTTTTTTTTTTTTTTTTATGAGATATGAGCGTTTATAATGTTGGTACGTTTACATCGATTTCTCAAAAACTAGTTGATTTATTTAAAAAAATTACACAGTTAGATAGAAAATTGAACGGCGAATCTAAAACTATATCAATATTGAAGATTGGTTAACATTTGACTGAGATATGAGCGTTTATAATGTTGGAACATTTACATCGATAACTCGAAACAAATTACACCATTAGATAGGAAATTGAATGACGAACAGGGTAGGTTTGGTTCGGTTAGGTTAGGTGAACTTTTTTTTTTTTTTTTTATGAGATATGAGCGTTTATAATGTTGGTACGTTTACATCGATTTCTCAAAAACTAGTTGATTTATTTAAAAAAATTACACAGTTAGATAGAAAATTGAACGGCGAATCTAAAACTATATCAATATTGAAGATTGGTTAACATTTGACTGAGATATGAGCGTTTATAATGTTGGTACGTTTACATCGATTTCTCAAAAACTAGTTGATTTATTTAAAAAAATTACACAGTTAGATAGAAAATTGAACGGCAAATCTAAAACTATATCAATATTGAAGATTGGTTAACATTTGACTGAGATATGAGCGTTTATAATGTTGGAACATTTACATCGATAACTCGAAACAAATTACACCATTAGATAGGAAATTGAATGGCGAACAGGGTAGGTTTGGTTCGGTTAGGTTAGGTGAACTTTTTTTTATTTATTTTATGAGATATGAGCGTTTATAATGTTGGTACGTTTACAGCGATTTCTCAAAAACTAGTTGATTTATTTAAAAAAATTAAACAGTTAGATAGAAAATTGAACGGCGAATCTAAAACTATATAAATATTGAAGATTGGTTAACATTTGACTGAGATATGAGCGTTTATAATGTTGGAACATTTACATCGATAACTCGAAACAAATTACACCATTAGATAGGAAATTGAATGGCGAACAGGGTAGGTTTGGTTCGGTTAGGTTAGGTGAACTTTTTTTTTTTTTTTTTATGAGATATGAGCGTTTATAATGTTGGTACGTTTACATCGATTTCTCAAAAACTAGTTGATTTATTTTAAAAAAATTACACCGTTAAATAGAAAATTGAACGGCGAATCTAAAACTATATCAATATTGAAGATTGGTTAACATTTGACTGAGATATGAGCGTTTATAATGTTGGAACGTTTACATCGATTTCTCAAAAACTAGTCGATTTATTTAAGAATAATTACACCGTTAGATAGAAAATTGAACGGCAAATCTAAAACTATATAAATATTGAAGATTGGTTAACATTTGACTGAGATATGAGCGTTTATAATGTTGGTACGTTTACATCGATTTCTCAAAAACTAGTTGATTTATTTAAAAAAATTACACCGTTAAATAGAAAATTGAACGGCGAATCTAAAACTATATCAATATTGAAGATTAGTTAACATTTGACTGAGATATGAGCGTTTATAATGTTGGAACATTTACATCGATAACTCGAAACAAATTACACCATTAGATAGGAAATTGAATGGCGAACAGGGTAGGTTTGGTTCGGTTAGGTTAGGTGAACTTTTTTTTTTTTTTTTTTATGAGATATGAGCGTTTATAATGTTGGTACGTTTACATCGATTTCTCAAAAACTAGTTGATTTATTTTAAAAAAATTACACCGTTAAATAGAAAATTGAACGGCGAATCTAAAACTATATCAATATTGAAGATTGGTTAACATTTGACTGAGATATGAGCGTTTATAATGTTGGAACATTTACATCGATAACTCGAAACAAATTACACCATTAGATAGGAAATTGAATGGCGAACAGGGTAGGTTTGGTTCGGTTAGGTTAGGTGAACTTTTTTTTTTTTTTTTTATGAGATTTGAGCGTTTATAATGTTGGTACGTTTACATCGATTTCTCAAAAACTAGTTGATTTATTTAAAAAAATTACAAAGTTAGATAGAAAATTGAACGGCGAATCTAAAACTATATCAATATTGAAGATTGGTTAACATTTGACTGAGATATGAGCGTTTATAATGTTGGAACATTTACATCGATAACTCGAAACAAATTACACCATTAGATAGGAAATTGAATGACGAACAGGGTAGGTTTGGTTCGGTTAGGTTAGGTGAACTTTTTTTTTTTTTTTTTTATGAGATATGAGCGTTTATAATGTTGGTACGTTTACATCGATTTCTCAAAAACTAGTTGATTTATTTAAAAAAATTACACAGTTAGATAGAAAATTGAACGGCGAATCTAAAACTATATCAATATTGAAGATTGGTTAACATTTGACTGAGATATGAGCGTTTATAATGTTGGTACGTTTACATCGATTTCTCAAAAACTAGTTGATTTATTTAAAAAAATTACACAGTTAGATAGAAAATTGAACGGCAAATCTAAAACTATATCAATATTGAAGATTAGTTAACATTTGACTGAGATATGAGCGTTTATAATGTTGGAACATTTACATCGATAACTCGAAACAAATTACACCATTAGATAGGAAATTGAATGGCGAACAGGGTAGGTTTGGTTCGGTTAGGTTAGGTGAACTTTTTTTTTTTTTTTTTATGAGATATGAGCGTTTATAATGTTGGTACGTTTACATCGATTTCTCAAAAACTAGTTGATTTATTTAAAAAAATTACACAGTTAGATAGAAAATTGAACGGCGAATCTAAAACTATATCAATATTGAAGATTGGTTAACATTTGACTGAGATATGAGCGTTTATAATGTTGGTACGTTTACATCGATTTCTCAAAAACTAGTTGATTTATTTTAGAAAATTACACTGTTACATAGAAAATTGAACGGCGAATCTAAAACTATATCAATATTGAAGATTAGTTAACATTTGACTGAGATATGAGCGTTTATAATGTTGGAACATTTACATCGATAACTCGAAACAAATTACACCATTAGATAGGAAATTGAATGGCGAACAGGGTAGGTTTGGTTCGGTTAGGTTAGGTGAACTTTTTTTTTTTTTTTTTATGAGATATGAGCGTTTATAATGTTGGTACGTTTACATCGATTTCTCAAAAACTAGTTGATTTATTTAAAAAAATTACACAGTTAGATAGAAAATTGAACGGCGAATCTAAAACTATATCAATATTGAAGATTGGTTAACATTTGACTGAGATATGAGCGTTTATAATGTTGGAACATTTACATCGATAACTCGAAACAAATTACACCATTAGATAGGAAATTGAATGGCGAACAGGGTAGGTTTGGTTCGGTTAGGTTAGGTGAACTTTTTTTTTTTTTTTATGAGATATGAGCGTTTATAATGTTGTTACGTTTACATCGATTTCTCAAAAACTAGTTGATTTATTTAAAAAAATTACACAGTTAGATAGAAAATTGAACGGCGAATCTAAAACTATATCAATATTGAAGATTGGTTAACATTTGACTGAGATATGAGCGTTTATAATGTTGGAACGTTTACATCGATTTCTCAAAAACTAGTCGATTTATTTAAGAATAATTACACCGTTAGATAGAAAATTGAACGGCGAATCTAAAACTATATCAATATTGAAGATTGGTTAACATTTGACTGAGATATGAGCGTTTATAATGTTGGTACGTTTACATCGATTTCTCAAAAACTAGTTGATTTATTTAAAAAAATTACACAGTTAGATAGAAAATTGAACGGCAAATCTAAAACTATATCAATATTGAAGATTGGTTAACATTTGACTGAGATATGAGCGTTTATAATGTTGGTACGTTTACATCGATTTCTCAAAAACTAGTTGATTTATTTTAAAAAAATTACACCGTTAAATAGAAAATTGAACGGCGAATCTAAAACTATATCAATATTGAAGATTAGTTAACATTTGACTGAGATATGAGCGTTTATAATGTTGGAACATTTACATCGATAACTCGAAACAAATTACACCATTAGATAGGAAATTGAATGGCGAACAGGGTAGGTTTGGTTCGGTTAGGTTAGGTGAACTTTTTTTTTTTTATTTTATGAGATATGAGCGTTTATAATGTTGGTACGTTTACAGCGATTTCTCAAAAACTAGTTGATTTATTTAAAAAAATTAAACAGTTAGATAGAAAATTGAACGGCGAATCTAAAACTATATAAATATTGAAGATTGGTTAACATTTGACTGAGATATGAGCGTTTATAATGTTGGAACATTTACATCGATAACTCGAAACAAATTACACCATTAGATAGGAAATTGAATGGCGAACAGGGTAGGTTTGGTTCGGTTAGGTTAGGTGAACTTTTTTTTTTTTTTTTTTATGAGATATGAGCGTTTATAATGTTGGTACGTTTACATCGATTTCTCAAAAACTAGTTGATTTATTTTAAAAAAATTACACCGTTAAATAGAAAATTGAACGGCGAATCTAAAACTATATCAATATTGAAGATTGGTTAACATTTGACTGAGATATGAGCGTTTATAATGTTGGAACGTTTACATCGATTTCTCAAAAACTAGTCGATTTATTTAAGAATAATTACACCGTTAGATAGAAAATTGAACGGCAAATCTAAAACTATATAAATATTGAAGATTGGTTAACATTTGACTGAGATATGAGCGTTTATAATGTTGGTACGTTTACATCGATTTCTCAAAAACTAGTTGATTTATTTAAAAAAATTACACCGTTAAATAGAAAATTGAACGGCGAATCTAAAACTATATCAATATTGAAGATTAGTTAACATTTGACTGAGATATGAGCGTTTATAATGTTGGAACATTTACATCGATAACTCGAAACAAATTACACCATTAGATAGGAAATTGAATGGCGAACAGGGTAGGTTTGGTTCGGTTAGGTTAGGTGAACTTTTTTTTTTTTTTTTTTATGAGATATGAGCGTTTATAATGTTGGTACGTTTACATCGATTTCTCAAAAACTAGTTGATTTATTTTAAAAAAATTACACCGTTAAATAGAAAATTGAACGGCGAATCTAAAACTATATCAATATTGAAGATTGGTTAACATTTGACTGAGATATGAGCGTTTATAATGTTGGAACATTTACATCGATAACTCGAAACAAATTACACCATTAGATAGGAAATTGAATGGCGAACAGGGTAGGTTTGGTTCGGTTAGGTTAGGTGAACTTTTTTTTTTTTTTTTTATGAGATTTGAGCGTTTATAATGTTGGTACGTTTACATCGATTTCTCAAAAACTAGTTGATTTATTTAAAAAAATTACAAAGTTAGATAGAAAATTGAACGGCGAATCTAAAACTATATCAATATTGAAGATTGGTTAACATTTGACTGAGATATGAGCGTTTATAATGTTGGAACATTTACATCGATAACTCGAAACAAATTACACCATTAGATAGGAAATTGAATGACGAACAGGGTAGGTTTGGTTCGGTTAGGTTAGGTGAACTTTTTTTTTTTTTTTTTTATGAGATATGAGCGTTTATAATGTTGGTACGTTTACATCGATTTCTCAAAAACTAGTTGATTTATTTAAAAAAATTACACAGTTAGATAGAAAATTGAACGGCGAATCTAAAACTATATCAATATTGAAGATTGGTTAACATTTGACTGAGATATGAGCGTTTATAATGTTGGTACGTTTACATCGATTTCTCAAAAACTAGTTGATTTATTTTAAAAAATTACACAGTTAGATAGAAAATTGAACGGCAAATCTAAAACTATATCAATATTGAAGATTAGTTAACATTTGACTGAGATATGAGCGTTTATAATGTTGGAACATTTACATCGATAACTCGAAACAAATTACACCATTAGATAGGAAATTGAATGGCGAACAGGGTAGGTTTGGTTCGGTTAGGTTAGGTGAACTTTTTTTTTTTTTTTTTTATGAGATATGAGCGTTTATAATGTTGGTACGTTTACATCGATTTCTCAAAAACTAGTTGATTTATTTAAAAAAATTACACAGTTAGATAGAAAATTGAACGGCGAATCTAAAACTATATCAATATTGAAGATTGGTTAACATTTGACTGAGATATGAGCGTTTATAATGTTGGTACGTTAACATCGATTTCTCAAAAACTAGTTGATTTATTTAAAAAAATTACACAGTTAGATAGAAAATTGAACGGCAAATCTAAAACTATATCAATATTGAAGATTGGTTAACATTTGACTGAGATATGAGCGTTTATAATGTTGGTACGTTTACATCGATTTCTCAAAAACTAGTTGAATTATTTTAAAAAAATTACACCGTTAAATAGAAAATTGAACGGCGAATCTAAAACTATATCAATATTGAAGATTGGTTAACATTTGACTGAGATATGAGCGTTTATAATGTTGGTACGTTTACATCGATTTCTCAAAAACTAGTTGATTTATTTAAAAAAATTACACAGTAAGATAGAAAATTGAACGGCAAATCTAAAACTATATCAATATTGAAGATTGGTTAACATTTGACTGAGATATGAGCGTTTATAATGTTGGAACATTTACATCGATAACTCGAAACAAATTACACCATTAGATAGGAAATTGAATGGCGAACAGGGTAGGTTTGGTTCGGTTAGGTTAGGTGAACTTTTTTTTTTTTTTTTTATGAGATATGAGCGTTTATAATGTTGGTACGTTTACATCGATTTCTCAAAAACTAGTTGATTTATTTTAAAAATATTACACCGTTAAATAGAAAATTGAACGGCGAATCTAAAACTATATCAATATTGAAGATTAGTTAACATTTGACTGAGATATGAGCGTTTATAATGTTGGTACGTTTACATCGATTTCTCAAAAACTAGTTGATTTATTTAAAAAAATTAAACAGTTAGATAGAAAATTGAACGGCGAATCTAAAACTATATCAATATTGAAGATTGGTTAACATTTGACTGAGATATGAGCGTTTATAATGTTGGTACGTTTACATCGATTTCTCAAAAACGAGTTGATTTATTTAAAAAAATTACACAGTTAGATAGAAAATTGAACGGCAAATCTAAAACTATATCAATATTGAAGATTGGTTAACATTTGACTGAGATATGAGCGTTTATAATGTTGGTACGTTTACATCGATTTCTCAAAAACTAGTTGATTTATTTAAAAAAATTAAACAGTTAGATAGAAAATTGAACGGCGAATCTAAAACTATATCAATATTGAAGATTGGTTAACATTTGACTGAGATATGAGCGTTTATAATGTTGGAACATTTACATCGATAACTCGATACAAATTACACCATTAGATAGGAAATTGAATGACGAACAGGGTAGGTTTGGTTCGGTTAGGTTAGGTGAACTTTTTTTTTTTTTTTTATGAGATATGAGCGTTTATAATGTTGGTACGTTTACATTGATTTCTCAAAAACTAGTTGATTTATTTAAAAAAATTACACAGTTAGATAGAAAATTGAACGGCGAATCTAAAACTATATCAATATTGAAGATTGGTTAACATTTGACTGAGATATGAGCGTTTATAATGTTGGTACGTTTACATCGATTTCTCAAAAACTAGTTGATTTATTTTAAAAAAATTACACCGTTAAATAGAAAATTAAACGGCGAATCTAAAACTATATCAATATTGAAGATTAGTTAACATTTGACTGAGATATGAGCGTTTATAATGTTGGAACATTTACATCGATAACTCGAAACAAATTACACCATTAGATAGGAAATTGAATGGCGAACAGGGTAGGTTTGGTTCGGTTAGGTTAGGTGAACTTTTTTTTTTTTTTTTATGAGATATGAGCGTTTATAATGTTGGTACGTTTACATCGATTTCTCAAAAACTAGTTGATTTATTTAAAAAAATTACACAGTTAGATAGAAAATTGAACGGCAAATCTAAAACTATATCAATATTGAAGATTGGTTAACATTTGACTGAGATATGAGCGTTTATAATGTTGGTACGTTTACATCGATTTCTCAAAAACTAGTTGATTTATTTTAAAAAAATTACACCGTTAAATAGAAAATTGAACGGCGAATCTAAAACTATATCAATATTGAAGATTGGTTAACATTTGACTGAGATATGAGCGTTTATAATGTTGGAACATTTACATCGATAACTCGAAACAAATTACACCATTAGATAGGAAATTGAATGGCGAACAGGGTAGGTTTGGTTCGGTTAGGTTAGGTGAACTTTTTATTTTTTATTTTATGAGATATGAGCGTTTATAATGTTGGTACGTTTACATCGATTTCTCAAAAACTAGTTGATTTATTTAAAAAAATTACACAGTTAGATAGAAAATTGAACGGCGAATCTAAAACTATATCAATATTGAAGATTGGTTAACATTTGACTGAGATATGAGCGTTTATAATGTTGGAACATTTACATCGATAACTCGAAACAAATTACACCATTAGATAGGAAATTGAATGGCGAACAGGGTAGGTTTGGTTCGGTTAGGTTAGGTGAACTTTTTTTTTTTTTTTTTTATGAGATATGAGCGTTTATAATGTTGGTACGTTTACATCGATTTCTCAAAAACTAGTTGATTTATTTTAAAAAAATTACACCGTTAAATAGAAAATTGAACGGCGAATCTAAAACTATATCAATATTGAAGATTGGTTAACATTTGACTGAGATATGAGCGTTTATAATGTTGGAACGTTTACATCGATTTCTCAAAAAAGAGTCGATTTATTTAAGAATAATTACACCGTTAGATAGAAAATTGAACGGCAAATCTAAAACTATATAAATATTGAAGATTGGTTAACATTTGACTGAGATATGAGCGTTTATAATGTTGGAACATTTACATCGATAACTCGAAACAAATTACACCATTAGATAGGAAATTGAATGGCGAACAGGGTAGGTTTGGTTCGGTTAGGTTAGGTGAACTTTTTATTTTTTATTTTATGAGATATGAGCGTTTATAATGTTGGTACGTTTACATCGATTTCTCAAAAACTAGTTGATTTATTTAAAAAAATTACACAGTTAGATAGAAAATTGAACGGCGAATCTAAAACTATATCAATATTGAAGATTAGTTAACATTTGACTGAGATATGAGCGTTTATAATGTTGGAACATTTACATCGATAACTCGAAACAAATTACACCATTAGATAGGAAATTGAATGGCGAACAGGGTAGGTTTGGTTCGGTTAGGTTAGGTGAACTTTTTTTTTTTTATTTTATGAGATATGAGCGTTTATAATGTTGGTACGTTTACAGCGATTTCTCAAAAACTAGTTGATTTATTTAAAAAAATTAAACAGTTAGATAGAAAATTGAACGGCGAATCTAAAACTATATAAATATTGAAGATTGGTTAACATTTGACTGAGATATGAGCGTTTATAATGTTGGAACATTTACATCGATAACTCGAAACAAATTACACCATTAGATAGGAAATTGAATGGCGAACAGGGTAGGTTTGGTTCGGTTAGGTTAGGTGAACTTTTTTTTTTTTTTTTTTTATGAGATATGAGCGTTTATAATGTTGGTACGTTTACATCGATTTCTCAAAAACTAGTTGATTTATTTTAAAAAAATTACACCGTTAAATAGAAAATTGAACGGCGAATCTAAAACTATATCAATATTGAAGATTGGTTAACATTTGACTGAGATATGAGCGTTTATAATGTTGGTACGTTTACATCGATTTCTCAAAAACTAGTTGATTTATTTAAAAAAATTACACAGTTAGATAGAAAATTGAACGGCAAATCTAAAACTATATCAATATTGAAGATTGGTTAACATTTGACTGAGATATGAGCGTTTATAATGTTGGTACGTTTACATCGATTTCTCAAAAACTAGTTGATTTATTTTAAAAAAATTACACCGTTAAATAGAAAATTGAACGGCGAATCTAAAACTATATTAATATTGAAGATTAGTTAACATTTGACTGAGATATGAGCGTTTATAATGTTGGAACATTTACATCGATAACTCGAAACAAATTACACCATTAGATAGGAAATTGAATGGCGAACAGGGTAGGTTTGGTTCGGTTAGGTTAGGTGAACTTTTTTTTTTTTATTTTATGAGATATGAGCGTTTATAATGTTGGTACGTTTACAGCGATTTCTCAAAAACTAGTTGATTTATTTAAAAAAATTAAACAGTTAGATAGAAAATTGAACGGCGAATCTAAAACTATATAAATATTGAAGATTGGTTAACATTTGACTGAGATATGAGCGTTTATAATGTTGGAACATTTACATCGATAACTCGAAACAAATTACACCATTAGATAGGAAATTGAATGGCGAACAGGGTAGGTTTGGTTCGGTTAGGTTAGGTGAACTTTTTTTTTTTTTTTTTTATGAGATATGAGCGTTTATAATGTTGGTACGTTTACATCGATTTCTCAAAAACTAGTTGATTTATTTTAAAAAAATTACACCGTTAAATAGAAAATTGAACGGCGAATCTAAAACTATATCAATATTGAAGATTGGTTAACATTTGACTGAGATATGAGCGTTTATAATGTTGGAACGTTTACATCGATTTCTCAAAAACTAGTCGATTTATTTAAGAATAATTACACCGTTAGATAGAAAATTGAACGGCAAATCTAAAACTATATAAATATTGAAGATTGGTTAACATTTGACTGAGATATGAGCGTTTATAATGTTGGTACGTTTACATCGATTTCTCAAAAACTAGTTGATTTATTTAAAAAAATTACACCGTTAAATAGAAAATTGAACGGCGAATCTAAAACTATATCAATATTGAAGATTAGTTAACATTTGACTGAGATATGAGCGTTTATAATGTTGGAACATTTACATCGATAACTCGAAACAAATTACACCATTAGATAGGAAATTGAATGGCGAACAGGGTAGGTTTGGTTCGGTTAGGTTAGGTGAACTTTTTTTTTTTTTTTTTTATGAGATATGAGCGTTTATAATGTTGGTACGTTTACATCGATTTCTCAAAAACTAGTTGATTTATTTTAAAAAAATTACACAGTTAGATAGAAAATTGAACGGCGAATCTAAAACTATATCAATATTGAAGATTGGTTAACATTTGACTGAGATATGAGCGTTTATAATGTTGGAACATTTACATCGATAACTCGAAACAAATTACACCATTAGATAGGAAATTGAATGGCGAACAGGGTAGGTTTGGTTCGGTTAGGTTAGGTGAACTTTTTTTTTTTTTTTTTATGAGATTTGAGCGTTTATAATGTTGGTACGTTTACATCGATTTCTCAAAAACTAGTTGATTTATTTAAAAAAATTACAAAGTTAGATAGAAAATTGAACGGCGAATCTAAAACTATATCAATATTGAAGATTGGTTAACATTTGACTGAGATATGAGCGTTTATAATGTTGGAACATTTACATCGATAACTCGAAACAAATTACACCATTAGATAGGAAATTGAATGACGAACAGGGTAGGTTTGGTTCGGTTAGGTTAGGTGAACTTTTTTTTTTTTTTTTTATGAGATATGAGCGTTTATAATGTTGGTACGTTTACATCGATTTCTCAAAAACTAGTTGATTTATTTAAAAAAATTACACAGTTAGATAGAAAATTGAACGGCGAATCTAAAACTATATCAATATTGAAGATTGGTTAACATTTGACTGAGATATGAGCGTTTATAATGTTGGTACGTTTACATCGATTTCTCAAAAACTAGTTGATTTATTTAAAAAAATTACACAGTTAGATAGAAAATTGAACGGCAAATCTAAAACTATATCAATATTGAAGATTAGTTAACATTTGACTGAGATATGAGCGTTTATAATGTTGGAACATTTACATCGATAACTCGAAACAAATTACACCATTAGATAGGAAATTGAATGGCGAACAGGGTAGGTTTGGTTCGGTTAGGTTAGGTGAACTTTTTTTTTTTTTTTTTATGAGATATGAGCGTTTATAATGTTGGTACGTTTACATCGATTTCTCAAAAACTAGTTGATTTATTTAAAAAAATTACACAGTTAGATAGAAAATTGAACGGCGAATCTAAAACTATATCAATATTGAAGATTGGTTAACATTTGACTGAGATATGAGCGTTTATAATGTTGGTACGTTTACATCGATTTCTCAAAAACTAGTTGATTTATTTTAGAAAATTACACTGTTACATAGAAAATTGAACGGCGAATCTAAAACTATATCAATATTGAAGATTAGTTAACATTTGACTGAGATATGAGCGTTTATAATGTTGGAACATTTACATCGATAACTCGAAACAAATTACACCATTAGATAGGAAATTGAATGGCGAACAGGGTAGGTTTGGTTCGGTTAGGTTAGGTGAACTTTTTTTTTTTTTTTTTTATGAGATATGAGCGTTTATAATGTTGGTACGTTTACATCGATTTCTCAAAAACTAGTTGATTTATTTAAAAAAATTACACAGTTAGATAGAAAATTGAACGGCGAATCTAAAACTATATCAATATTGAAGATTGGTTAACATTTGACTGAGATATGAGCGTTTATAATGTTGGAACATTTACATCGATAACTCGAAACAAATTACACCATTAGATAGGAAATTGAATGGCGAACAGGGTAGGTTTGGTTCGGTTAGGTTAGGTGAACTTTTTTTTTTTTTTTTTATGAGATATGAGCGTTTATAATGTTGTTACGTTTACATCGATTTCTCAAAAACTAGTTGATTTATTTAAAAAAATTACACAGTTAGATAGAAAATTGAACGGCGAATCTAAAACTATATCAATATTGAAGATTGGTTAACATTTGACTGAGATATGAGCGTTTATAATGTTGGAACGTTTACATCGATTTCTCAAAAACTAGTCGATTTATTTAAAAAAATTACAAAGTTAGATAGAAAATTGAACGGCGAATCTAAAACTATATCAATATTGAAGATTGGTTAACATTTGACTGAGATATGAGCGTTTATAATGTTGGAACATTTACATCGATAACTCGAAACAAATTACACCATTAGATAGGAAATTGAATGACGAACAGGGTAGGTTTGGTTCGGTTAGGTTAGGTGAACTTTTTTTTTTTTTTTTTATGAGATATGAGCGTTTATAATGTTGGTACGTTTACATCGATTTCTCAAAAACTAGTTGATTTATTTAAAAAAATTACACAGTTAGATAGAAAATTGAACGGCGAATCTAAAACTATATCAATATTGAAGATTGGTTAACATTTGACTGAGATATGAGCGTTTATAATGTTGGTACGTTTACATCGATTTCTCAAAAACTAGTTGATTTATTTAAAAAAATTACACAGTTAGATAGAAAATTGAACGGCAAATCTAAAACTATATCAATATTGAAGATTAGTTAACATTTGACTGAGATATGAGCGTTTATAATGTTGGAACATTTACATCGATAACTCGAAACAAATTACACCATTAGATAGGAAATTGAATGGCGAACAGGGTAGGTTTGGTTCGGTTAGGTTAGGTGAACTTTTTTTTTTTTTTTTATGAGATATGAGCGTTTATAATGTTGGTACGTTTACATCGATTTCTCAAAAACTAGTTGATTTATTTAAAAAAATTACACAGTTAGATAGAAAATTGAACGGCGAATCTAAAACTATATCAATATTGAAGATTGGTTAACATTTGACTGAGATATGAGCGTTTATAATGTTGGTACGTTTACATCGATTTCTCAAAAACTAGTTGATTTATTTTAGAAAATTACACTGTTACATAGAAAATTGAACGGCGAATCTAAAACTATATCAATATTGAAGATTAGTTAACATTTGACTGAGATATGAGCGTTTATAATGTTGGAACATTTACATCGATAACTCGAAACAAATTACACCATTAGATAGGAAATTGAATGGCGAACAGGGTAGGTTTGGTTCGGTTAGGTTAGGTGAACTTTTTTTTTTTTTTTTTTATGAGATATGAGCGTTTATAATGTTGGTACGTTTACATCGATTTCTCAAAAACTAGTTGATTTATTTAAAAAAATTACACAGTTAGATAGAAAATTGAACGGCGAATCTAAAACTATATCAATATTGAAGATTGGTTAACATTTGACTGAGATATGAGCGTTTATAATGTTGGAACATTTACATCGATAACTCGAAACAAATTACACCATTAGATAGGAAATTGAATGGCGAACAGGGTAGGTTTGGTTCGGTTAGGTTAGGTGAACTTTTTTTTTTTTTTTTTATGAGATATGAGCGTTTATAATGTTGTTACGTTTACATCGATTTCTCAAAAACTAGTTGATTTATTTAAAAAAATTACACAGTTAGATAGAAAATTGAACGGCGAATCTAAAACTATATCAATATTGAAGATTGGTTAACATTTGACTGAGATATGAGCGTTTATAATGTTGGAACGTTTACATCGATTTCTCAAAAACTAGTCGATTTATTTAAGAATAATTACACCGTTAGATAGAAAATTGAACGGCGAATCTAAAACTATATCAATATTGAAGATTAGTTAACATTTGACTGAGATATGAGCGTTTATAATGTTGGAACATTTACATCGATAACTCGAAACAAATTACACCATTAGATAGGAAATTGAATGGCGAACAGGGTAGGTTTGGTTCGGTTAGGTTAGGTGAACTTTTTTTTTTTTTTTTTATGAGATATGAGCGTTTATAATGTTGGTACGTTTACATCGATTTCTCAAAAACTAGTTGATTTATTTTAAAAAAATTACACCGTTAAATAGAAAATTGAACGGCGAATCTAAAACTATATAAATATTGAAGATTGGTTAACATTTGACTGAGATATGAGCGTTTATAATGTTGGTACGTTTACATCGATTTCTCAAAAACTAGTTGATTTATTTAAAAAAATTACACAGTTAGATAGAAAATTGAACGGCAAATCTAAAACTATATCAATATTGAAGATTGGTTAACATTTGACTGAGATATGAGCGTTTATAATGTTGGTACGTTTACATCGATTTCTCAAAAACTTGTTGATTTATTTTAAAAAAATTACACCGTTAAATAGAAAATTGAACGGCGAATCTAAAACTATATCAATATTGAAGATTAGTTAACATTTGACTGAGATATGAGCGTTTATAATGTTGGAACATTTACATCGATAACTCGAAACAAATTACACCATTAGATAGGAAATTGAATGGCGAACAGGGTAGGTTTGGTTCGGTTAGGTTAGGTGAACTTTTTTTTTTTTTTTTATGAGATATGAGCGTTTATAATGTTGGTACGTTTACATCGATTTCTCAAAAACTAGTTGATTTATTTTAAAAAAATTACACCGTTAAATAGAAAATTGAACGGCGAATCTAAAACTATATAAATATTGAAGATTGGTTAACATTTGACTGAGATATGAGCGTTTATAATGTTGGTACGTTTACATCGATTTCTCAAAAACTAGTTGATTTATTTAAAAAAATTACACAGTTAGATAGAAAATTGAACGGCAAATCTAAAACTATATCAATATTGAAGATTGGTTAACATTTGACTGAGATATGAGCGTTTATAATGTTGGTACGTTTACATCGATTTCTCAAAAACTAGTTGATTTATTTTAAAAAAATTACACCGTTAAATAGAAAATTGAACGGCGAATCTAAAACTATATCAATATTGAAGATTAGTTAACATTTGACTGAGATATGAGCGTTTATAATGTTGGAACATTTACATCGATAACTCGAAACAAATTACACCATTAGATAGGAAATTGAATGGCGAACAGGGTAGGTTTGGTTCGGTTAGGTTAGGTGAACTTTTTTTATTTTATTTTATGAGATATGAGCGTTTATAATGTTGGTACGTTTACAGCGATTTCTCAAAAACTAGTTGATTTATTTAAAAAAATTAAACAGTTAGATAGAAAATTGAACGGCGAATCTAAAACTATATAAATATTGAAGATTGGTTAACATTTGACTGAGATATGAGCGTTTATAATGTTGGAACATTTACATCGATAACTCGAAACAAATTACACCATTAGATAGGAAATTGAATGGCGAACAGGGTAGGTTTGGTTCGGTTAGGTTAGGTGAACTTTTTTTTTTTTTTTTTATGAGATATGAGCGTTTATAATGTTGGTACGTTTACATCGATTTCTCAAAAACTAGTTGATTTATTTAAAAAAATTACACAGTTAGATAGAAAATTGAACGGCGAATCTAAAACTATATCAATATTGAAGATTGGTTAACATTTGACTGAGATATGAGCGTTTATAATGTTGGTACGTTTACATCGATTTCTCAAAAACTAGTTGATTTATTTTAGAAAATTACACTGTTACATAGAAAATTGAACGGCGAATCTAAAACTATATCAATATTGAAGATTAGTTAACATTTGACTGAGATATGAGCGTTTATAATGTTGGAACGTTTACATCGATTTCTCAAAAACTAGTCGATTTATTTAAGAATAATTACACCGTTAGATAGAAAATTGAACGGCGAATCTAAAACTATATCAATATTGAAGATTAGTTAACATTTGACTGAGATATGAGCGTTTATAATGTTGGAACATTTACATCGATAACTCGAAACAAATTACACCATTAGATAGGAAATTGAATGGCGAACAGGGTAGGTTTGGTTCGGTTAGGTTAGGTGAACTTTTTTTTTTTTTTTTTATGAGATATGAGCGTTTATAATGTTGGTACGTTTACATCGATTTCTCAAAAACTAGTTGATTTATTTAAAAAAATTACACAGTTAGATAGAAAATTGAACGGCAAATCTAAAACTATATCAATATTGAAGATTGGTTAACATTTGACTGAGATATGAGCGTTTATAATGTTGGTACGTTTACATCGATTTCTCAAAAACTAGTTGATTTATTTTAAAAAAATTACACCGTTAAATAGAAAATTGAACGGCGAATCTAAAACTATATCAATATTGAAGATTAGTTAACATTTGACTGAGATATGAGCGTTTATAATGTTGGAACATTTACATCGATAACTCGAAACAAATTACACCATTAGATAGGAAATTGAATGGCGAACAGGGTAGGTTTGGTTCGGTTAGGTTAGGTGAACTTTTTTTATTTTATTTTATGAGATATGAGCGTTTATAATGTTGGTACGTTTACAGCGATTTCTCAAAAACTAGTTGATTTATTTAAAAAAATTAAACAGTTAGATAGAAAATTGAACGGCGAATCTAAAACTATATAAATATTGAAGATTGGTTAACATTTGACTGAGATATGAGCGTTTATAATGTTGGAACATTTACATCGATAACTCGAAACAAATTACACCATTAGATAGGAAATTGAATGGCGAACAGGGTAGGTTTGGTTCGGTTAGGTTAGGTGAACTTTTTTTTTTTTTTTTTATGAGATATGAGCGTTTATAATGTTGGTACGTTTACATCGATTTCTCAAAAACTAGTTGATTTATTTAAAAAAATTACACAGTTAGATAGAAAATTGAACGGCGAATCTAAAACTATATCAATATTGAAGATTGGTTAACATTTGACTGAGATATGAGCGTTTATAATGTTGGTACGTTTACATCGATTTCTCAAAAACTAGTTGATTTATTTTAGAAAATTACACTGTTACATAGAAAATTGAACGGCGAATCTAAAACTATATCAATATTGAAGATTAGTTAACATTTGACTGAGATATGAGCGTTTATAATGTTGGAACGTTTACATCGATTTCTCAAAAACTAGTCGATTTATTTAAGAATAATTACACCGTTAGATAGAAAATTGAACGGCGAATCTAAAACTATATCAATATTGAAGATTAGTTAACATTTGACTGAGATATGAGCGTTTATAATGTTGGAACATTTACATCGATAACTCGAAACAAATTACACCATTAGATAGGAAATTGAATGGCGAACAGGGTAGGTTTGGTTCGGTTAGGTTAGGTGAACTTTTTTTTTTTTTTTTTTTGAGATATGAGCGTTTATAATGTTGGTACGTTTACATCGATTTCTCAAAAACTAGTTGATTTATTTTAAAAAAATTACACCGTTAAATAGAAAATTGAACGGCGAATCTAAAACTATATAAATATTGAAGATTGGTTAACATTTGACTGAGATATGAGCGTTTATAATGTTGGAACATTTACATCGATAACTCGAAACAAATTACACCATTAGATAGGAAATTGAATGGCGAACAGGGTAGGTTTGGTTCGGTTAGGTTAGGTGAACTTTTTTTTTTTTTTTTTATGAGATATGAGCGTTTATAATGTTGGTACGTTTACATCGATTTCTCAAAAACTAGTTGATTTATTTAAAAAAATTACACAGTTAGATAGAAAATTGAACGGCGAATCTAAAACTATATCAATATTGAAGATTGGTTAACATTTGACTGAGATATGAGCGTTTATAATGTTGGTACGTTTACATCGATTTCTCAAAAACTAGTTGATTTATTTTAGAAAATTACACTGTTACATAGAAAATTGAACGGCGAATCTAAAACTATATCAATATTGAAGATTAGTTAACATTTGACTGAGATATGAGCGTTTATAATGTTGGAACGTTTACATCGATTTCTCAAAAACTAGTCGATTTATTTAAGAATAATTACACCGTTAGATAGAAAATTGAACGGCGAATCTAAAACTATATCAATATTGAAGATTAGTTAACATTTGACTGAGATATGAGCGTTTATAATGTTGGAACATTTACATCGATAACTCGAAACAAATTACACCATTAGATAGGAAATTGAATGGCGAACAGGGTAGGTTTGGTTCGGTTAGGTTAGGTGAACTTTTTTTTTTTTTTTTTATGAGATATGAGCGTTTATAATGTTGGTACGTTTACATCGATTTCTCAAAAACTAGTTGATTTATTTTAAAAAAATTACACCGTTAAATAGAAAATTGAACGGCGAATCTAAAACTATATAAATATTGAAGATTGGTTAACATTTGACTGAGATATGAGCGTTTATAATGTTGGTACGTTTACATCGATTTCTCAAAAACTAGTTGATTTATTTAAAAAAATTACACAGTTAGATAGAAAATTGAACGGCAAATCTAAAACTATATCAATATTGAAGATTGGTTAACATTTGACTGAGATATGAGCGTTTATAATGTTGGTACGTTTACATCGATTTCTCAAAAACTAGTTGATTTATTTTAAAAAAATTACACCGTTAAATAGAAAATTGAACGGCGAATCTAAAACTATATCAATATTGAAGATTAGTTAACATTTGACTGAGATATGAGCGTTTATAATGTTGGAACATTTACATCGATAACTCGAAACAAATTACACCATTAGATAGGAAATTGAATGGCGAACAGGGTAGGTTTGGTTCGGTTAGGTTAGGTGAACTTTTTTTATTTTATTTTATGAGATATGAGCGTTTATAATGTTGGTACGTTTACAGCGATTTCTCAAAAACTAGTTGATTTATTTAAAAAAATTAAACAGTTAGATAGAAAATTGAACGGCGAATCTAAAACTATATAAATATTGAAGATTGGTTAACATTTGACTGAGATATGAGCGTTTATAATGTTGGAACATTTACATCGATAACTCGAAACAAATTACACCATTAGATAGGAAATTGAATGACGAACAGGGTAGGTTTGGTTCGGTTAGGTTAGGTGAACTTTTTTTTTTTTTTTTTTATGAGATATGAGCGTTTATAATGTTGGTACGTTTACATCGATTTCTCAAAAACTAGTTGATTTATTTAAAAAAATTACACAGTTAGATAGAAAATTGAACGGCGAATCTAAAACTATATCAATATTGAAGATTGGTTAACATTTGACTGAGATATGAGCGTTTATAATGTTGGAACATTTACATCGATAACTCGAAACAAATTACACCATTAGATAGGAAATTGAATGACGAACAGGGTAGGTTTGGTTCGGTTAGGTTAGGTGAACTTTTTTTTTTTTTTTTTATGAGATATGAGCGTTTATAATGTTGGTACGTTTACATCGATTTCTCAAAAACTAGTTGATTTATTTTAAAAAAATTACACTGTTACATAGAAAATTGAACGGCGAATCTAAAACTATATCAATATTGAAGATTAGTTAACATTTGACTGAGATATGAGCGTTTATAATGTTGGAACATTTACATCGATAACTCGAAACAAATTACACCATTAGATAGGAAATTGAATGGCGAACAGGGTAGGTTTGGTTCGGTTAGGTTAGGTGAACTTTTTATTTTTTATTTTATGAGATATGAGCGTTTATAATGTTGGTACGTTTACATCGATTTCTCAAAAACTAGTTGATTTATTTAAAAAAATTACACAGTTAGATAGAAAATTGAACGGCAAATCTAAAACTATATAAATATTGAAGATTGGTTAACATTTGACTGAGATATGAGCGTTTATAATGTTGGTACGTTTACATCGATTTCTCAAAAACTAGTCGATTTATTTAAGAATAATTACACCGTTAGATAGAAAATTGAACGGCAAATCTAAAACTATATAAATATTGAAGATTGGTTAACATTTGACTGAGATATGAGCGTTTATAATGTTGGTACGTTTACATCGATTTCTCAAAAACTAGTTGATTTATTTTAAAAAAATTACACCGTTAAATAGAAAATTAAACGGCGAATCTAAAACTATATCAATATTGAAGATTGGTTAACATTTGACTGAGATATGAGCGTTTATAATGTTGGAACATTTACATCGATAACTCGAAACAAATTACACCATTAGATAGGAAATTGAATGGCGAACAGGGTAGGTTTGGTTCGGTTAGGTTAGGTGAACTTTTTTTTTTTTTTTTTTATGAGATATGAGCGTTTATAATGTTGGTACGTTTACATCGATTTCTCAAAAACTAGTTGATTTATTTAAAAAAATTACACAGTTAGATAGAAAATTGAACGGCGAATCTAAAACTATATCAATATTGAAGATTGGTTAACATTTGACTGAGATATGAGCGTTTATAATGTTGGTACGTTTACATCGATTTCTCAAAAACTAGTTGATTTATTTTAAAAAAATTACACTGTTACATAGAAAATTGAACGGCGAATCTAAAACTATATCAATATTGAAGATTAGTTAACATTTGACTGAGATATGAGCGTTTATAATGTTGGTACGTTTACATCGATTTCTCAAAAACTAGTTGATTTATTTTAAAAAAATTACACTGTTACATAGAAAATTGAACGGCGAATCTAAAACTATATCAATATTGAAGATTAGTTAACATTTGACTGAGATATGAGCGTTTATAATGTTGGAACATTTACATCGATAACTCGAAACAAATTACACCATTAGATAGGAAATTGAATGGCGAACAGGGTAGGTTTGGTTCGGTTAGGTTAGGTGAACTTTTTATTTTTTATTTTATGAGATATGAGCGTTTATAATGTTGGTACGTTTACATCGATTTCTCAAAAACTAGTTGATTTATTTAAAAAAATTACACAGTTAGATAGAAAATTGAACGGCAAATCTAAAACTATATAAATATTGAAGATTGGTTAACATTTGACTGAGATATGAGCGTTTATAATGTTGGTACGTTTACATCGATTTCTCAAAAACTAGTTGATTTATTTAAAAAAATTACACAGTTAGATAGAAAATTGAACGGCAAATCTAAAACTATATCAATATTGAAGATTGGTTAACATTTGACTGAGATATGAGCGTTTATAATGTTGGTACGTTTACATCGATTTCTCAAAAACTAGTTGATTTATTTTAAAAAAATTACACCGTTAAATAGAAAATTGAACGGCGAATCTAAAACTATATCAATATTGAAGATTAGTTAACATTTGACTGAGATATGAGCGTTTATAATGTTGGAACATTTACATCGATAACTCGAAACAAATTACACCATTAGATAGGAAATTGAATGGCGAACAGGGTAGGTTTGGTTCGGTTAGGTTAGGTGAACTTTTTTTTTTTTTTTTTATGAGATATGAGCGTTTATAATGTTGGTACGTTTACATCGATTTCTCAAAAACTAGTCGATTTATTTAAGAATAATTACACCGTTAGATAGAAAATTGAACGGCAAATCTAAAACTATATAAATATTGAAGATTGGTTAACATTTGACTGAGATATGAGCGTTTATAATGTTGGTACGTTTACATCGATTTCTCAAAAACTAGTTGATTTATTTAAAAAAATTACACCGTTAAATAGAAAATTGAACGGCGAATCTAAAACTATATCAATATTGAAGATTAGTTAACATTTGACTGAGATATGAGCGTTTATAATGTTGGAACATTTACATCGATAACTCGAAACAAATTACACCATTAGATAGGAAATTGAATGGCGAACAGGGTAGGTTTGGTTCGGTTAGGTTAGGTAAACTTTTTTTTTTTTTTTTATGAGATATGAGCGTTTATAATGTTGGTACGTTTACATTGATTTCTCAAAAACTAGTTGATTTATTTAAAAAAATTACACAGTTAGATAGAAAATTGAACGGCGAATCTAAAACTATATCAATATTGAAGATTGGTTAACATTTGACTGAGATATGAGCGTTTATAATGTTGGTACGTTTACATCGATTTCTCAAAAACTAGTTGATTTATTTTAAAAAAATTACACCGTTAAATAGAAAATTAAACGGCGAATCTAAAACTATATCAATATTGAAGATTAGTTAACATTTGACTGAGATATGAGCGTTTATAATGTTGGAACATTTACATCGATAACTCGAAACAAATTACACCATTAGATAGGAAATTGAATGACGAACAGGGTAGGTTTGGTTCGGTTAGGTTAGGTGAACTTTTTTTTTTTTTTTTTATGAGATATGAGCGTTTATAATGTTGGTACGTTTACATCGATTTCTCAAAAACTAGTTGATTTATTTTAAAAAAATTACACTGTTACATAGAAAATTGAACGGCGAATCTAAAACTATATCAATATTGAAGATTAGTTAACATTTGACTGAGATATGAGCGTTTATAATGTTGGAACATTTACATCGATAACTCGAAACAAATTACACCATTAGATAGGAAATTGAATGGCGAACAGGGTAGGTTTGGTTCGGTTAGGTTAGGTGAACTTTTTTTTTTTTTTTTTATGAGATATGAGCGTTTATAATGTTGGTACGTTTACATCGATTTCTCAAAAACTAGTCGATTTATTTTAAAAAAATTACACCGTTAAATAGAAAATTGAACGGCGAATCTAAAACTATATCAATATTGAAGATTGGTTAACATTTGACTGAGATATGAGCGTTTATAATGTTGGTACGTTTACATCGATTTCTCAAAAACTAGTCGATTTATTTTAAAAAAATTACACCGTTAAATAGAAAATTGAACGGCGAATCTAAAACTATATCAATATTGAAGATTGGTTAACATTTGACTGAGATATGAGCGTTTATAATGTTGGTACGTTTACATCGATTTCTCAAAAACTAGTTGATTTATTTAAAAAAAATTACACAGTTAGATAGAAAATTGAACGGCGAATCTAAAACTATATCAATATTGAAGATTGGTTAACATTTGACTGAGATATGAGCGTTTATAATGTTGGAACGTTTACATCGATTTCTCAAAAACTAGTCGATTTATTTTAAAAAAATTACACCGTTAAATAGAAAATTGAACGGCGAATCTAAAACTATATCAATATTGAAGATTGGTTAACATTTGACTGAGATATGAGCGTTTATAATGTTGGTACGTTTACATCGATTTCTCAAAAACTAGTTGATTTATTTTAAAAAAATTACACTGTTACATAGAAAATTGAACGGCGAATCTAAAACTATATCAATATTGAAGATTAGTTAACATTTGACTGAGATATGAGCGTTTATAATGTTGGAACATTTACATCGATAACTCGAAACAAATTACACCATTAGATAGGAAATTGAATGGCGAACAGGGTAGGTTTGGTTCGGTTAGGTTAGGTGAACTTTTTTTTTTTTTTTTTATGAGATATGAGCGTTTATAATGTTGGTACGTTTACATCGATTTCTCAAAAACTAGTTGATTTATTTAAAAAAATTACACAGTTAGATAGAAAATTGAACGGCGAATCTAAAACTATATCAATATTGAAGATTGGTTAACATTTGACTGAGATATGAGCGTTTATAATGTTGGAACGTTTACATCGATTTCTCAAAAACTAGTCGATTTATTTAAGAATAATTACACCGTTAGATAGAAAATTGAACGGCAAATCTAAAACTATATAAATATTGAAGATTGGTTAACATTTGACTGAGATATGAGCGTTTATAATGTTGGTACGTTTACATCGATTTCTCAAAAACTAGTCGATTTATTTAAGAATAATTACACCGTTAGATAGAAAATTGAACGGCAAATCTAAAACTATATAAATATTGAAGATTGGTTAACATTTGACTGAGATATGAGCGTTTATAATGTTGGTACGTTTACATCGATTTCTCAAAAACTAGTTGATTTATTTAAAAAAATTACACCGTTAAATAGAAAATTGAACGGCGAATCTAAAACTATATCAATATTGAAGATTAGTTAACATTTGACTGAGATATGAGCGTTTATAATGTTGGAACATTTACATCGATAACTCGAAACAAATTACACCATTAGATAGGAAATTGAATGGCGAACAGGGTAGGTTTGGTTCGGTTAGGTTAGGTGAACTTTTTTTTTTTTTTTTATGAGATATGAGCGTTTATAATGTTGGTACGTTTACATCGATTTCTCAAAAACTAGTTGATTTATTTAAAAAAATTACACAGTTAGATAGAAAATTGAACGGCAAATCTAAAACTATATCAATATTGAAGATTGGTTAACATTTGACTGAGATATGAGCGTTTATAATGTTGGTACGTTTACATTGATTTCTCAAAAACTAGTTGATTTATTTAAAAAAATTACACAGTTAGATAGAAAATTGAACGGCGAATCTAAAACTATATCAATATTGAAGATTGGTTAACATTTGACTGAGATATGAGCGTTTATAATGTTGGTACGTTTACATCGATTTCTCAAAAACTAGTTGATTTATTTTAAAAAAATTACACCGTTAAATAGAAAATTAAACGGCGAATCTAAAACTATATCAATATTGAAGATTAGTTAACATTTGACTGAGATATGAGCGTTTATAATGTTGGAACATTTACATCGATAACTCGAAACAAATTACACCATTAGATAGGAAATTGAATGGCGAACAGGGTAGGTTTGGTTCGGTTAGGTTAGGTGAACTTTTTTTTTTTTTTTTTATGAGATATGAGCGTTTATAATGTTGGTACGTTTACATCGATTTCTCAAAAACTAGTTGATTTATTTTAAAAAAATTACACTGTTACATAGAAAATTGAACGGCGAATCTAAAACTATATCAATATTGAAGATTAGTTAACATTTGACTGAGATATGAGCGTTTATAATGTTGGAACATTTACATCGATAACTCGAAACAAATTACACCATTAGATAGGAAATTGAATGGCGAACAGGGTAGGTTTGGTTCGGTTAGGTTAGGTGAACTTTTTTTTTTTTTTTTATGAGATATGAGCGTTTATAATGTTGGTACGTTTACATCGATTTCTCAAAAACTAGTCGATTTATTTAAGAATAATTACACCGTTAGATAGAAAATTGAACGGCAAATCTAAAACTATATAAATATTGAAGATTGGTTAACATTTGACTGAGATATGAGCGTTTATAATGTTGGAACGTTTACATCGATTTCTCAAAAACTAGTCGATTTATTTAAGAATAATTACACCGTTAGATAGAAAATTGAACGGCAAATCTAAAACTATATAAATATTGAAGATTGGTTAACATTTGACTGAGATATGAGCGATTATAATGTTGGTACGTTTACATCGATTTCTCAAAAACTAGTTGATTTATTTAAAAAAATTACACAGTTAGATAGAAAATTGAACGGCGAATCTAAAACTATATCAATATTGAAGATTGGTTAACATTTGACTGAGATATGAGCGTTTATAATGTTGGTACGTTTACATCGATTTCTCAAAAACTAGTTGATTTATTTTAAAAAAATTACACTGTTACATAGAAAATTGAACGGCGAATCTAAAACTATATCAATATTGAAGATTAGTTAACATTTGACTGAGATATGAGCGTTTATAATGTTGGAACATTTACATCGATAACTCGAAACAAATTACACCATTAGATAGGAAATTGAATGGCGAACAGGGTAGGTTTGGTTCGGTTAGGTTAGGTGAACTTTTTTTTTTTTTTTTTATGAGATATGAGCGTTTATAATGTTGGTACGTTTACATCGATTTCTCAAAAACTAGTTGATTTATTTAAAAAAATTACACAGTTAGATAGAAAATTGAACGGCGAATCTAAAACTATATCAATATTGAAGATTGGTTAACATTTGACTGAGATATGAGCGTTTATAATGTTGGAACGTTTACATCGATTTCTCAAAAACTAGTCGATTTATTTAAGAATAATTACACCGTTAGATAGAAAATTGAACGGCAAATCTAAAACTATATAAATATTGAAGATTGGTTAACATTTGACTGAGATATGAGCGTTTATAATGTTGGTACGTTTACATCGATTTCTCAAAAACTAGTCGATTTATTTAAGAATAATTACACCGTTAGATAGAAAATTGAACGGCAAATCTAAAACTATATAAATATTGAAGATTGGTTAACATTTGACTGAGATATGAGCGTTTATAATGTTGGTACGTTTACATCGATTTCTCAAAAACTAGTTGATTTATTTAAAAAAATTACACCGTTAAATAGAAAATTGAACGGCGAATCTAAAACTATATCAATATTGAAGATTAGTTAACATTTGACTGAGATATGAGCGTTTATAATGTTGGAACATTTACATCGATAACTCGAAACAAATTACACCATTAGATAGGAAATTGAATGGCGAACAGGGTAGGTTTGGTTCGGTTAGGTTAGGTGAACTTTTTTTTTTTTTTTTATGAGATATGAGCGTTTATAATGTTGGTACGTTTACATCGATTTCTCAAAAACTAGTTGATTTATTTAAAAAAATTACAAAGTTAGATAGAAAATTGAACGGCGAATCTAAAACTATATCAATATTGAAGATTGGTTAACATTTGACTGAGATATGAGCGTTTATAATGTTGGAACGTTTACATCGATTTCTCAAAAACTAGTCGATTTATTTAAGAATAATTACACCGTTAGATAGAAAATTGAACGGCAAATCTAAAACTATATAAATATTGAAGATTGGTTAACATTTGACTGAGATATGAGCGTTTATAATATTGGTACGTTTACATCGATTTCTCAAAAACTAGTCGATTTATTTAAGAATAATTACACCGTAAGATAGAAAATTGAACGGCAAATCTAAAACTATATAAATATTGAAGATTGGTTAACATTTGACTGAGATATGAGCGTTTATAATGTTGGTACGTTTACATCGATTTCTCAAAAACTAGTTGATTTATTTAAAAAAATTACACCGTTAAATAGAAAATTAAACGGCGAATCTAAAACTATATCAATATTGAAGATTAGTTAACATTTGACTGAGATATGAGCGTTTATAATGTTGGAACATTTACATCGATAACTCGAAACAAATTACACCATTAGATAGGAAATTGAATGGCGAACAGGGTAGGTTTGGTTCGGTTAGGTTAGGTGAACTTTTTTTTTTTTTTTTTATGAGATATGAGCGTTTATAATGTTGGTACGTTTACATCGATTTCTCAAAAACTAGTTGATTTATTTTAAAAAAATTACACTGTTACATAGAAAATTGAACGGCGAATCTAAAACTATATCAATATTGAAGATTAGTTAACATTTGACTGAGATATGAGCGTTTATAATGTTGGAACATTTACATCGATAACTCGAAACAAATTACACCATTAGATAGGAAATTGAATGGCGAACAGGGTAGGTTTGGTTCGGTTAGGTTAGGTGAACTTTTTTTTTTTTTTTTATGAGATATGAGCGTTTATAATGTTGGTACGTTTACATCGATTTCTCAAAAACTAGTCGATTTATTTAAGAATAATTACACCGTTAGATAGAAAATTGAACGGCAAATCTAAAACTATATAAATATTGAAGATTGGTTAACATTTGACTGAGATATGAGCGTTTATAATGTTGGAACGTTTACATCGATTTCTCAAAAACTAGTCGATTTATTTAAGAATAATTACACCGTTAGATAGAAAATTGAACGGCAAATCTAAAACTATATAAATATTGAAGATTGGTTAACATTTGACTGAGATATGAGCGATTATAATGTTGGTACGTTTACATCGATTTCTCAAAAACTAGTTGATTTATTTAAAAAAATTACACAGTTAGATAGAAAATTGAACGGCGAATCTAAAACTATATCAATATTGAAGATTGGTTAACATTTGACTGAGATATGAGCGTTTATAATGTTGGTACGTTTACATCGATTTCTCAAAAACTAGTTGATTTATTTTAAAAAAATTACACTGTTACATAGAAAATTGAACGGCGAATCTAAAACTATATCAATATTGAAGATTAGTTAACATTTGACTGAGATATGAGCGTTTATAATGTTGGAACATTTACATCGATAACTCGAAACAAATTACACCATTAGATAGGAAATTGAATGGCGAACAGGGTAGGTTTGGTTCGGTTAGGTTAGGTGAACTTTTTTTTTTTTTTTTTATGAGATATGAGCGTTTATAATGTTGGTACGTTTACATCGATTTCTCAAAAACTAGTTGATTTATTTAAAAAAATTACACAGTTAGATAGAAAATTGAACGGCGAATCTAAAACTATATCAATATTGAAGATTGGTTAACATTTGACTGAGATATGAGCGTTTATAATGTTGGAACGTTTACATCGATTTCTCAAAAACTAGTCGATTTATTTAAGAATAATTACACCGTTAGATAGAAAATTGAACGGCAAATCTAAAACTATATAAATATTGAAGATTGGTTAACATTTGACTGAGATATGAGCGTTTATAATGTTGGTACGTTTACATCGATTTCTCAAAAACTAGTCGATTTATTTAAGAATAATTACACCGTTAGATAGAAAATTGAACGGCAAATCTAAAACTATATAAATATTGAAGATTGGTTAACATTTAACTGAGATATGAGCGTTTATAATGTTGGTACGTTTACATCGATTTCTCAAAAACTAGTTGATTTATTTAAAAAAATTACACCGTTAAATAGAAAATTGAACGGCGAATCTAAAACTATATCAATATTGAAGATTAGTTAACATTTGACTGAGATATGAGCGTTTATAATGTTGGAACATTTACATCGATAACTCGAAACAAATTACACCATTAGATAGGAAATTGAATGGCGAACAGGGTAGGTTTGGTTCGGTTAGGTTAGGTGAACTTTTTTTTTTTTTTTTATGAGATATGAGCGTTTATAATGTTGGTACGTTTACATCGATTTCTCAAAAACTAGTTGATTTATTTAAAAAAATTACAAAGTTAGATAGAAAATTGAACGGCGAATCTAAAACTATATCAATATTGAAGATTGGTTAACATTTGACTGAGATATGAGCGTTTATAATGTTGGAACGTTTACATCGATTTCTCAAAAACTAGTCGATTTATTTAAGAATAATTACACCGTTAGATAGAAAATTGAACGGCAAATCTAAAACTATATAAATATTGAAGATTGGTTAACATTTGACTGAGATATGAGCGTTTATAATATTGGTACGTTTACATCGATTTCTCAAAAACTAGTCGATTTATTTAAGAATAATTACACCGTAAGATAGAAAATTGAACGGCAAATCTAAAACTATATAAATATTGAAGATTGGTTAACATTTGACTGAGATATGAGCGTTTATAATGTTGGTACGTTTACATCGATTTCTCAAAAACTAGTTGATTTATTTAAAAAAATTACACCGTTAAATAGAAAATTGAACGGCGAATCTAAAACTATATCAATATTGAAGATTAGTTAACATTTGACTGAGATATGAGCGTTTATAATGTTGGAACATTTACATCGATAACTCGAAACAAATTACACCATTAGATAGGAAATTGAATGGCGAACAGGGTAGGTTTGGTTCGGTTAGGTTAGGTGAACTTTTTTTTTTTTTTTTATGAGATATGAGCGTTTATAATGTTGGTACGTTTACATCGATTTCTCAAAAACTAGTTGATTTATTTAAAAAAATTACAAAGTTAGATAGAAAATTGAACGGCGAATCTAAAACTATATCAATATTGAAGATTGGTTAACATTTGACTGAGATATGAGCGTTTATAATGTTGGAACGTTTACATCGATTTCTCAAAAACTAGTCGATTTATTTAAGAATAATTACACCGTTAGATAGAAAATTGAACGGCAAATCTAAAACTATATAAATATTGAAGATTGGTTAACATTTGACTGAGATATGAGCGTTTATAATATTGGTACGTTTACATCGATTTCTCAAAAACTAGTCGATTTATTTAAGAATAATTACACCGTAAGATAGAAAATTGAACGGCAAATCTAAAACTATATAAATATTGAAGATTGGTTAACATTTGACTGAGATATGAGCGTTTATAATGTTGGTACGTTTACATCGATTTCTCAAAAACTAGTTGATTTATTTAAAAAAATTACACCGTTAAATAGAAAATTGAACGGCGAATCTAAAACTATATCAATATTGAAGATTAGTTAACATTTGACTGAGATATGAGCGTTTATAATGTTGGAACATTTACATCGATAACTCGAAACAAATTACACCATTAGATAGGAAATTGAATGGCGAACAGGGTAGGTTTGGTTCGGTTAGGTTAGGTGAACTTTTTTTTTTTTTTTTTTATGAGATATGAGCGTTTATAATGTTGGTACGTTTACATCGATTTCTCAAAAACTAGTTGATTTATTTAAAAAAATTACACAGTTAGATAGAAAATTGAACGGCGAATCTAAAACTATATCAATATTGAAGATTGGTTAACATTTGACTGAGATATGAGCGTTTATAATGTTGGTACGTTTACATCGATTTCTCAAAAACTAGTTGATTTATTTAAAAAAATTACACAGTTAGATAGAAAATTGAACGGCAAATCTAAAACTATATCAATATTGAAGATTGGTTAACATTTGACTGAGATATGAGCGTTTATAATGTTGGAACATTTACATCGATAACTCGAAACAAATTACACCATTAGATAGGAAATTGAATGGCGAACAGGGTAGGTTTGGTTCGGTTAGGTTAGGTGAACTTTTTTTTTTTTTTTATGAGATATGAGCGTTTATAATGTTGGTACGTTTACATCGATTTCTCAAAAACTAGTTGATTTATTTTAAAAAAATTACACCGTTAAATAGAAAATTGAACGGCGAATCTAAAACTATATCAATATTGAAGATTGGTTAACATTTGACTGAGATATGAGCGTTTATAATGTTGGTACGTTTACATCGATTTCTCAAAAACTAGTTGATTTATTTAAAAAAATTACACAGTTAGATAGAAAATTGAACGGCAAATCTAAAACTATATCAATATTGAAGATTGGTTAACATTTGACTGAGATATGAGCGTTTATAATGTTGGAACATTTACATCGATAACTCGAAACAAATTACACCATTAGATAGGAAATTGAATGGCGAACAGGGTAGGTTTGGTTCGGTTAGGTTAGGTGAACTTTTTTTTTTTTTTTTTTTATGAGATATGAGCGTTTATAATGTTGGTACGTTTACATCGATTTCTCAAAAACTAGTTGATTTATTTAAAAAAATTACACAGTTAGATAGAAAATTGAACGGCAAATCTAAAACTATATCAATATTGAAGATTGGTTAACATTTGACTGAGATATGAGCGTTTATAATGTTGGAACATTTACATCGATAACTCGAAACAAATTACACCATTAGATAGGAAATTGAATGGCGAACAGGGTAGGTTTGGTTCGGTTAGGTTAGGTGAACTTTTTTTTTTTTTTTTTTATGAGATATGAGCGTTTATAATGTTGGTACGTTTACATCGATTTCTCAAAAACTAGTTGATTTATTTAAAAAAATTACACAGTTAGATAGAAAATTGAACGGCGAATCTAAAACTATATCAATATTGAAGATTGGTTAACATTTGACTGAGATATGAGCGTTTATAATGTTGGAACGTTTACATCGATTTCTCAAAAACTAGTCGATTTATTTAAGAATAATTACACCGTTAGATAGAAAATTGAACGGCAAATCTAAAACTATATCAATATTGAAGATTAGTTAACATTTGACTGAGATATGAGCGTTTATAATGTTGGAACATTTACATCGATAACTCGAAACAAATTACACCATTAGATAGGAAATTGAATGGCGAACAGGGTAGGTTTGGTTCGGTTAGGTTAGGTGAACTTTTTTTTTTTTTTTTTTATGAGATATGAGCGTTTATAATGTTGGTACGTTTACATCGATTTCTCAAAAACTAGTTGATTTATTTAAAAAAATTACACAGTTAGATAGAAAATTGAACGGCAAATCTAAAACTATATCAATATTGAAGATTGGTTAACATTTGACTGAGATATGAGCGTTTATAATGTTGGAACGTTTACATCGATTTCTCAAAAACTAGTCGATTTATTTAAGAATAATTACACCGTTAGATAGAAAATTGAACGGCGAATCTAAAACTATATCAATATTGAAGATTAGTTAACATTTGACTGAGATATGAGCGTTTATAATGTTGGAACATTTACATCGATAACTCGAAACAAATTACACCATTAGATAGGAAATTGAATGGCGAACAGGGTAGGTTTGGTTCGGTTAGGTTAGGTGAACTTTTTTTTTTTTTTTTTTATGAGATATGAGCGTTTATAATGTTGGTACGTTTACATCGATTTCTCAAAAACTAGTTGATTTATTTAAAAAAATTACACAGTTAGATAGAAAATTGAACGGCGAATCTAAAACTATATCAATATTGAAGATTGGTTAACATTTGACTGAGATATGAGCGTTTATAATGTTGGAACGTTTACATCGATTTCTCAAAAACTAGTCGATTTATTTAAGAATAATTACACCGTTAGATAGAAAATTGAACGGCGAATCTAAAACTATATCAATATTGAAGATTGGTTAACATTTGACTGAGATATGAGCGTTTATAATGTTGGTACGTTTACATCGATTTCTCAAAAACTAGTTGATTTATTTTAAAAAAATTACACCGTTAAATAGAAAATTGAACGGCGAATCTAAAACTATATCAATATTGAAGATTAGTTAACATTTGACTGAGATATGAGCGTTTATAATGTTGGTACGTTTACATCGATTTCTCAAAAACTAGTTGATTTATTTAAAAAAAATTACACAGTTAGATAGAAAATTGAACGGCGAATCTAAAACTATATCAATATTGAAGATTGGTTAACATTTGACTGAGATATGAGCGTTTATAATGTTGGAACATTTACATCGATAACTCGAAATTAATTACACCTTTAGATAGAAAATTGAACGGCGAATCTAAAACTATATCAATATTGAAGATTGGTTAACATTTGACTGAGATATGAGCGTTTATAATGTTGGAACGTTTACATCGATTTCTCAAAAACTAGTCGATTTATTTAAGAATAATTACACCGTTAGATAGAAAATTGAACGGCGAATCTAAAACTATATCAATATTGAAGATTAGTTAACATTTGACTGAGATATGAGCGTTTATAATGTTGGAACATTTACATCGATAACTCGAAACAAATTACACCATTAGATAGGAAATTGAATGGCGAACAGGGTAGGTTTGGTTCGGTTAGGTTAGGTGAACTTTTTTTTTTTTTTTTTTATGAGATATGAGCGTTTATAATGTTGGTACGTTTACATCGATTTCTCAAAAACTAGTTGATTTATTTAAAAAAATTACACAGTTAGATAGAAAATTGAACGGCGAATCTAAAACTATATCAATATTGAAGATTGGTTAACATTTGAATGAGATATGAGCGTTTATAATGTTGGAACGTTTACATCGATTTCTCAAAAACTAGTCGATTTATTTAAGAATAATTACACCGTTAGATAGAAAATTGAACGGCGAATCTAAAACTATATCAATATTGAAGATTGGTTAACATTTGACTGAGATATGAGCGTTTATAATGTTGGTACGTTTACATCGATTTCTCAAAAACTAGTTGATTTATTTTAAAAAAATTACACCGTTAAATAGAAAATTGAACGGCGAATCTAAAACTATATCAATATTGAAGATTAGTTAACATTTGACTGAGATATGAGCGTTTATAATGTTGGTACGTTTACATCGATTTCTCAAAAACTAGTTGATTTATTTAAAAAAAATTACACAGTTAGATAGAAAATTGAACGGCGAATCTAAAACTATATCAATATTGAAGATTGGTTAACATTTGACTGAGATATGAGCGTTTATAATGTTGGAACGTTTACATCGATTTCTCAAAAACTAGTCGATTTATTTTAAAAAAATTACACCGTTAAATAGAAAATTGAACGGCGAATCTAAAACTATATCAATATTGAAGATTGGTTAACATTTGACTGAGATATGAGCGTTTATAATGTTGGTACGTTTACATCGATTTCTCAAAAACTAGTTGATTTATTTTAAAAAAATTACACCGTTAAATAGAAAATTGAACGGCGAATCTAAAACTATATCAATATTGAAGATTAGTTAACATTTGACTGAGATATGAGCGTTTATAATGTTGGAACATTTACATCGATAACTCGAAACAAATTACACCATTAGATAGGAAATTGAATGGCGAACAGGGTAGGTTTGGTTCGGTTAGGTTAGGTGAACTTTTTATTTTTTATTTTATGAGATATGAGCGTTTATAATGTTGGTACGTTTACATCGATTTCTCAAAAACTAGTTGATTTATTTAAAAAAAATTACACAGTTAGATAGAAAATTGAACGGCGAATCTAAAACTATATCAATATTGAAGATTGGTTAACATTTGACTGAGATATGAGCGTTTATAATGTTGGTACGTTTACATCGATTTCTCAAAAACTAGTTGATTTATTTTAAAAAAATTACACTGTTACATAGAAAATTGAACGGCGAATCTAAAACTATATCAATATTGAAGATTAGTTAACATTTGACTGAGATATGAGCGTTTATAATGTTGGAACATTTACATCGATAACTCGAAACAAATTACACCATTAGATAGGAAATTGAATGGCGAACAGGGTAGGTTTGGTTCGGTTAGGTTAGGTGAACTTTTTTTTTTTTTTTTTATGAGATATGAGCGTTTATAATGTTGGTACGTTTACATCGATTTCTCAAAAACTAGTTGATTTATTTAAAAAAATTACACAGTTAGATAGAAAATTGAACGGCGAATCTAAAACTATATCAATATTGAAGATTGGTTAACATTTGACTGAGATATGAGCGTTTATAATGTTGGAACGTTTACATCGATTTCTCAAAAACTAGTCGATTTATTTAAGAATAATTACACCGTTAGATAGAAAATTGAACGGCAAATCTAAAACTATATAAATATTGAAGATTGGTTAACATTTGACTGAGATATGAGCGTTTATAATGTTGGTACGTTTACATCGATTTCTCAAAAACTAGTCGATTTATTTAAGAATAATTACACCGTTAGATAGAAAATTGAACGGCAAATCTAAAACTATATAAATATTGAAGATTGGTTAACATTTGACTGAGATATGAGCGTTTATAATGTTGGTACGTTTACATCGATTTCTCAAAAACTAGTTGATTTATTTAAAAAAATTACACCGTTAAATAGAAAATTGAACGGCGAATCTAAAACTATATCAATATTGAAGATTAGTTAACATTTGACTGAGATATGAGCGTTTATAATGTTGGAACATTTACATCGATAACTCGAAACAAATTACACCATTAGATAGGAAATTGAATGGCGAACAGGGTAGGTTTGGTTCGGTTAGGTTAGGTGAACTTTTTTTTTTTTTTTTATGAGATATGAGCGTTTATAATGTTGGTACGTTTACATCGATTTCTCAAAAACTAGTTGATTTATTTAAAAAAATTACAAATTTAGATAGAAAATTGAACGGCGAATCTAAAACTATATCAATATTGAAGATTGGTTAACATTTGACTGAGATATGAGCGTTTATAATGTTGGAACGTTTACATCGATTTCTCAAAAACTAGTCGATTTATTTAAGAATAATTACACCGTTAGATAGAAAATTGAACGGCAAATCTAAAACTATATAAATATTGAAGATTGGTTAACATTTGACTGAGATATGAGCGTTTATAATATTGGTACGTTTACATCGATTTCTCAAAAACTAGTCGATTTATTTAAGAATAATTACACCGTAAGATAGAAAATTGAACGGCAAATCTAAAACTATATAAATATTGAAGATTGGTTAACATTTGACTGAGATATGAGCGTTTATAATGTTGGTACGTTTACATCGATTTCTCAAAAACTAGTTGATTTATTTAAAAAAATTACACCGTTAAATAGAAAATTGAACGGCGAATCTAAAACTATATCAATATTGAAGATTAGTTAACATTTGACTGAGATATGAGCGTTTATAATGTTGGAACATTTACATCGATAACTCGAAACAAATTACACCATTAGATAGGAAATTGAATGGCGAACAGGGTAGGTTTGGTTCGGTTAGGTTAGGTGAACTTTTTTTTTTTTTTTTTTATGAGATATGAGCGTTTATAATGTTGGTACGTTTACATCGATTTCTCAAAAACTAGTTGATTTATTTAAAAAAAATTACACAGTTAGATAGAAAATTGAACGGCGAATCTAAAACTATATCAATATTGAAGATTGGTTAACATTTGACTGAGATATGAGCGTTTATAATGTTGGAACGTTTACATCGATTTCTCAAAAACTAGTCGATTTATTTTAAAAAAATTACACCGTTAAATAGAAAATTGAACGGCGAATCTAAAACTATATCAATATTGAAGATTGGTTAACATTTGACTGAGATATGAGCGTTTATAATGTTGGTACGTTTACATCGATTTCTCAAAAACTAGTTGATTTATTTTAAAAAAATTACACCGTTAAATAGAAAATTGAACGGCGAATCTAAAACTATATCAATATTGAAGATTAGTTAACATTTGACTGAGATATGAGCGTTTATAATGTTGGAACATTTACATCGATAACTCGAAACAAATTACACCATTAGATAGGAAATTGAATGGCGAACAGGGTAGGTTTGGTTCGGTTAGGTTAGGTGAACTTTTTTTTTTTTATTTTATGAGATATGAGCGTTTATAATGTTGGTACGTTTACATCGATTTCTCAAAAACTAGTTGATTTATTTAAAAAAAATTACACAGTTAGATAGAAAATTGAACGGCGAATCTAAAACTATATCAATATTGAAGATTGGTTAACATTTGACTGAGATATGAGCGTTTATAATGTTGGTACGTTTACATCGATTTCTCAAAAACTAGTTGATTTATTTTAAAAAAATTACACTGTTACATAGAAAATTGAACGGCGAATCTAAAACTATATCAATATTGAAGATTAGTTAACATTTGACTGAGATATGAGCGTTTATAATGTTGGAACATTTACATCGATAACTCGAAACAAATTACACCATTAGATAGGAAATTGAATGGCGAACAGGGTAGGTTTGGTTCGGTTAGGTTAGGTGAACTTTTTTTTTTTTTTTTTATGAGATATGAGCGTTTATAATGTTGGTACGTTTACATCGATTTCTCAAAAACTAGTTGATTTATTTAAAAAAATTACACAGTTAGATAGAAAATTGAACGGCGAATCTAAAACTATATCAATATTGAAGATTGGTTAACATTTGACTGAGATATGAGCGTTTATAATGTTGGAACGTTTACATCGATTTCTCAAAAACTAGTCGATTTATTTAAGAATAATTACACCGTTAGATAGAAAATTGAACGGCAAATCTAAAACTATATAAATATTGAAGATTGGTTAACATTTGACTGAGATATGAGCGTTTATAATGTTGGTACGTTTACATCGATTTCTCAAAAACTAGTCGATTTATTTAAGAATAATTACACCGTTAGATAGAAAATTGAACGGCAAATCTAAAACTATATAAATATTGAAGATTGGTTAACATTTGACTGAGATATGAGCGTTTATAATGTTGGTACGTTTACATCGATTTCTCAAAAACTAGTTGATTTATTTAAAAAAATTACACTGTTACATAGAAAATTGAACGGCGAATCTAAAACTATATCAATATTGAAGATTAGTTAACATTTGACTGAGATATGAGCGTTTATAATGTTGGAACATTTACATCGATAACTCGAAACAAATTACACCATTAGATAGGAAATTGAATGGCGAACAGGGTAGGTTTGGTTCGGTTAGGTTAGGTGAACTTTTTTTTTTTTTTTTTATGAGATATGAGCGTTTATAATGTTGGTACGTTTACATCGATTTCTCAAAAACTAGTTGATTTATTTAAAAAAATTACACAGTTAGATAGAAAATTGAACGGCGAATCTAAAACTATATCAATATTGAAGATTGGTTAACATTTGACTGAGATATGAGCGTTTATAATGTTGGAACGTTTACATCGATAACTCGAAACAAATTACACCATTAGATAGGAAATTGAATGGCGAACAGGGTAGGTTTGGTTCGGTTAGGTTAGGTGAACTTTTTTTTTTTTTTTTTTATGAGATATGAGCGTTTATAATGTTGGTACGTTTACATCGATTTCTCAAAAACTAGTTGATTTATTTAAAAAAAATTACACAGTTAGATAGAAAATTGAACGGCGAATCTAAAACTATATCAATATTGAAGATTGGTTAACATTTGACTGAGATATGAGCGTTTATAATGTTGGAACGTTTACATCGATTTCTCAAAAACTAGTCGATTTATTTTAAAAAAATTACACCGTTAAATAGAAAATTGAACGGCGAATCTAAAACTATATCAATATTGAAGATTGGTTAACATTTGACTGAGATATGAGCGTTTATAATGTTGGTACGTTTACATCGATAACTCGAAACAAATTACACCATTAGATAGGAAATTGAATGGCGAACAGGGTAGGTTTGGTTCGGTTAGGTTAGGTGAACTTTTTTTTTTTTTTTTTATGAGATATGAGCGTTTATAATGTTGGTACGTTTACATCGATTTCTCAAAAACTAGTCGATTTATTTAAAAAAATTACACAGTTAGATAGAAAATTGAACGGCGAATCTAAAACTATATCAATATTGAAGATTGGTTAACATTTGACTGAGATATGAGCGTTTATAATGTTGGTACGTTTACATCGATTTCTCAAAAACTAGTTGATTTATTTTAAAAAAATTACACCGTTAAATAGAAAATTGAACGGCGAATCTAAAACTATATCAATATTGAAGATTAGTTAACATTTGACTGAGATATGAGCGTTTATAATGTTGGAACATTTACATCGATAACTCGAAACAAATTACACCATTAGATAGGAAATTGAATGGCGAACAGGGTAGGTTTGGTTCGGTTAGGTTAGGTGAACTTTTTTTTTTTTATTTTATGAGATATGAGCGTTTATAATGTTGGTACGTTTACATCGATTTCTCAAAAACTAGTTGATTTATTTAAAAAAAATTACACAGTTAGATAGAAAATTGAACGGCGAATCTAAAACTATATCAATATTGAAGATTGGTTAACATTTGACTGAGATATGAGCGTTTATAATGTTGGTACGTTTACATCGATTTCTCAAAAACTAGTTGATTTATTTTAAAAAAATTACACTGTTACATAGAAAATTGAACGGCGAATCTAAAACTATATCAATATTGAAGATTAGTTAACATTTGACTGAGATATGAGCGTTTATAATGTTGGAACATTTACATCGATAACTCGAAACAAATTACACCATTAGATAGGAAATTGAATGGCGAACAGGGTAGGTTTGGTTCGGTTAGGTTAGGTGAACTTTTTTTTTTTTATTTTATGAGATATGAGCGTTTATAATGTTGGTACGTTTACATCGATTTCTCAAAAACTAGTTGATTTATTTAAAAAAAATTACACAGTTAGATAGAAAATTGAACGGCGAATCTAAAACTATATCAATATTGAAGATTGGTTAACATTTGACTGAGATATGAGCGTTTATAATGTTGGTACGTTTACATCGATTTCTCAAAAACTAGTTGATTTATTTTAAAAAAATTACACTGTTACATAGAAAATTGAACGGCGAATCTAAAACTATATCAATATTGAAGATTAGTTAACATTTGACTGAGATATGAGCGTTTATAATGTTGGAACATTTACATCGATAACTCGAAACAAATTACACCATTAGATAGGAAATTGAATGGCGAACAGGGTAGGTTTGGTTCGGTTAGGTTAGGTGAACTTTTTTTTTTTTTTTTTTATGAGATATGAGCGTTTATAATGTTGGTACGTTTACATCGATTTCTCAAAAACTAGTTGATTTATTTAAAAAAATTACACAGTTAGATAGAAAATTGAACGGCGAATCTAAAACTATATCAATATTGAAGATTGGTTAACATTTGACTGAGATATGAGCGTTTATAATGTTGGAACGTTTACATCGATTTCTCAAAAACTAGTCGATTTATTTAAGAATAATTACACCGTTAGATAGAAAATCGAACGGCAAATCTAAAACTATATAAATATTGAAGATTGGTTAACATTTGACTGAGATATGAGCGTTTATAATGTTGGTACGTTTACATCGATTTCTCAAAAACTAGTCGATTTATTTAAGAATAATTACACCGTTAGATAGAAAATTGAACGGCAAATCTAAAACTATATAAATATTGAAGATTGGTTAACATTTGACTGAGATATGAGCGTTTATAATGTTGGTACGTTTACATCGATTTCTCAAAAACTAGTTGATTTATTTAAAAAAATTACACCGTTAAATAGAAAATTGAACGGCGAATCTAAAACTATATCAATATTGAAGATTAGTTAACATTTGACTGAGATATGAGCGTTTATAATGTTGGAACATTTACATCGATAACTCGAAACAAATTACACCATTAGATAGGAAATTGAATGGCGAACAGGGTAGGTTTGGTTCGGTTAGGTTAGGTGAACTTTTTTTTTTTTTTTTTATGAGATATGAGCGTTTATAATGTTGGTACGTTTACATCGATTTCTCAAAAACTAGTTGATTTATTTAAAAAAATTACAAATTTAGATAGAAAATTGAACGGCGAATCTAAAACTATATCAATATTGAAGATTGGTTAACATTTGACTGAGATATGAGCGTTTATAATGTTGGAACGTTTACATCGATTTCTCAAAAACTAGTCGATTTATTTAAGAATAATTACACCGTTAGATAGAAAATTGAACGGCAAATCTAAAACTATATAAATATTGAAGATTGGTTAACATTTGACTGAGATATGAGCGTTTATAATATTGGTACGTTTACATCGATTTCTCAAAAACTAGTCGATTTATTTAAGAATAATTACACCGTAAGATAGAAAATTGAACGGCAAATCTAAAACTATATAAATATTGAAGATTGGTTAACATTTGACTGAGATATGAGCGTTTATAATGTTGGTACGTTTACATCGATTTCTCAAAAACTAGTTGATTTATTTAAAAAAATTACACCGTTAAATAGAAAATTGAACGGCGAATCTAAAACTATATCAATATTGAAGATTAGTTAACATTTGACTGAGATATGAGCGTTTATAATGTTGGAACATTTACATCGATAACTCGAAACAAATTACACCATTAGATAGGAAATTGAATGGCGAACAGGGTAGGTTTGGTTCGGTTAGGTTAGGTGAACTTTTTTTTTTTTTTTTTTATGAGATATGAGCGTTTATAATGTTGGTACGTTTACATCGATTTCTCAAAAACTAGTTGATTTATTTAAAAAAATTACACAGTTAGATAGAAAATTGAACGGCGAATCTAAAACTATATCAATATTGAAGATTGGTTAACATTTGACTGAGATATGAGCGTTTATAATGTTGGTACGTTTACATCGATTTCTCAAAAACTAGTTGATTTATTTAAAAAAATTACACAGTTAGATAGAAAATTGAACGGCAAATCTAAAACTATATCAATATTGAAGATTGGTTAACATTTGACTGAGATATGAGCGTTTATAATGTTGGAACATTTACATCGATAACTCGAAACAAATTACACCATTAGATAGGAAATTGAATGGCGAACAGGGTAGGTTTGGTTCGGTTAGGTTAGGTGAACTTTTTTTTTTTTTTTATGAGATATGAGCGTTTATAATGTTGGTACGTTTACATCGATTTCTCAAAAACTAGTTGATTTATTTTAAAAAAATTACACCGTTAAATAGAAAATTGAACGGCGAATCTAAAACTATATCAATATTGAAGATTGGTTAACATTTGACTGAGATATGAGCGTTTATAATGTTGGTACGTTTACATCGATTTCTCAAAAACTAGTTGATTTATTTAAAAAAATTACACAGTTAGATAGAAAATTGAACGGCAAATCTAAAACTATATCAATATTGAAGATTGGTTAACATTTGACTGAGATATGAGCGTTTATAATGTTGGAACATTTACATCGATAACTCGAAACAAATTACACCATTAGATAGGAAATTGAATGGCGAACAGGGTAGGTTTGGTTCGGTTAGGTTAGGTGAACTTTTTTTTTTTTTTTTTTATGAGATATGAGCGTTTATAATGTTGGTACGTTTACATCGATTTCTCAAAAACTAGTTGATTTATTTAAAAAAATTACACAGTTAGATAGAAAATTGAACGGCAAATCTAAAACTATATCAATATTGAAGATTGGTTAACATTTGACTGAGATATGAGCGTTTATAATGTTGGAACATTTACATCGATAACTCGAAACAAATTACACCATTAGATAGGAAATTGAATGGCGAACAGGGTAGGTTTGGTTCGGTTAGGTTAGGTGAACTTTTTTTTTTTTTTTTTTATGAGATATGAGCGTTTATAATGTTGGTACGTTTACATCGATTTCTCAAAAACTAGTTGATTTATTTAAAAAAATTACACAGTTAGATAGAAAATTGAACGGCGAATCTAAAACTATATCAATATTGAAGATTGGTTAACATTTGACTGAGATATGAGCGTTTATAATGTTGGAACGTTTACATCGATTTCTCAAAAACTAGTCGATTTATTTAAGAATAATTACACCGTTAGATAGAAAATTGAACGGCAAATCTAAAACTATATCAATATTGAAGATTAGTTAACATTTGACTGAGATATGAGCGTTTATAATGTTGGAACATTTACATCGATAACTCGAAACAAATTACACCATTAGATAGGAAATTGAATGGCGAACAGGGTAGGTTTGGTTCGGTTAGGTTAGGTGAACTTTTTTTTTTTTTTTTTTATGAGATATGAGCGTTTATAATGTTGGTACGTTTACATCGATTTCTCAAAAACTAGTTGATTTATTTAAAAAAATTACACAGTTAGATAGAAAATTGAACGGCGAATCTAAAACTATATCAATATTGAAGATTGGTTAACATTTGACTGAGATATGAGCGTTTATAATGTTGGAACGTTTACATCGATTTCTCAAAAACTAGTCGATTTATTTAAGAATAATTACACCGTTAGATAGAAAATTGAACGGCGAATCTAAAACTATATCAATATTGAAGATTAGTTAACATTTGACTGAGATATGAGCGTTTATAATGTTGGAACATTTACATCGATAACTCGAAACAAATTACACCATTAGATAGGAAATTGAATGGCGAACAGGGTAGGTTTGGTTCGGTTAGGTTAGGTGAACTTTTTTTTTTTTTTTTTTATGAGATATGAGCGTTTATAATGTTGGTACGTTTACATCGATTTCTCAAAAACTAGTTGATTTTTTTAAAAAAATTACACAGTTAGATAGAAAATTGAACGGCGAATCTAAAACTATATCAATATTGAAGATTGGTTAACATTTGACTGAGATATGAGCGTTTATAATGTTGGAACGTTTACATCGATTTCTCAAAAACTAGTCGATTTATTTAAGAATAATTACACCGTTAGATAGAAAATTGAACGGCGAATCTAAAACTATATCAATATTGAAGATTGGTTAACATTTGACTGAGATATGAGCGTTTATAATGTTGGTACGTTTACATCGATTTCTCAAAAACTAGTTGATTTATTTTAAAAAAATTACACCGTTAAATAGAAAATTGAACGGCGAATCTAAAACTATATCAATATTGAAGATTAGTTAACATTTGACTGAGATATGAGCGTTTATAATGTTGGTACGTTTACATCGATTTCTCAAAAACTAGTTGATTTATTTAAAAAAAATTACACAGTTAGATAGAAAATTGAACGGCGAATCTAAAACTATATCAATATTGAAGATTGGTTAACATTTGACTGAGATATGAGCGTTTATAATGTTGGAACGTTTACATCGATTTCTCAAAAACTAGTCGATTTATTTTAAAAAAATTACACCGTTAAATAGAAAATTGAACGGCGAATCTAAAACTATATCAATATTGAAGATTGGTTAACATTTGACTGAGATATGAGCGTTTATAATGTTGGTACGTTTACATCGATTTCTCAAAAACTAGTTGATTTATTTTAAAAAAATTACACCGTTAAATAGAAAATTGAACGGCGAATCTAAAACTATATCAATATTGAAGATTAGTTAACATTTGACTGAGATATGAGCGTTTATAATGTTGGAACATTTACATCGATAACTCGAAACAAATTACACCATTAGATAGGAAATTGAATGGCGAACAGGGTAGGTTTGGTTCGGTTAGGTTAGGTGAACTTTTTTTTTTTTATTTTATGAGATATGAGCGTTTATAATGTTGGTACGTTTACATCGATTTCTCAAAAACTAGTTGATTTATTTAAAAAAAATTACACAGTTAGATAGAAAATTGAACGGCGAATCTAAAACTATATCAATATTGAAGATTGGTTAACATTTGACTGAGATATGAGCGTTTATAATGTTGGTACGTTTACATCGATTTCTCAAAAACTAGTTGATTTATTTTAAAAAAATTACACTGTTACATAGAAAATTGAACGGCGAATCTAAAACTATATCAATATTGAAGATTAGTTAACATTTGACTGAGATATGAGCGTTTATTATGTTGGAACATTTACATCGATAACTCGAAACAAATTACACCATTAGATAGGAAATTGAATGGCGAACAGGGTAGGTTTGGTTCGGTTAGGTTAGGTGAACTTTTTTTTTTTTTTTTTTATGAGATATGAGCGTTTATAATGTTGGTACGTTTACATCGATTTCTCAAAAACTAGTTGATTTATTTAAAAAAATTACACAGTTAGATAGAAAATTGAACGGCGAATCTAAAACTATATCAATATTGAAGATTGGTTAACATTTGACTGAGATATGAGCGTTTATAATGTTGGAACGTTTACATCGATTTCTCAAAAACTAGTCGATTTATTTAAGAATAATTACACCGTTAGATAGAAAATTGAACGGCAAATCTAAAACTATATAAATATTGAAGATTGGTTAACATTTGACTGAGATATGAGCGTTTATAATGTTGGTACGTTTACATCGATTTCTCAAAAACTAGTTGATTTATTTAAAAAAATTAAACAGTTAGATAGAAAATTGAACGGCGAATCTAAAACTATATCAATATTGAAGATTGGTTAACATTTGACTGAGATATGAGCGTTTATAATGTTGGAACATTTACATCGATAACTCGAAACAAATTACACCATTAGATAGGAAATTGAATGGCGAACAGGGTAGGTTTGGTTCGGTTAGGTTAGGTGAACTTTTTTTTTTTTTTTTATGAGATATGAGCGTTTATAATGTTGGTACGTTTACATCGATTTCTCAAAAACTAGTTGATTTATTTTAAAAAAATTACACCGTTAAATAGAAAATTGAACGGCGAATCTAAAACTATATCAATATTGAAGATTGGTTAACATTTGACTGAGATATGAGCGTTTATAATGTTGGTACGTTTACATCGATTTCTCAAAAACTAGTTGATTTATTTAAAAAAATTACACAGTTAGATAGAAAATTGAACGGCAAATCTAAAACTATATCAATATTGAAGATTGGTTAACATTTGACTGAGATATGAGCGTTTATAATGTTGGTACGTTTACATCGATTTCTCAAAAACTAGTTGATTTATTTAAAAAAATTAAACAGTTAGATAGAAAATTGAACGGCGAATCTAAAACTATATCAATATCGAAGATTGGTTAACATTTGACTAAGATATGAGCGTTTATAATGTTGGAACATTTACATCGATAACTCGAAACAAATTACACCATTAGATAGGAAATTGAATGGCGAACAGGGTAGGTTTGGTTCGGTTAGGTTAGGTGAACTTTTTTTTTTTTTTTATGAGATATGAGCGTTTATAATGTTGGTACGTTTACATCGATTTCTCAAAAACTAGTTGATTTATTTAAAAAAATTACACAGTTAGATAGAAAATTGAACGGCAAATCTAAAACTATATCAATATTGAAGATTGGTTAACATTTGACTGAGATATGAGCGTTTATAATGTTGGTACGTTTACATCGATTTCTCAAAAACTAGTTGATTTATTTTAAAAAAATTACACCGTTAAATAGAAAATTGAACGGCGAATCTAAAACTATATCAATATTGAAGATTGGTTAACATTTGACTGAGATATGAGCGTTTATAATGTTGGTACGTTTACATCGATTTCTCAAAAACTAGTTGATTTATTTAAAAAAATTACACAGTTAGATAGAAAATTGAACGGCAAATCTAAAACTATATCAATATTGAAGATTGGTTAACATTTGACTGAGATATGAGCGTTTATAATGTTGGTACGTTTACATCGATTTCTCAAAAACTAGTTGATTTATTTAAAAAAATTAAACAGTTAGATAGAAAATTGAACGGCGAATCTAAAACTATATCAATATTGAAGATTGGTTAACATTTGACTGAGATATGAGCGTTTATAATGTTGGAACATTTACATCGATAACTCGAAACAAATTACACCATTAGATAGGAAATTGAATGGCGAACAGGGTAGGTTTGGTTCGGTTAGGTTAGGTGAACTTTTTTTTTTTTTTTTATGAGATATGAGCGTTTATAATGTTGGTACGTTTACATCGATTTCTCAAAAACTAGTTGATTTATTTAAAAAAATTACACAGTTAGATAGAAAATTGAACGGCAAATCTAAAACTATATCAATATTGAAGATTGGTTAACATTTGACTGAGATATGAGCGTTTATAATGTTGGTACGTTTACATCGATTTCTCAAAAACTAGTTGATTTATTTTAAAAAAATTACACCGTTAAATAGAAAATTGAACGGCGAATCTAAACCTATATCAATATTGAAGATTAGTTAACATTTGACTGAGATATGAGCGTTTATAATGTTGGAACATTTACATCGATAACTCGAAACAAATTACACCATTAGATAGGAAATTGAATGGCGAACAGGGTAGGTTTGGTTCGGTTAGGTTAGGTGAACTTTTTATTTTTTATTTTATGAGATATGAGCGTTTATAATGTTGGTACGTTTACATCGATTTCTCAAAAACTAGTTGATTTATTTAAAAAAATTACACAGTTAGATAGAAAATTGAACGGCGAATCTAAAACTATATCAATATTGAAGATTGGTTAACATTTGACTGAGATATGAGCGTTTATAATGTTGGAACGTTTACATCGATTTCTCAAAAACTAGTCGATTTATTTAAGAATAATTACACCGTTAGATAGAAAATTGATCGGCAAATCTAAAACTATATAAATATTGAAGATTGGTTAACATTTGACTGAGATATGAGCGTTTATAATGTTGGTACGTTTACATCGATTTCTCAAAAACTAGTCGATTTATTTAAGAATAATTACACCGTTAGATAGAAAATTGAACGGCAAATCTAAAACTATATAAATATTGAAGATTGGTTAACATTTGACTGAGATATGAGCGTTTATAATGTTGGTACGTTTACATCGATTTCTCAAAAACTAGTTGATTTATTTAAAAAAATTACACCGTTAAATAGAAAATTGAACGGCGAATCTAAAACTATATCAATATTGAAGATTAGTTAACATTTGACTGAGATATGAGCGTTTATAATGTTGGAACATTTACATCGATAACTCGAAACAAATTACACCATAAGATAGGAAATTGAATGGCGAACAGGGTAGGTTTGGTTCGGTTAGGTTAGGTGAACTTTTTTTTTTTTTTTTTTATGAGATATGAGCGTTTATAATGTTGGTACGTTTACATCGATTTCTCAAAAACTAGTTGATTTATTTAAAAAAATTACACAGTTAGATAGAAAATTGAACGGCAAATCTAAAACTATATCAATATTGAAGATTGGTTAACATTTGACTGAGATATGAGCGTTTATAATGTTGGAACATTTACATCGATAACTCGAAACAAATTACACCATTAGATAGGAAATTGAATGGAGAATAGGGTAGGTTTGGTTCGGTTAGGTTAGGTGAACTTTTTTTTTTTTTTTTTATGAGATTTGAGCGTTTATAATGTTGGTACGTTTACATCGATTTCTCAAAAACTAGTTGATTTATTTAAAAAAATTACAAAGTTAGATAGAAAATTGAACGGCGAATCTAAAACTATATCAATATTGAAGATTGGTTAACATTTGACTGAGATATGAGCGTTTATAATGTTGGAACATTTACATCGATAACTCGAAACAAATTACACCATTAGATAGGAAATTGAATGACGAACAGGGTAGGTTTGGTTCGGTTAGGTTAGGTGAACTTTTTTTTTTTTTTTTTTATGAGATATGAGCGTTTATAATGTTGGTACGTTTACATCGATTTCTCAAAAACTAGTTGATTTATTTAAAAAAATTACACAGTTAGATAGAAAATTGAACGGCGAATCTAAAACTATATCAATATTGAAGATTGGTTAACATTTGACTGAGATATGAGCGTTTATAATGTTGGTACGTTTACATCGATTTCTCAAAAACTAGTTGATTTATTTAAAAAAATTACACAGTTAGATAGAAAATTGAACGGCAAATCTAAAACTATATCAATATTGAAGATTGGTTAACATTTGACTGAGATATGAGCGTTTATAATGTTGGAACATTTACATCGATAACTCGAAACAAATTACACCATTAGATAGGAAATTGAATGGCGAACAGGGTAGGTTTGGTTCGGTTAGGTTAGGTGAACTTTTTTTTTTTTTTTTTTATGAGATATGAGCGTTTATAATGTTGGTACGTTTACATCGATTTCTCAAAAACTAGTTGATTTATTTTAAAAAAATATCACCGTTAAATAGAAAATTGAACGGCGAATCTAAAACTATATCAATATTGAAGATTGGTTAACATTTGACTGAGATATGAGCGTTTATAATGTTGGTACGTTTACATCGATTTCTCAAAAACTAGTTGATTTATTTAAAAAAATTACACAGTTAGATAGAAAATTGAACGGCAAATCTAAAACTATATCAATATTGAAGATTGGTTAACATTTGACTGAGATATGAGCGTTTATAATGTTGGAACATTTACATCGATAACTCGAAACAAATTACACCATTAGATAGGAAATTGAATGGCGAATAGGGTAGGTTTGGTTCGGTTAGGTTAGGTGAACTTTTTTTTTTTTTTTTTTATGAGATATGAGCGTTTATAATGTTGGTACGTTTACATCGATTTCTCAAAAACTAGTTGATTTATTTAAAAAAATTACACAGTTAGATAGAAAATTGAACGGCAAATCTAAAACTATATCAATATTGAAGATTGGTTAACATTTGACTGAGATATGAGCGTTTATAATGTTGGAACATTTACATCGATAACTCGAAACAAATTACACCATTAGATAGGAAATTGAATGACGAACAGGGTAGGTTTGGTTCGGTTAGGTTAGGTGAACTTTTTTTTTTTTTTTTTTATGAGATATGAGCGTTTATAATGTTGGTACGTTTACATCGATTTCTCAAAAACTAGTTGATTTATTTAAAAAAATTACACAGTTAGATAGAAAATTGAACGGCAAATCTAAAACTATATCAATATTGAAGATTGGTTAACATTTGACTGAGATATGAGCGTTTATAATGTTGGAACATTTACATCGATAACTCGAAACAAATTACACCATTAGATAGGAAATTGAATGACGAACAGGGTAGGTTTGGTTCGGTTAGGTTAGGTGAACTTTTTTTTTTTTTTTTTTATGAGATATGAGCGTTTATAATGTTGGTACGTTTACATCGATTTCTCAAAAACTAGTTGATTTATTTAAAAAAATTACACAGTTAGATAGAAAATTGAACGGCGAATCTAAAACTATATCAATATTGAAGATTAGTTAACATTTGACTGAGATATGAGCGTTTATAATGTTGGAACATTTACATCGATAACTCGAAACAAATTACACCATTAGATAGGAAATTGAATGGCGAACAGGGTAGGTTTGGTTCGGTTAGGTTAGGTGAACTTTTTTTTTTTTTTTTTATGAGATATGAGCGTTTATAATGTTGGTACGTTTGCATCGATTTCTCAAAAACTAGTTGATTTATTTAAAAAAATTACACAGTTAGATAGAAAATTGAACGGCAAATCTAAAACTATATCAATATTGAAGATTGGTTAACATTTGACTGAGATATGAGCGTTTATAATGTTGGAACATTTACATCGATAACTCGAAACAAATTACACCATTAGATAGGAAATTGAATGGCGAACAGGGTAGGTTTGGTTCGGTTAGGTTAGGTGAACTTTTTTTTTTTTTTAATGAGATATGAGCGTTTATAATGTTGGTACGTTTACATCGATTTCTCAAAAACTAGTTGATTTATTTAAAAAAATTACACAGTTAGATAGAAAATTGAACGGCGAATCTAAAACTATATCAATATTGAAGATTGGTTAACATTTGACTGAGATATGAGCGTTTATAATGTTGGAACATTTACATCGATAACTCGAAACAAATTACACCATTAGATAGGAAATTGAATGACGAACAGGGTAGGTTTGGTTCGGTTAGGTTAGGTGAACTTTTTTTTTTTTTTTTTATGAGATATGAGCGTTTATAATGTTGGTACGTTTACATCGATTTCTCAAAAACTAGTTGATTTATTTAAAAAAATTACACAGTTAGATAGAAAATTGAACGGCGAATCTAAAACTATATCAATATTGAAGATTGGTTAACATTTGACTGAGATATGAGCGTTTATAATGTTGGAACATTTACATCGATAACTCGAAATTAATTACACCTTTAGATAGAAAATTGAACGGCGAATCTAAAACTATATCAATATTGAAGATTGGTTAACATTTGACTGAGATATGAGCGTTTATAATGTTGGAACGTTTACATCGATTTCTCAAAAACTAGTCGATTTATTTAAGAATAATTACACCTTTAGATAGAAAATTGAACGGCAAATCTAAAACTATATAAATATTGAAGATTGGTTAACATTTGACTGAGATATGAGCGTTTATAATGTTGGTACGTTTACATCGATTTCTCAAAAACTAGTCGATTTATTTAAGAATAATTACACCGTTAGATAGAAAATTGAACGGCAAATCTAAAACTATATAAATATTGAAGATTGGTTAACATTTGACTGAGATATGAGCGTTTATAATGTTGGTACGTTTACATCGATTTCTCAAAAACTAGTTGATTTATTTAAAAAAATTACACCGTTAAATAGAAAATTGAACGGCGAATCTAAAACTATATCAATATTGAAGATTAGTTAACATTTGACTGAGATATGAGCGTTTATAATGTTGGAACATTTACATCGATAACTCGAAACAAATTACACCATTAGATAGGAAATTGAATGGCGAACAGGGTAGGTTTGGTTCGGTTAGGTTAGGTGAACTTTTTTTTTTTTTTTTTATGAGATATGAGCGTTTATAATGTTGGTACGTTTACATCGATTTCTCAAAAACTAGTTGATTTATTTAAAAAAATTACACAGTTAGATAGAAAATTGAACGGCAAATCTAAAACTATATCAATATTGAAGATTGGTTAACATTTGACTGAGATATGAGCGTTTATAATGTTGGAACATTTACATCGATAACTCGAAACAAATTACACCATTAGATAGGAAATTGAATGGAGAACAGGGTAGGTTTGGTTCGGTTAGGTTAGGTGAACTTTTTTTTTTTTTTTTTATGAGATTTGAGCGTTTATAATGTTGGTACGTTTACATCGATTTCTCAAAAACTAGTTGATTTATTTAAAAAAATTACAAAGTTAGATAGAAAATTGAACGGCGAATCTAAAACTATATCAATATTGAAGATTGGTTAACATTTGACTGAGATATGAGCGTTTATAATGTTGGAACGTTTACATCGATTTCTCAAAAACTAGTCGATTTATTTAAGAATAATTACACCGTTAGATAGAAAATTGAACGGCAAATCTAAAACTATATAAATATTGAAGATTGGTTAACATTTGACTGAGATATGAGCGTTTATAATATTGGTACGTTTACATCGATTTCTCAAAAACTAGTCGATTTATTTTAAAAAAATTACACCGTTAAATAGAAAATTGAACGGCAAATCTAAAACTATATAAATATTGAAGATTGGTTAACATTTGACTGAGATATGAGCGTTTATAATGTTGGTACGTTTACATCGATTTCTCAAAAACTAGTTGATTTATTTAAAAAAATTACACCGTTAAATAGAAAATTGAACGGCGAATCTAAAACTATATCAATATTGAAGATTAGTTAACATTTGACTGAGATATGAGCGTTTATAATGTTGGAACATTTACATCGATAACTCGAAACAAATTACACCATTAGATAGGAAATTGAATGGCGAACAGGGTAGGTTTGGTTCGGTTAGGTTAGGTGAACTTTTTTTTTTTTTTTTTATGAGATATGAGCGTTTATAATGTTGGTACGTTTACATCGATTTCTCAAAAACTAGTTGATTTATTTAAAAAAATTACAAAGTTAGATAGAAAATTGAACGGCGAATCTAAAACTATATCAATATTGAAGATTGGTTAACATTTGACTGAGATATGAGCGTTTATAATGTTGGAACATTTACATCGATAACTCGAAACAAATTACACCATTAGATAGGAAATTGAATGACGAACAGGGTAGGTTTGGTTCGGTTAGGTTAGGTGAACTTTTTTTTTTTTTTTTTTAATGAGATATGAGCGTTTATAATGTTGGTACGTTTACATCGATTTCTCAAAAACTAGTTGATTTATTTAAAAAAATTACACAGTTAGATAGAAAATTGAACGGCGAATCTAAAACTATATCAATATTGAAGATTGGTTAACATTTGACTGAGATATGAGCGTTTATAATGTTGGTACGTTTACATCGATTTCTCAAAAACTAGTTGATTTATTTAAAAAAATTACACAGTTAGATAGAAAATTGAACGGCAAATCTAAAACTATATCAATATTGAAGATTGGTTAACATTTGACTGAGATATGAGCGTTTATAATGTTGGAACATTTACATCGATAACTCGAAACAAATTACACCATTAGATAGGAAATTGAATGGCGAACAGGGTAGGTTTGGTTCGGTTAGGTTAGGTGAACTTTTTTTTTTTTTTTATGAGATATGAGCGTTTATAATGTTGGTACGTTTACATCGATTTCTCAAAAACTAGTCGATTTATTTAAGAATAATTACACCGTTAGATAGAAAATTGAACGGCAAATCTAAAACTATATAAATATTGAAGATTGGTTAACATTTGACTGAGATATGAGCGTTTATAATGTTGGTACGTTTACATCGATTTCTCAAAAACTAGTTGATTTATTTAAAAAAATTACACCGTTAAATAGAAAATTGAACGGCGAATCTAAAACTATATCAATATTGAAGATTAGTTAACATTTGACTGAGATATGAGCGTTTATAATGTTGGAACATTTACATCGATAACTCGAAACAAATTACACCATTAGATAGGAAATTGAATGGCGAACAGGGTAGGTTTGGTTCGGTTAGGTTAGGTGAACTTTTTTTTTTTTTTTTTATGAGATATGAGCGTTTATAATGTTGGTACGTTTACATCGATTTCTCAAAAACTAGTTGATTTATTTAAAAAAATTACACAGTTAGATAGAAAATTGAACGGCAAATCTAAAACTATATCAATATTGAAGATTGGTTAACATTTGACTGAGATATGAGCGTTTATAATGTTGGAACATTTACATCGATAACTCGAAACAAATTACACCATTAGATAGGAAATTGAATGGAGAACAGGGTAGGTTTGGTTCGGTTAGGTTAGGTGAACTTTTTTTTTTTTTTTTTATGAGATTTGAGCGTTTATAATGTTGGTACGTTTACATCGATTTCTCAAAAACTAGTTGATTTATTTAAAAAAATTACAAAGTTAGATAGAAAATTGAACGGCGAATCTAAAACTATATCAATATTGAAGATTGGTTAACATTTGACTGAGATATGAGCGTTTATAATGTTGGAACGTTTACATCGATTTCTCAAAAACTAGTCGATTTATTTAAGAATAATTACACCGTTAGATAGAAAATTGAACGGCAAATCTAAAACTATATAAATATTGAAGATTGGTTAACATTTGACTGAGATATGAGCGTTTATAATATTGGTACGTTTACATCGATTTCTCAAAAACTAGTCGATTTATTTTAAAAAAATTACACCGTTAAATAGAAAATTGAACGGCAAATCTAAAACTATATAAATATTGAAGATTGGTTAACATTTGACTGAGATATGAGCGTTTATAATGTTGGTACGTTTACATCGATTTCTCAAAAACTAGTTGATTTATTTAAAAAAATTACACCGTTAAATAGAAAATTGAACGGCGAATCTAAAACTATATCAATATTGAAGATTAGTTAACATTTGACTGAGATATGAGCGTTTATAATGTTGGAACATTTACATCGATAACTCGAAACAAATTACACCATTAGATAGGAAATTGAATGGCGAACAGGGTAGGTTTGGTTCGGTTAGGTTAGGTGAACTTTTTTTTTTTTTTTTTTATGAGATATGAGCGTTTATAATGTTGGTACGTTTACATCGATTTCTCAAAAACTAGTTGATTTATTTAAAAAAATTACAAAGTTAGATAGAAAATTGAACGGCGAATCTAAAACTATATCAATATTGAAGATTGGTTAACATTTGACTGAGATATGAGCGTTTATAATGTTGGAACATTTACATCGATAACTCGAAACAAATTACACCATTAGATAGGAAATTGAATGACGAACAGGGTAGGTTTGGTTCGGTTAGGTTAGGTGAACTTTTTTTTTTTTTTTTTAATGAGATATGAGCGTTTATAATGTTGGTACGTTTACATCGATTTCTCAAAAACTAGTTGATTTATTTAAAAAAATTACACAGTTAGATAGAAAATTGAACGGCGAATCTAAAACTATATCAATATTGAAGATTGGTTAACATTTGACTGAGATATGAGCGTTTATAATGTTGGTACGTTTACATCGATTTCTCAAAAACTAGTTGATTTATTTAAAAAAATTACACAGTTAGATAGAAAATTGAACGGCAAATCTAAAACTATATCAATATTGAAGATTGGTTAACATTTGACTGAGATATGAGCGTTTATAATGTTGGAACATTTACATCGATAACTCGAAACAAATTACACCATTAGATAGGAAATTGAATGGCGAACAGGGTAGGTTTGGTTCGGTTAGGTTAGGTGAACTTTTTTTTTTTTTTTATGAGATATGAGCGTTTATAATGTTGGTACGTTTACATCGATTTCTCAAAAACTAGTCGATTTATTTAAGAATAATTACACCGTTAGATAGAAAATTGAACGGCAAATCTAAAACTATATAAATATTGAAGATTGGTTAACATTTGACTGAGATATGAGCGTTTATAATGTTGGTACGTTTACATCGATTTCTCAAAAACTAGTTGATTTATTTAAAAAAATTACACAGTTAGATAGAAAATTGAACGGCAAATCTAAAACTATATCAATATTGAAGATTGGTTAACATTTGACTGAGATATGAGCGTTTATAATGTTGGAACATTTACATCGATAACTCGAAACAAATTACACCATTAGATAGGAAATTGAATGGCGAACAGGGTAGGTTTGGTTCGGTTAGGTTAGGTGAACTTTTTTTTTTTTTTTATGAGATATGAGCGTTTATAATGTTGGTACGTTTACATCGATTTCTCAAAAACTAGTTGATTTATTTTAAAAAAATTACACCGTTAAATAGAAAATTGAACGGCGAATCTAAAACTATATCAATATTGAAGATTGGTTAACATTTGACTGAGATATGAGCGTTTATAATGTTGGTACGTTTACATCGATTTCTCAAAAACTAGTTGATTTATTTAAAAAAATTACACAGTTAGATAGAAAATTGAACGGCAAATCTAAAACTATATCAATATTGAAGATTGGTTAACATTTCACTGAGATATGAGCGTTTATAATGTTGGAACATTTACATCGATAACTCGAAACAAATTACACCATTAGATAGGAAATTGAATGGCGAACAGGGTAGGTTTGGTTCGGTTAGGTTAGGTGAACTTTTTTTTTTTTTTTATGAGATATGAGCGTTTATAATGTTGGTACGTTTACATCGATTTCTCAAAAACTAGTTGATTTATTTTAAAAAAATTACACCGTTAAATAGAAAATTGAACGGCGAATCTAAAACTATATAAATATTGAAGATTGGTTAACATTTGACTGAGATATGAGCGTTTATAATGTTGGTACGTTTACATCGATTTCTCAAAAACTAGTCGATTTATTTAAAAAAATTACACCGTTAGATAGAAAATTGAACGGCAAATCTAAAACTATATAAATATTGAAGATTGGTTAACATTTGACTGAGATATGAGCGTTTATAATGTTGGTACGTTTACATCGATTTCTCAAAAACTAGTTGATTTATTTAAAAAAATTACACCGTTAAATAGAAAATTGAACGGCGAATCTAAAACTATATCAATATTGAAGATTAGTTAACATTTGACTGAGATATGAGCGTTTATAATGTTGGAACATTTACATCGATAACTCGAAACAAATTACACCATTAGATAGGAAATTGAATGGCGAACAGGGTAGGTTTGGTTCGGTTAGGTTAGGTGAACTTTTTTTTTTTTTTTTATGAGATATGAGCGTTTATAATGTTGGTACGTTTACATCGATTTCTCAAAAACTAGTTGATTTATTTAAAAAAATTACAAAGTTAGATAGAAAATTAAACGGCGAATCTAAAACTATATCAATATTGAAGATTGGTTAACATTTGACTGAGATATGAGCGTTTATAATGTTGGAACGTTTACATCGATTTCTCAAAAACTAGTCGATTTATTTAAGAATAATTACACCGTTAGATAGAAAATTGAACGGCAAATCTAAAACTATATAAATATTGAAGATTGGTTAACATTTGACTGAGATATGAGCGTTTATAATATTGGTACGTTTACATCGATTTCTCAAAAACTAGTCGATTTATTTAAGAATAATTACACCGTAAGATAGAAAATTGAACGGCAAATCTAAAACTATATAAATATTGAAGATTGGTTAACATTTGACTGAGATATGAGCGTTTATAATGTTGGTACGTTTACATCGATTTCTCAAAAACTAGTTGATTTATTTAAAAAAATTACACCGTTAAATAGAAAATTGAACGGCGAATCTAAAACTATATCAATATTGAAGATTAGTTAACATTTGACTGAGATATGAGCGTTTATAATGTTGGAACATTTACATCGATAACTCGAAACAAATTACACCATTAGATAGGAAATTGAATGGCGAACAGGGTAGGTTTGGTTCGGTTAGGTTAGGTGAACTTTTTTTTTTTTTTTTTATGAGATATGAGCGTTTATAATGTTGGTACGTTTACATCGATTTCTCAAAAACTAGTTGATTTATTTAAAAAAATTACACAGTTAGATAGAAAATTGAACGGCGAATCTAAAACTATATCAATATTGAAGATTGGTTAACATTTGACTGAGATATGAGCGTTTATAATGTTGGTACGTTTACATCGATTTCTCAAAAACTAGTTGATTTATTTAAAAAAATTACACAGTTAGATAGAAAATTGAACGGCAAATCTAAAACTATATCAATATTGAAGATTGGTTAACATTTGACTGAGATATGAGCGTTTATAATGTTGGAACATTTACATCGATAACTCGAAACAAATTACACCATTAGATAGGAAATTGAATGGCGAACAGGGTAGGTTTGGTTCGGTTAGGTTAGGTGAACTTTTTTTTTTTTTATGAGATATGAGCGTTTATAATGTTGGTACGTTTACATCGATTTCTCAAAAACTAGTTGATTTATTTTAAAAAAATTACACCGTTAAATAGAAAATTGAACGGCGAATCTAAAACTATATCAATATTGAAGATTGGTTAACATTTGACTGAGATATGAGCGTTTATAATGTTGGTACGTTTACATCGATTTCTCAAAAACTAGTTGATTTATTTAAAAAAATTACACAGTTAGATAGAAAATTGAACGGCAAATCTAAAACTATATCAATATTGAAGATTGGTTAACATTTGACTGAGATATGAGCGTTTATAATGTTGGAACATTTACATCGATAACTCGAAACAAATTACACCATTAGATAGGAAATTGAATGGCGAACAGGGTAGGTTTGGTTCGGTTAGGTTAGGTGAACTTTTTTTTTTTTTTTTTTTATGAGATATGAGCGTTTATAATGTTGGTACGTTTACATCGATTTCTCAAAAACTAGTTGATTTATTTAAAAAAATTACACAGTTAGATAGAAAATTGAACGGCAAATCTAAAACTATATCAATATTGAAGATTGGTTAACATTTGACTGAGATATGAGCGTTTATAATGTTGGAACATTTACATCGATAACTCGAAACAAATTACACCATTAGATAGGAAATTGAATGGCGAACAGGGTAGGTTTGGTTCGGTTAGGTTAGGTGAACTTTTTTTTTTTTTTTTTATGAGATATGAGCGTTTATAATGTTGGTACGTTTACATCGATTTCTCAAAAACTAGTTGATTTATTTAAAAAAATTACACAGTTAGATAGAAAATTGAACGGCGAATCTAAAACTATATCAATATTGAAGATTGGTTAACATTTGACTGAGATATGAGCGTTTATAATGTTGGAACGTTTACATCGATTTCTCAAAAACTAGTCGATTTATTTAAGAATAATTACACCGTTAGATAGAAAATTGAACGGCAAATCTAAAACTATATCAATATTGAAGATTAGTTAACATTTGACTGAGATATGAGCGTTTATAATGTTGGAACATTTACATCGATAACTCGAAACAAATTACACCATTAGATAGGAAATTGAATGGCGAACAGGGTAGGTTTGGTTCGGTTAGGTTAGGTGAACTTTTTTTTTTTTTTTTTTATGAGATATGAGCGTTTATAATGTTGGTACGTTTACATCGATTTCTCAAAAACTAGTTGATTTATTTAAAAAAATTACACAGTTAGATAGAAAATTGAACGGCAAATCTAAAACTATATCAATATTGAAGATTGGTTAACATTTGACTGAGATATGAGCGTTTATAATGTTTGAACGTTTACATCGATTTCTCAAAAACTAGTCGATTTATTTAAGAATAATTACACCGTTAGATAGAAAATTGAACGGCAAATCTAAAACTATATAAATATTGAAGATTGGTTAACATTTGACTGAGATATGAGCGTTTATAATATTGGTACGTTTACATCGATTTCTCAAAAACTAGTCGATTTATTTAAGAATAATTACACCGTAAGATAGAAAATTGAACGGCAAATCTAAAACTATATAAATATTGAAGATTGGTTAACATTTGACTGAGATATGAGCGTTTATAATGTTGGTACGTTTACATCGATTTCTCAAAAACTAGTTGATTTATTTAAAAAAATTACACCGTTAAATAGAAAATTGAACGGCGAATCTAAAACTATATCAATATTGAAGATTAGTTAACATTTGACTGAGATATGAGCGTTTATAATGTTGGAACATTTACATCGATAACTCGAAACAAATTACACCATTAGATAGGAAATTGAATGGCGAACAGGGTAGGTTTGGTTCGGTTAGGTTAGGTGAACTTTTTTTTTTTTTTTTTATGAGATATGAGCGTTTATAATGTTGGTACGTTTACATCGATTTCTCAAAAACTAGTTGATTTATTTAAAAAAATTACACAGTTAGATAGAAAATTGAACGGCGAATCTAAAACTATATCAATATTGAAGATTGGTTAACATTTGACTGAGATATGAGCGTTTATAATGTTGGTACGTTTACATCGATTTCTCAAAAACTAGTTGATTTATTTAAAAAAATTACACAGTTAGATAGAAAATTGAACGGCAAATCTAAAACTATATCAATATTGAAGATTGGTTAACATTTGACTGAGATATGAGCGTTTATAATGTTGGAACATTTACATCGATAACTCGAAACAAATTACACCATTAGATAGGAAATTGAATGGCGAACAGGGTAGGTTTGGTTCGGTTAGGTTAGGTGAACTTTTTTTTTTTTTATGAGATATGAGCGTTTATAATGTTGGTACGTTTACATCGATTTCTCAAAAACTAGTTGATTTATTTTAAAAAAATTACACCGTTAAATAGAAAATTGAACGGCGAATCTAAAACTATATCAATATTGAAGATTGGTTAACATTTGACTGAGATATGAGCGTTTATAATGTTGGTACGTTTACATCGATTTCTCAAAAACTAGTTGATTTATTTAAAAAAATTACACAGTTAGATAGAAAATTGAACGGCAAATCTAAAACTATATCAATATTGAAGATTGGTTAACATTTGACTGAGATATGAGCGTTTATAATGTTGGAACATTTACATCGATAACTCGAAACAAATTACACCATTAGATAGGAAATTGAATGGCGAACAGGGTAGGTTTGGTTCGGTTAGGTTAGGTGAACTTTTTTTTTTTTTTTTTTTTATGAGATATGAGCGTTTATAATGTTGGTACGTTTACATCGATTTCTCAAAAACTAGTTGATTTATTTAAAAAAATTACACAGTTAGATAGAAAATTGAACGGCAAATCTAAAACTATATCAATATTGAAGATTGGTTAACATTTGACTGAGATATGAGCGTTTATAATGTTGGAACATTTACATCGATAACTCGAAACAAATTACACCATTAGATAGGAAATTGAATGGCGAACAGGGTAGGTTTGGTTCGGTTAGGTTAGGTGAACTTTTTTTTTTTTTTTTTATGAGATATGAGCGTTTATAATGTTGGTACGTTTACATCGATTTCTCAAAAACTAGTTGATTTATTTAAAAAAATTACACAGTTAGATAGAAAATTGAACGGCGAATCTAAAACTATATCAATATTGAAGATTGGTTAACATTTGACTGAGATATGAGCGTTTATAATGTTGGAACGTTTACATCGATTTCTCAAAAACTAGTCGATTTATTTAAGAATAATTACACCGTTAGATAGAAAATTGAACGGCAAATCTAAAACTATATCAATATTGAAGATTAGTTAACATTTGACTGAGATATGAGCGTTTATAATGTTGGAACATTTACATCGATAACTCGAAACAAATTACACCATTAGATAGGAAATTGAATGGCGAACAGGGTAGGTTTGGTTCGGTTAGGTTAGGTGAACTTTTTTTTTTTTTTTTTTTATGAGATATGAGCGTTTATAATGTTGGTACGTTTACATCGATTTCTCAAAAACTAGTTGATTTATTTAAAAAAATTACACAGTTAGATAGAAAATTGAACGGCAAATCTAAAACTATATCAATATTGAAGATTGGTTAACATTTGACTGAGATATGAGCGTTTATAATGTTGGTACGTTTACATCGATTTCTCAAAAACTAGTTGATTTATTTAAAAAAATTAAACAGTTAGATAGAAAATTGAACGGCGAATCTAAAACTATATCAATATTGAAGATTGGTTAACATTTGACTAAGATATGAGCGTTTATAATGTTGGAACATTTACATCGATAACTCGAAACAAATTACACCATTAGATAGGAAATTGAATGGCGAACAGGGTAGGTTTGGTTCGGTTAGGTTAGGTGAACTTTTTTTTTTTTTTTTATGAGATATGAGCGTTTATAATGTTGGTACGTTTACATCGATTTCTCAAAAACTAGTTGATTTATTTAAAAAAATTACACAGTTAGATAGAAAATTGAACGGCAAATCTAAAACTATATCAATATTGAAGATTGGTTAACATTTGACTGAGATATGAGCGTTTATAATGTTGGTACGTTTACATCGATTTCTCAAAAACTAGTTGATTTATTTTAAAAAAATTACACCGTTAAATAGAAAATTGAACGGCGAATCTAAAACTATATCAATATTGAAGATTTGTTAACATTTGACTGAGATATGAGCGTTTATAATGTTGGAACATTTACATCGATAACTCGAAACAAATTACACCATTAGATAGGAAATTGAATGGCGAACAGGGTAGGTTTGGTTCGGTTAGGTTAGGTGAACTTTTTATTTTTTATTTTATGAGATATGAGCGTTTATAATGTTGGTACGTTTACATCGATTTCTCAAAAACTAGTTGATTTATTTAAAAAAATTACACAGTTAGATAGAAAATTGAACGGCGAATCTAAAACTATATCAATATTGAAGATTGGTTAACATTTGACTGAGATATGAGCGTTTATAATGTTGGAACGTTTACATCGATTTCTCAAAAACTAGTCGATTTATTTAAGAATAATTACACCGTTAGATAGAAAATTGAACGGCAAATCTAAAACTATATAAATATTGAAGATTGGTTAACATTTGACTGAGATATGAGCGTTTATAATGTTGGTACGTTTACATCGATTTCTCAAAAACTAGTCGATTTATTTAAGAATAATTACACCGTTAGATAGAAAATTGAACGGCAAATCTAAAACTATATCAATATTGAAGATTGGTTAACATTTGACTGAGATATGAGCGTTTATAATGTTGGTACGTTTACATCGATTTCTCAAAAACTAGTTGATTTATTTAAAAAAATTACACCGTTAAATAGAAAATTGAACGGCGAATCTAAAACTATATCAATATTGAAGATTAGTTAACATTTGACTGAGATATGAGCGTTTATAATGTTGGAACATTTACATCGATAACTCGAAACAAATTACACCATTAGATAGGAAATTGAATGGCGAACAGGGTAGGTTTGGTTCGGTTAGGTTAGGTGAACTTTTTTTTTTTTTTTTTTATGAGATATGAGCGTTTATAATGTTGGTACGTTTACATCGATTTCTCAAAAACTAGTTGATTTATTTAAAAAAATTACACAGTTAGATAGAAAATTGAACGGCAAATCTAAAACTATATCAATATTGAAGATTGGTTAACATTTGACTGAGATATGAGCGTTTATAATGTTGGAACATTTACATCGATAACTCGAAACAAATTACACCATTAGATAGGAAATTGAATGGAGAACAGGGTAGGTTTGGTTCGGTTAGGTTAGGTGAACTTTTTTTTTTTTTTTTATGAGATTTGAGCGTTTATAATGTTGGTACGTTTACATCGATTTCTCAAAAACTAGTTGATTTATTTAAAAAAATTACAAAGTTAGATAGAAAATTGAACGGCGAATCTAAAACTATATCAATATTGAAGATTGGTTAACATTTGACTGAGATATGAGCGTTTATAATGTTGGAACATTTACATCGATAACTCGAAACAAATTACACCATTAGATAGGAAATTGAATGGCGAACAGGGTAGGTTTGGTTCGGTTAGGTTAGGTGAACTTTTTTTTTTTTTTTTTTTATGAGATATGAGCGTTTATAATGTTGGTACGTTTACATCGATTTCTCAAAAACTAGTTGATTTATTTAAAAAAATTACACCGTTAGATAGAAAATTGAACGGCAAATCTAAAACTATATAAATATTGAAGATTGGTTAACATTTGACTGAGATATGAGCGTTTATAATGTTGGTACGTTTACATCGATTTCTCAAAAACTAGTTGATTTATTTAAAAAAATTACACCGTTAAATAGAAAATTGAACGGCGAATCTAAAACTATATCAATATTGAAGATTAGTTAACATTTGACTGAGATATGAGCGTTTATAATGTTGGAACATTTACATCGATAACTCGAAACAAATTACACCATTAGATAGGAAATTGAATGGCGAACAGGGTAGGTTTGGTTCGGTTAGGTTAGGTGAACTTTTTTTTTTTTTTTTTATGAGATATGAGCGTTTATAATGTTGGTACGTTTACATCGATTTCTCAAAAACTAGTTGATTTATTTAAAAAAATTACAAAGTTAGATAGAAAATTGAACGGCGAATCTAAAACTATATCAATATTGAAGATTGGTTAACATTTGACTGAGATATGAGCGTTTATAATGTTGGAACATTTACATCGATAACTCGAAACAAATTACACCATTAGATAGGAAATTGAATGACGAACAGGGTAGGTTTGGTTCGGTTAGGTTAGGTGAACTTTTTTTTTTTTTTTTTAATGAGATATGAGCGTTTATAATGTTGGTACGTTTACATCGATTTCTCAAAAACTAGTTGATTTATTTAAAAAAATTACACAGTTAGATAGAAAATTGAACGGCGAATCTAAAACTATATCAATATTGAAGATTGGTTAACATTTGACTGAGATATGAGCGTTTATAATGTTGGTACGTTTACATCGATTTCTCAAAAACTAGTTGATTTATTTAAAAAAATTACACAGTTAGATAGAAAATTGAACGGCAAATCTAAAACTATATCAATATTGAAGATTGGTTAACATTTGACTGAGATATGAGCGTTTATAATGTTGGAACATTTACATCGATAACTCGAAACAAATTACACCATTAGATAGGAAATTGAATGGCGAACAGGGTAGGTTTGGTTCGGTTAGGTTAGGTGAACTTTTTTTTTTTTTTATGAGATATGAGCGTTTATAATGTTGGTACGTTTACATCGATTTCTCAAAAACTAGTTGATTTATTTTAAAAAAAATACACCGTTAAATAGAAAATTGAACGGCGAATCTAAAACTATATCAATATTGAAGATTGGTTAACATTTGACTGAGATATGAGCGTTTATAATGTTGGTACGTTTACATCGATTTCTCAAAAACTAGTTGATTTATTTAAAAAAATTACACAGTTAGATAGAAAATTGAACGGCAAATCTAAAACTATATCAATATTGAAGATTGGTTAACATTTGACTGAGATATGAGCGTTTATAATGTTGGAACATTTACATCGATAACTCGAAACAAATTACACCATTAGATAGGAAATTGAATGGCGAACAGGGTAGGTTTGGTTCGGTTAGGTTAGGTGAACTTTTTTTTTTTTTTTATGAGATATGAGCGTTTATAATGTTGGTACGTTTACATCGATTTCTCAAAAACTAGTTGATTTATTTTAAAAAAATTACACCGTTAAATAGAAAATTGAACGGCGAATCTAAAACTATATAAATATTGAAGATTGGTTAACATTTGACTGAGATATGAGCGTTTATAATGTTGGTACGTTTACATCGATTTCTCAAAAACTAGTCGATTTATTTAAGAATAATTACACCGTTAGATAGAAAATTGAACGGCAAATCTAAAACTATATAAATATTGAAGATTGGTTAACATTTGACTGAGATATGAGCGTTTATAATGTTGGTACGTTTACATCGATTTCTCAAAAACTAGTTGATTTATTTAAAAAAATTACACCGTTAAATAGAAAATTGAACGGCGAATCTAAAACTATATCAATATTGAAGATTAGTTAACATTTGACTGAGATATGAGCGTTTATAATGTTGGAACATTTACATCGATAACTCGAAACAAATTACACCATTAGATAGGAAATTGAATGGCGAACAGGGTAGGTTTGGTTCGGTTAGGTTAGGTGAACTTTTTTTTTTTTTTTTATGAGATATGAGCGTTTATAATGTTGGTACGTTTACATCGATTTCTCAAAAACTAGTTGATTTATTTAAAAAAATTACAAAGTTAGATAGAAAATTGAACGGCGAATCTAAAACTATATCAATATTGAAGATTGGTTAACATTTGACTGAGATATGAGCGTTTATAATGTTGGAACGTTTACATCGATTTCTCAAAAACTAGTCGATTTATTTAAGAATAATTACACCGTTAGATAGAAAATTGAACGGCAAATCTAAAACTATATAAATATTGAAGATTGGTTAACATTTGACTGAGATATGAGCGTTTATAATATTGGTACGTTTACATCGATTTCTCAAAAACTAGTCGATTTATTTAAGAATAATTACACCGTAAGATAGAAAATTGAACGGCAAATCTAAAACTATATAAATATTGAAGATTGGTTAACATTTGACTGAGATATGAGCGTTTATAATGTTGGTACGTTTACATCGATTTCTCAAAAACTAGTTGATTTATTTAAAAAAATTACACCGTTAAATAGAAAATTGAACGGCGAATCTAAAACTATATCAATATTGAAGATTAGTTAACATTTGACTGAGATATGAGCGTTTATAATGTTGGAACATTTACATCGATAACTCGAAACAAATTACACCATTAGATAGGAAATTGAATGGCGAACAGGGTAGGTTTGGTTCGGTTAGGTTAGGTGAACTTTTTTTTTTTTTTTTTTATGAGATATGAGCGTTTATAATGTTGGTACGTTTACATCGATTTCTCAAAAACTAGTTGATTTATTTAAAAAAATTACACAGTTAGATAGAAAATTGAACGGCGAATCTAAAACTATATCAATATTGAAGATTGGTTAACATTTGACTGAGATATGAGCGTTTATAATGTTGGTACGTTTACATCGATTTCTCAAAAACTAGTTGATTTATTTAAAAAAATTACACAGTTAGATAGAAAATTGAACGGCAAATCTAAAACTATATCAATATTGAAGATTGGTTAACATTTGACTGAGATATGAGCGTTTATAATGTTGGAACATTTACATCGATAACTCGAAACAAATTACACCATTAGATAGGAAATTGAATGGCGAACAGGGTAGGTTTGGTTCGGTTAGGTTAGGTGAACTTTTTTTTTTTTTTTATGAGATATGAGCGTTTATAATGTTGGTACGTTTACATCGATTTCTCAAAAACTAGTTGATTTATTTTAAAAAAATTACACCGTTAAATAGAAAATTGAACGGCGAATCTAAAACTATATCAATATTGAAGATTGGTTAACATTTGACTGAGATATGAGCGTTTATAATGTTGGTACGTTTACATCGATTTCTCAAAAACTAGTTGATTTATTTAAAAAAATTACACAGTTAGATAGAAATTGAACGGCAAATCTAAAACTATATCAATATTGAAGATTGGTTAACATTTGACTGAGATATGAGCGTTTATAATGTTGGAACATTTACATCGATAACTCGAAACAAATTACACCATTAGATAGGAAATTGAATGGCGAACAGGGTAGGTTTGGTTCGGTTAGGTTAGGTGAACTTTTTTTTTTTTTTTTTTTATGAGATATGAGCGTTTATAATGTTGGTACGTTTACATCGATTTCTCAAAAACTAGTTGATTTATTTTAAAAAAATTACACCGTTAAATAGAAAATTGAACGGCGAATCTAAAACTATATCAATATTGAAGATTGGTTAACATTTGACTGAGATATGAGCGTTTATAATGTTGGTACGTTTACATCGATTTCTCAAAAACTAGTTGATTTATTTAAAAAAATTACACAGTTAGATAGAAATTGAACGGCAAATCTAAAACTATATCAATATTGAAGATTGGTTAACATTTGACTGAGATATGAGCGTTTATAATGTTGGAACATTTACATCGATAACTCGAAACAAATTACACCATTAGATAGGAAATTGAATGGCGAACAGGGTAGGTTTGGTTCGGTTAGGTTAGGTGAACTTTTTTTTTTTTTTTTTTTATGAGATATGAGCGTTTATAATGTTGGTACGTTTACATCGATTTCTCAAAAACTAGTTGATTTATTTAAAAAAATTACACAGTTAGATAGAAAATTGAACGGCAAATCTAAAACTATATCAATATTGAAGATTGGTTAACATTTGACTGAGATATGAGCGTTTATAATGTTGGAACATTTACATCGATAACTCGAAACAAATTACACCATTAGATAGGAAATTGAATGGCGAACAGGGTAGGTTTGGTTCGGTTAGGTTAGGTGAACTTTTTTTTTTTTTTTTTATGAGATATGAGCGTTTATAATGTTGGTACGTTTACATCGATTTCTCAAAAACTAGTTGATTTATTTAAAAAAATTACACAGTTAGATAGAAAATTGAACGGCGAATCTAAAACTATATCAATATTGAAGATTGGTTAACATTTGACTGAGATATGAGCGTTTATAATGTTGGAACGTTTACATCGATTTCTCAAAAACTAGTCGATTTATTTAAGAATAATTACACCGTTAGATAGAAAATTGAACGGCAAATCTAAAACTATATCAATATTGAAGATTAGTTAACATTTGACTGAGATATGAGCGTTTATAATGTTGGAACATTTACATCGATAACTCGAAACAAATTACACCATTAGATAGGAAATTGAATGGCGAACAGGGTAGGTTTGGTTCGGTTAGGTTAGGTGAACTTTTTTTTTTTTTTTTTTATGAGATATGAGCGTTTATAATGTTGGTACGTTTACATCGATTTCTCAAAAACTAGTTGATTTATTTAAAAAAATTACACAGTTAGATAGAAAATTGAACGGCAAATCTAAAACTATATCAATATTGAAGATTGGTTAACATTTGACTGAGATATGAGCGTTTATAATGTTGGTACGTTTACATCGATTTCTCAAAAACTAGTTGATTTATTTAAAAAAATTAAACAGTTAGATAGAAAATTGAACGGCGAATCTAAAACTATATCAATATTGAAGATTGGTTAACATTTGACTAAGATATGAGCGTTTATAATGTTGGAACATTTACATCGATAACTCGAAACAAATTACACCATTAGATAGGAAATTGAATGGCGAACAGGGTAGGTTTGGTTCGGTTAGGTTAGGTGAACTTTTTTTTTTTTTTTATGAGATATGAGCGTTTATAATGTTGGTACGTTTACATCGATTTCTCAAAAACTAGTTGATTTATTTAAAAAAATTACACAGTTAGATAGAAAATTGAACGGCAAATCTAAAACTATATCAATATTGAAGATTGGTTAACATTTGACTGAGATATGAGCGTTTATAATGTTGGTACGTTTACATCGATTTCTCAAAAACTAGTTGATTTATTTTAAAAAAATTACACCGTTAAATAGAAAATTGAACGGCGAATCTAAAACTATATCAATATTGAAGATTAGTTAACATTTGACTGAGATATGAGCGTTTATAATGTTGGAACATTTACATCGATAACTCGAAACAAATTACACCATTAGATAGGAAATTGAATGGCGAACAGGGTAGGTTTGGTTCGGTTAGGTTAGGTGAACTTTTTATTTTTTATTTTATGAGATATGAGCGTTTATAATGTTGGTACGTTTACATCGATTTCTCAAAAACTAGTTGATTTATTTAAAAAAATTACACAGTTAGATAGAAAATTGAACGGCGAATCTAAAACTATATCAATATTGAAGATTGGTTAACATTTGACTGAGATATGAGCGTTTATAATGTTGGAACGTTTACATCGATTTCTCAAAAACTAGTCGATTTATTTAAGAATAATTACACCGTTAGATAGAAAATTGAACGGCAAATCTAAAACTATATAAATATTGAAGATTGGTTAACATTTGACTGAGATATGAGCGTTTATAATGTTGGTACGTTTACATCGATTTCTCAAAAACTAGTCGATTTATTTAAGAATAATTACACCGTTAGATAGAAAATTGAACGGCAAATCTAAAACTATATAAATATTGAAGATTGGTTAACATTTGACTGAGATATGAGCGTTTATAATGTTGGTACGTTTACATCGATTTCTCAAAAACTAGTTGATTTATTTAAAAAAATTACACCGTTAAATAGAAAATTGAACGGCGAATCTAAAACTATATCAATATTGAAGATTAGTTAACATTTGACTGAGATATGAGCGTTTATAATGTTGGAACATTTACATCGATAACTCGAAACAAATTACACCATTAGATAGGAAATTGAATGGCGAACAGGGTAGGTTTGGTTCGGTTAGGTTAGGTGAACTTTTTTTTTTTTTTTTTTATGAGATATGAGCGTTTATAATGTTGGTACGTTTACATCGATTTCTCAAAAACTAGTTGATTTATTTAAAAAAATTACACAGTTAGATAGAAAATTGAACGGCAAATCTAAAACTATATCAATATTGAAGATTGGTTAACATTTGACTGAGATATGAGCGTTTATAATGTTGGAACATTTACATCGATAACTCGAAACAAATTACACCATTAGATAGGAAATTGAATGGAGAACAGGGTAGGTTTGGTTCGGTTAGGTTAGGTGAACTTTTTTTTTTTTTTTTTATGAGATTTGAGCGTTTATAATGTTGGTACGTTTACATCGATTTCTCAAAAACTAGTTGATTTATTTAAAAAAATTACAAAGTTAGATAGAAAATTGAACGGCGAATCTAAAACTATATCAATATTGAAGATTGGTTAACATTTGACTGAGATATGAGCGTTTATAATGTTGGAACATTTACATCGATAACTCGAAACAAATTACACCATTAGATAGGAAATTGAATGGCGAATAGGGTAGGTTTGGTTCGGTTAGGTTAGGTGAACTTTTTTTTTTTTTTTTTTATGAGATATGAGCGTTTATAATGTTGGTACGTTTACATCGATTTCTCAAAAACTAGTTGATTTATTTAAAAAAATTACACAGTTAGATAGAAAATTGAACGGCAAATCTAAAACTATATCAATATTGAAGATTGGTTAACATTTGACTGAGATATGAGCGTTTATAATGTTGGAACATTTACATCGATAACTCGAAACAAATTACACCATTAGATAGGAAATTGAATGACGAACAGGGTAGGTTTGGTTCGGTTAGGTTAGGTGAACTTTTTTTTTTTTTTTTTATGAGATATGAGCGTTTATAATGTTGGTACGTTTACATCGATTTCTCAAAAACTAGTTGATTTATTTAAAAAAATTACACAGTTAGATAGAAAATTGAACGGCGAATCTAAAACTATATCAATATTGAAGATTAGTTAACATTTGACTGAGATATGAGCGTTTATAATGTTGGAACATTTACATCGATAACTCGAAACAAATTACACCATTAGATAGGAAATTGAATGGCGAACAGGGTAGGTTTGGTTCGGTTAGGTTAGGTGAACTTTTTTTTTTTTTTTTTTATGAGATATGAGCGTTTATAATGTTGGTACGTTTGCATCGATTTCTCAAAAACTAGTTGATTTATTTAAAAAAATTACACAGTTAGATAGAAAATTGAACGGCAAATCTAAAACTATATCAATATTGAAGATTGGTTAACATTTGACTGAGATATGAGCGTTTATAATGTTGGAACATTTACATCGATAACTCGAAACAAATTACACCATTAGATAGGAAATTGAATGGCGAACAGGGTAGGTTTGGTTCGGTTAGGTTAGGTGAACTTTTTTTTTTTTTTATGAGATATGAGCGTTTATAATGTTGGTACGTTTACATCGATTTCTCAAAAACTAGTTGATTTATTTAAAAAAATTACACAGTTAGATAGAAAATTGAACGGCGAATCTAAAACTATATCAATATTGAAGATTGGTTAACATTTGACTGAGATATGAGCGTTTATAATGTTGGAACGTTTACATCGATTTCTCAAAAACTAGTCGATTTATTTAAGAATAATTACACCGTTAGATAGAAAATTGAACGGCGAATCTAAAACTATATCAATATTGAAGATTAGTTAACATTTGACTGAGATATGAGCGTTTATAATGTTGGAACATTTACATCGATAACTCGAAACAAATTACACCATTAGATAGGAAATTGAATGGCGAACAGGGTAGGTTTGGTTCGGTTAGGTTAGGTGAACTTTTTTTTTTTTTTTTATGAGATATGAGCGTTTATAATGTTGGTACGTTTACATCGATTTCTCAAAAACTAGTTGATTTATTTAAAAAAATTACACCGTTAAATAGAAAATTGAACGGCGAATCTAAAACTATATCAATATTGAAGATTGGTTAACATTTGACTGAGATATGAGCGTTTATAATGTTGGTACGTTTACATCGATTTCTCAAAAACTAGTTGATTTATTTAAAAAAATTACACAGTTAGATAGAAAATTGAACGGCAAATCTAAAACTATATCAATATTGAAGATTGGTTAACATTTGACTGAGATATGAGCGTTTATAATGTTGGTACGTTTACATCGATTTCTCAAAAACTAGTTGATTTATTTTAAAAAAGTTACACCGTTAAATAGAAAATTGAACGGCGAATCTAAAACTATATCAATATTGAAGATTAGTTAACATTTGACTGAGATATGAGCGTTTATAATGTTGGAACATTTACATCGATAACTCGAAACAAATTACACCATTAGATAGGAAATTGAATGGCGAACAGGGTAGGTTTGGTTCGGTTAGGTTAGGTGAACTTTTTATTTTTTATTTTATGAGATATGAGCGTTTATAATGTTGGTACGTTTACATCGATTTCTCAAAAACTAGTTGATTTATTTAAAAAAATTACACAGTTAGATAGAAAATTGAACGGCAAATCTAAAACTATATCAATATTGAAGATTGGTTAACATTTGACTGAGATATGAGCGTTTATAATGTTGGAACATTTACATCGATAACTCGAAACAAATTACACCATTAGATAGGAAATTGAATGGCGAATAGGGTAGGTTTGGTTCGGTTAGGTTAGGTGAACTTTTTTTTTTTTTTTTTATGAGATATGAGCGTTTATAATGTTGGTACGTTTACATCGATTTCTCAAAAACTAGTTGATTTATTTAAAAAAATTACACAGTTAGATAGAAAATTGAACGGCAAATCTAAAACTATATCAATATTGAAGATTGGTTAACATTTGACTGAGATATGAGCGTTTATAATGTTGGAACATTTACATCGATAACTCGAAACAAATTACACCATTAGATAGGAAATTGAATGACGAACAGGGTAGGTTTGGTTCGGTTAGGTTAGGTGAACTTTTTTTTTTTTTTTTTATGAGATATGAGCGTTTATAATGTTGGTACGTTTACATCGATTTCTCAAAAACTAGTTGATTTATTTAAAAAAATTACACAGTTAGATAGAAAATTGAACGGCGAATCTAAAACTATATCAATATTGAAGATTGGTTAACATTTGACTGAGATATGAGCGTTTATAATGTTGGAACATTTACATCGATAACTCGAAACAAATTACACCATTAGATAGGAAATTGAATGGCGAACAGGGTAGGTTTGGTTCGGTTAGGTTAGGTGAACTTTTTTTTTTTTTTTAATGAGATATGAGCGTTTATAATGTTGGTACGTTTACATCGATTTCTCAAAAACTAGTTGATTTATTTAAAAAAATTACACAGTTAGATAGAAAATTGAACGGCGAATCTAAAACTATATCAATATTGAAGATTGGTTAACATTTGACTGAGATATGAGCGTTTATAATGTTGGAACATTTACATCGATAACTCGAAACAAATTACACCATTAGATAGGAAATTGAATGACGAACAGGGTAGGTTTGGTTCGGTTAGGTTAGGTGAACTTTTTTTTTTTTTTTTTATGAGATATGAGCGTTTATAATGTTGGTACGTTTACATCGATTTCTCAAAAACTAGTTGATTTATTTAAAAAAATTACACAGTTAGATAGAAAATTGAACGGCGAATCTAAAACTATATCAATATTGAAGATTGGTTAACATTTGACTGAGATATGAGCGTTTATAATGTTGGAACATTTACATCGATAACTCGAAATTAATTACACCTTTAGATAGAAAATTGAACGGCGAATCTAAAACTATATCAATATTGAAGATTGGTTAACATTTGACTGAGATATGAGCGTTTATAATGTTGGAACGTTTACATCGATTTCTCAAAAACTAGTCGATTTATTTAAGAATAATTACACCTTTAGATAGAAAATTGAACGGCAAATCTAAAACTATATAAATATTGAAGATTGGTTAACATTTGACTGAGATATGAGCGTTTATAATGTTGGTACGTTTACATCGATTTCTCAAAAACTAGTCGATTTATTTAAGAATAATTACACCGTTAGATAGAAAATTGAACGGCAAATCTAAAACTATATAAATATTGAAGATTGGTTAACATTTGACTGAGATATGAGCGTTTATAATGTTGGTACGTTTACATCGATTTCTCAAAAACTAGTTGATTTATTTAAAAAAATTACACCGTTAAATAGAAAATTGAACGGCGAATCTAAAACTATATCAATATTGAAGATTAGTTAACATTTGACTGAGATATGAGCGTTTATAATGTTGGAACATTTACATCGATAACTCGAAACAAATTACACCATTAGATAGGAAATTGAATGGCGAACAGGGTAGGTTTGGTTCGGTTAGGTTAGGTGAACTTTTTTTTTTTTTTTTTATGAGATATGAGCGTTTATAATGTTGGTACGTTTACATCGATTTCTCAAAAACTAGTTGATTTATTTAAAAAAATTACACAGTTAGATAGAAAATTGAACGGCAAATCTAAAACTATATCAATATTGAAGATTGGTTAACATTTGACTGAGATATGAGCGTTTATAATGTTGGAACATTTACATCGATAACTCGAAACAAATTACACCATTAGATAGGAAATTGAATGGAGAACAGGGTAGGTTTGGTTCGGTTAGGTTAGGTGAACTTTTTTTTTTTTTTTTATGAGATTTGAGCGTTTATAATGTTGGTACGTTTACATCGATTTCTCAAAAACTAGTTGATTTATTTAAAAAAATTACAAAGTTAGATAGAAAATTGAACGGCAAATCTAAAACTATATCAATATTGAAGATTGGTTAACATTTGACTGAGATATGAGCGTTTATAATGTTGGAACATTTACATCGATAACTCGAAACAAATTACACCATTAGATAGGAAATTGAATGACGAACAGGGTAGGTTTGGTTCGGTTAGGTTAGGTGAACTTTTTTTTTTTTTTTTTTATGAGATATGAGCGTTTATAATGTTGGTACGTTTACATCGATTTCTCAAAAACTAGTTGATTTATTTAAAAAAATTACACAGTTAGATAGAAAATTGAACGGCGAATCTAAAACTATATCAATATTGAAGATTGGTTAACATTTGACTGAGATATGAGCGTTTATAATGTTGGTACGTTTACATCGATTTCTCAAAAACTAGTTGATTTATTTAAAAAAATTACACAGTTAGATAGAAAATTGAACGGCAAATCTAAAACTATATCAATATTGAAGATTGGTTAACATTTGACTGAGATATGAGCGTTTATAATGTTGGAACATTTACATCGATAACTCGAAACAAATTACACCATTAGATAGGAAATTGAATGGCGAACAGGGTAGGTTTGGTTCGGTTAGGTTAGGTGAACTTTTTTTTTTTTTTTTTTTGAGATATGAGCGTTTATAATGTTGGTACGTTTACATCGATTTCTCAAAAACTAGTTGATTTATTTTAAAAAAATATCACCGTTAAATAGAAAATTGAACGGCGAATCTAAAACTATATCAATATTGAAGATTGGTTAACATTTGACTGAGATATGAGCGTTTATAATGTTGGTACGTTTACATCGATTTCTCAAAAACTAGTTGATTTATTTAAAAAAATTACACAGTTAGATAGAAAATTGAACGGCAAATCTAAAACTATATCAATATTGAAGATTGGTTAACATTTGACTGAGATATGAGCGTTTATAATGTTGGAACATTTACATCGATAACTCGAAACAAATTACACCATTAGATAGGAAATTGAATGGCGAATAGGGTAGGTTTGGTTCGGTTAGGTTAGGTGAACTTTTTTTTTTTTTTTTTTTATGAGATATGAGCGTTTATAATGTTGGTACGTTTACATCGATTTCTCAAAAACTAGTTGATTTATTTAAAAAAATTACACAGTTAGATAGAAAATTGAACGGCAAATCTAAAACTATATCAATATTGAAGATTGGTTAACATTTGACTGAGATATGAGCGTTTATAATGTTGGAACATTTACATCGATAACTCGAAACAAATTACACCATTAGATAGGAAATTGAATGACGAACAGGGTAGGTTTGGTTCGGTTAGGTTAGGTGAACTTTTTTTTTTTTTTTTTTATGAGATATGAGCGTTTATAATGTTGGTACGTTTACATCGATTTCTCAAAAACTAGTTGATTTATTTAAAAAAATTACACAGTTAGATAGAAAATTGAACGGCGAATCTAAAACTATATCAATATTGAAGATTAGTTAACATTTGACTGAGATATGAGCGTTTATAATGTTGGAACATTTACATCGATAACTCGAAACAAATTACACCATTAGATAGGAAATTGAATGGCGAACAGGGTAGGTTTGGTTCGGTTAGGTTAGGTGAACTTTTTTTTTTTTTTTTTTATGAGATATGAGCGTTTATAATGTTGGTACGTTTGCATCGATTTCTCAAAAACTAGTTGATTTATTTAAAAAAATTACACAGTTAGATAGAAAATTGAACGGCAAATCTAAAACTATATCAATATTGAAGATTGGTTAACATTTGACTGAGATATGAGCGTTTATAATGTTGGAACATTTACATCGATAACTCGAAACAAATTACACCATTAGATAGGAAATTGAATGGCGAACAGGGTAGGTTTGGTTCGGTTAGGTTAGGTGAACTTTTTTTTTTTTTTTTATGAGATATGAGCGTTTATAATGTTGGTACGTTTACATCGATTTCTCAAAAACTAGTTGATTTATTTAAAAAAATTACACAGTTAGATAGAAAATTGAACGGCGAATCTAAAACTATATCAATATTGAAGATTGGTTAACATTTGACTGAGATATGAGCGTTTATAATGTTGGAACATTTACATCGATAACTCGAAACAAATTACACCATTAGATAGGAAATTGAATGACGAACAGGGTAGGTTTGGTTCGGTTAGGTTAGGTGAACTTTTTTTTTTTTTTTTTATGAGATATGAGCGTTTATAATGTTGGTACGTTTACATCGATTTCTCAAAAACTAGTTGATTTATTTAAAAAAATTACACAGTTAGATAGAAAATTGAACGGCGAATCTAAAACTATATCAATATTGAAGATTGGTTAACATTTGACTGAGATATGAGCGTTTATAATGTTGGAACATTTACATCGATAACTCGAAATTAATTACACCTTTAGATAGGAAATTGAATGGAGAACAGGGTAGGTTTGGTTCGGTTAGGTTAGGTGAACTTTTTTTTTTTTTTTTTATGAGATTTGAGCGTTTATAATGTTGGTACGTTTACATCGATTTCTCAAAAACTAGTTGATTTATTTAAAAAAATTACAAAGTTAGATAGAAAATTGAACGGCGAATCTAAAACTATATCAATATTGAAGATTGGTTAACATTTGACTGAGATATGAGCGTTTATAATGTTGGAACATTTACATCGATAACTCGAAACAAATTACACCATTAGATAGGAAATTGAATGACGAACAGGGTAGGTTTGGTTCGGTTAGGTTAGGTGAACTTTTTTTTTTTTTTTTTTATGAGATATGAGCGTTTATAATGTTGGTACGTTTACATCGATTTCTCAAAAACTAGTTGATTTATTTAAAAAAATTACACAGTTAGATAGAAAATTGAACGGCGAATCTAAAACTATATCAATATTGAAGATTGGTTAACATTTGACTGAGATATGAGCGTTTATAATGTTGGTACGTTTACATCGATTTCTCAAAAACTAGTTGATTTATTTAAAAAAATTACACAGTTAGATAGAAAATTGAACGGCAAATCTAAAACTATATCAATATTGAAGATTAGTTAACATTTGACTGAGATATGAGCGTTTATAATGTTGGAACATTTACATCGATAACTCGAAACAAATTACACCATTAGATAGGAAATTGAATGGCGAACAGGGTAGGTTTGGTTCGGTTAGGTTAGGTGAACTTTTTTTTTTTTTTTTTTATGAGATATGAGCGTTTATAATGTTGGTACGTTTACATCGATTTCTCAAAAACTAGTTGATTTATTTTAAAAAAATATCACCGTTAAATAGAAAATTGAACGGCGAATCTAAAACTATATCAATATTGAAGATTGGTTAACATTTGACTGAGATATGAGCGTTTATAATGTTGGTACGTTTACATCGATTTCTCAAAAACTAGTTGATTTATTTAAAAAAATTACACCGTTAAATAGAAAATTGAACGGCGAATCTAAAACTATATCAATATTGAAGATTAGTTAACATTTGACTGAGATATGAGCGTTTATAATGTTGGAACATTTACATCGATAACTCGAAACAAATTACACCATTAGATAGGAAATTGAATGACGAACAGGGTAGGTTTGGTTCGGTTAGGTTAGGTGAACTTTTTTTTTTTTTTTTTTATGAGATATGAGCGTTTATAATGTTGGTACGTTTACATCGATTTCTCAAAAACTAGTTGATTTATTTAAAAAAATTACACAGTTAGATAGAAAATTGAACGGCGAATCTAAAACTATATCAATATTGAAGATTAGTTAACATTTGACTGAGATATGAGCGTTTATAATGTTGGAACATTTACATCGATAACTCGAAACAAATTACACCATTAGATAGGAAATTGAATGGCGAACAGGGTAGGTTTGGTTCGGTTAGGTTAGGTGAACTTTTTTTTTTTTTTTTTTATGAGATATGAGCGTTTATAATGTTGGTACGTTTGCATCGATTTCTCAAAAACTAGTTGATTTATTTAAAAAAATTACACAGTTAGATAGAAAATTGAACGGCAAATCTAAAACTATATCAATATTGAAGATTGGTTAACATTTGACTGAGATATGAGCGTTTATAATGTTGGAACATTTACATCGATAACTCGAAACAAATTACACCATTAGATAGGAAATTGAATGGCGAACAGGGTAGGTTTGGTTCGGTTAGGTTAGGTGAACTTTTTTTTTTTTTTTATGAGATATGAGCGTTTATAATGTTGGTACGTTTACATCGATTTCTCAAAAACTAGTTGATTTATTTAAAAAAATTACACAGTTAGATAGAAAATTGAACGGCGAATCTAAAACTATATCAATATTGAAGATTGGTTAACATTTGACTGAGATATGAGCGTTTATAATGTTGGAACATTTACATCGATAACTCGAAACAAATTACACCATTAGATAGGAAATTGAATGGCGAACAGGGTAGGTTTGGTTCGGTTAGGTTAGGTGAACTTTTTTTTTTTTTTTTTTATGAGATATGAGCGTTTATAATGTTGGTACGTTTACATCGATTTCTCAAAAACTAGTCGATTTATTTAAGAATAATTACACCGTTAGATAGAAAATTGAACGGCAAATCTAAAACTATATAAATATTGAAGATTGGTTAACATTTGACTGAGATATGAGCGTTTATAATGTTGGTACGTTTACATCGATTTCTCAAAAACTAGTTGATTTATTTAAAAAAATTACACCGTTAAATAGAAAATTGAACGGCGAATCTAAAACTATATCAATATTGAAGATTAGTTAACATTTGACTGAGATATGAGCGTTTATAATGTTGGAACATTTACATCGATAACTCGAAACAAATTACACCATTAGATAGGAAATTGAATGGCGAACAGGGTAGGTTTGGTTCGGTTAGGTTAGGTGAACTTTTTTTTTTTTTTTTTATGAGATATGAGCGTTTATAATGTTGGTACGTTTACATCGATTTCTCAAAAACTAGTTGATTTATTTAAAAAAATTACACAGTTAGATAGAAAATTGAACGGCAAATCTAAAACTATATCAATATTGAAGATTGGTTAACATTTGACTGAGATATGAGCGTTTATAATGTTGGAACATTTACATCGATAACTCGAAACAAATTACACCATTAGATAGGAAATTGAATGGAGAACAGGGTAGGTTTGGTTCGGTTAGGTTAGGTGAACTTTTTTTTTTTTTTTTATGAGATTTGAGCGTTTATAATGTTGGTACGTTTACATCGATTTCTCAAAAACTAGTTGATTTATTTAAAAAAATTACAAAGTTAGATAGAAAATTGAACGGCAAATCTAAAACTATATCAATATTGAAGATTGGTTAACATTTGACTGAGATATGAGCGTTTATAATGTTGGAACATTTACATCGATAACTCGAAACAAATTACACCATTAGATAGGAAATTGAATGAAGAACAGGGTAGGTTTGGTTCGGTTAGGTTAGGTGAACTTTTTTTTTTTTTTTTTTATGAGATATGAGCGTTTATAATGTTGGTACGTTTACATCGATTTCTCAAAAACTAGTTGATTTATTTAAAAAAATTACACAGTTAGATAGAAAATTGAACGGCGAATCTAAAACTATATCAATATTGAAGATTGGTTAACATTTGACTGAGATATGAGCGTTTATAATGTTGGTACGTTTACATCGATTTCTCAAAAACTAGTTGATTTATTTAAAAAAATTACACAGTTAGATAGAAAATTGAACGGCAAATCTAAAACTATATCAATATTGAAGATTGGTTAACATTTGACTGAGATATGAGCGTTTATAATGTTGGAACATTTACATCGATAACTCGAAACAAATTACACCATTAGATAGGAAATTGAATGGCGAACAGGGTAGGTTTGGTTCGGTTAGGTTAGGTGAACTTTTTTTTTTTTTTTTTTATGAGATATGAGCGTTTATAATGTTGGTACGTTTACATCGATTTCTCAAAAACTAGTTGATTTATTTTAAAAAAATATCACCGTTAAATAGAAAATTGAACGGCGAATCTAAAACTATATCAATATTGAAGATTGGTTAACATTTGACTGAGATATGAGCGTTTATAATGTTGGTACGTTTACATCGATTTCTCAAAAACTAGTTGATTTATTTAAAAAAATTACACAGTTAGATAGAAAATTGAACGGCAAATCTAAAACTATATCAATATTGAAGATTGGTTAACATTTGACTGAGATATGAGCGTTTATAATGTTGGAACATTTACATCGATAACTCGAAACAAATTACACCATTAGATAGGAAATTGAATGGCGAATAGGGTAGGTTTGGTTCGGTTAGGTTAGGTGAACTTTTTTTTTTTTTTTTTTATGAGATATGAGCGTTTATAATGTTGGTACGTTTACATCGATTTCTCAAAAACTAGTTGATTTATTTAAAAAAATTACACAGTTAGATAGAAAATTGAACGGCAAATCTAAAACTATATCAATATTGAAGATTGGTTAACATTTGACTGAGATATGAGCGTTTATAATGTTGGAACATTTACATCGATAACTCGAAACAAATTACACCATTAGATAGGAAATTGAATGACGAACAGGGTAGGTTTGGTTCGGTTAGGTTAGGTGAACTTTTTTTTTTTTTTTTTTATGAGATATGAGCGTTTATAATGTTGGTACGTTTACATCGATTTCTCAAAAACTAGTTGATTTATTTAAAAAAATTACACAGTTAGATAGAAAATTGAACGGCGAATCTAAAACTATATCAATATTGAAGATTAGTTAACATTTGACTGAGATATGAGCGTTTATAATGTTGGAACATTTACATCGATAACTCGAAACAAATTACACCATTAGATAGGAAATTGAATGGCGAACAGGGTAGGTTTGGTTCGGTTAGGTTAGGTGAACTTTTTTTTTTTTTTTTTTATGAGATATGAGCGTTTATAATGTTGGTACGTTTGCATCGATTTCTCAAAAACTAGTTGATTTATTTAAAAAAATTACACAGTTAGATAGAAAATTGAACGGCAAATCTAAAACTATATCAATATTGAAGATTGGTTAACATTTGACTGAGATATGAGCGTTTATAATGTTGGAACATTTACATCGATAACTCGAAACAAATTACACCATTAGATAGGAAATTGAATGGCGAACAGGGTAGGTTTGGTTCGGTTAGGTTAGGTGAACTTTTTTTTTTTTTTTTATGAGATATGAGCGTTTATAATGTTGGTACGTTTACATCGATTTCTCAAAAACTAGTTGATTTATTTAAAAAAATTACACAGTTAGATAGAAAATTGAACGGCGAATCTAAAACTATATCAATATTGAAGATTGGTTAACATTTGACTGAGATATGAGCGTTTATAATGTTGGAACATTTACATCGATAACTCGAAACAAATTACACCATTAGATAGGAAATTGAATGACGAACAGGGTAGGTTTGGTTCGGTTAGGTTAGGTGAACTTTTTTTTTTTTTTTTATGAGATATGAGCGTTTATAATGTTGGTACGTTTACATCGATTTCTCAAAAACTAGTTGATTTATTTAAAAAAATTACACAGTTAGATAGAAAATTGAACGGCGAATCTAAAACTATATCAATATTGAAGATTGGTTAACATTTGACTGAGATATGAGCGTTTATAATGTTGGAACATTTACATCGATAACTCGAAATTAATTACACCTTTAGATAGGAAATTGAATGGAGAACAGGGTAGGTTTGGTTCGGTTAGGTTAGGTGAACTTTTTTTTTTTTTTTTTATGAGATTTGAGCGTTTATAATGTTGGTACGTTTACATCGATTTCTCAAAAACTAGTTGATTTATTTAAAAAAATTACAAAGTTAGATAGAAAATTGAACGGCGAATCTAAAACTATATCAATATTGAAGATTGGTTAACATTTGACTGAGATATGAGCGTTTATAATGTTGGAACATTTACATCGATAACTCGAAACAAATTACACCATTAGATAGGAAATTGAATGACGAACAGGGTAGGTTTGGTTCGGTTAGGTTAGGTGAACTTTTTTTTTTTTTTTTTTATGAGATATGAGCGTTTATAATGTTGGTACGTTTACATCGATTTCTCAAAAACTAGTTGATTTATTTAAAAAAATTACACAGTTAGATAGAAAATTGAACGGCGAATCTAAAACTATATCAATATTGAAGATTGGTTAACATTTGACTGAGATATGAGCGTTTATAATGTTGGTACGTTTACATCGATTTCTCAAAAACTAGTTGATTTATTTAAAAAAATTACACAGTTAGATAGAAAATTGAACGGCAAATCTAAAACTATATCAATATTGAAGATTAGTTAACATTTGACTGAGATATGAGCGTTTATAATGTTGGAACATTTACATCGATAACTCGAAACAAATTACACCATTAGATAGGAAATTGAATGGCGAACAGGGTAGGTTTGGTTCGGTTAGGTTAGGTGAACTTTTTTTTTTTTTTTTTTATGAGATATGAGCGTTTATAATGTTGGTACGTTTACATCGATTTCTCAAAAACTAGTTGATTTATTTTAAAAAAATATCACCGTTAAATAGAAAATTGAACGGCGAATCTAAAACTATATCAATATTGAAGATTGGTTAACATTTGACTGAGATATGAGCGTTTATAATGTTGGTACGTTTACATCGATTTCTCAAAAACTAGTTGATTTATTTAAAAAAAATTACACAGTTAGATAGAAAATTGAACGGCAAATCTAAAACTATATCAATATTGAAGATTGGTTAACATTTGACTGAGATATGAGCGTTTATAATGTTGGAACATTTACATCGATAACTCGAAACAAATTACACCATTAGATAGGAAATTGAATGGCGAATAGGGTAGGTTTGGTTCGGTTAGGTTAGGTGAACTTTTTTTTTTTTTTTTTTTTATGAGATATGAGCGTTTATAATGTTGGTACGTTTACATCGATTTCTCAAAAACTAGTTGATTTATTTAAAAAAATTACACAGTTAGATAGAAAATTGAACGGCAAATCTAAAACTATATCAATATTGAAGATTGGTTAACATTTGACTGAGATATGAGCGTTTATAATGTTGGAACATTTACATCGATAACTCGAAACAAATTACACCATTAGATAGGAAATTGAATGACGAACAGGGTAGGTTTGGTTCGGTTAGGTTAGGTGAACTTTTTTTTTTTTTTTTTATGAGATATGAGCGTTTATAATGTTGGTACGTTTACATCGATTTCTCAAAAACTAGTTGATTTATTTAAAAAAATTACACAGTTAGATAGAAAATTGAACGGCAAATCTAAAACTATATCAATATTGAAGATTGGTTAACATTTGACTGAGATATGAGCGTTTATAATGTTGGAACATTTACATCGATAACTCGAAACAAATTACACCATTAGATAGGAAATTGAATGACGAACAGGGTAGGTTTGGTTCGGTTAGGTTAGGTGAACTTTTTTTTTTTTTTTTTATGAGATATGAGCGTTTATAATGTTGGTACGTTTACATCGATTTCTCAAAAACTAGTTGATTTATTTAAAAAAATTACACAGTTAGATAGAAAATTGAACGGCGAATCTAAAACTATATCAATATTGAAGATTAGTTAACATTTGACTGAGATATGAGCGTTTATAATGTTGGAACATTTACATCGATAACTCGAAACAAATTACACCATTAGATAGGAAATTGAATGGCGAACAGGGTAGGTTTGGTTGGGTTAGGTTAGGTGAACTTTTTTTTTTTTTTTTTATGAGATATGAGCGTTTATAATGTTGGTACGTTTGCATCGATTTCTCAAAAACTAGTTGATTTATTTAAAAAAATTACACAGTTAGATAGAAAATTGAACGGCAAATCTAAAACTATATCAATATTGAAGATTGGTTAACATTTGACTGAGATATGAGCGTTTATAATGTTGGAACATTTACATCGATAACTCGAAACAAATTACACCATTAGATAGGAAATTGAATGGCGAACAGGGTAGGTTTGGTTCGGTTAGGTTAGGTGAACTTTTTTTTTTTTTTTATGAGATATGAGCGTTTATAATGTTGGTACGTTTACATCGATTTCTCAAAAACTAGTTGATTTATTTAAAAAAATTACACAGTTAGATAGAAAATTGAACGGCAAATCTAAAACTATATCAATATTGAAGATTGGTTAACATTTGACTGAGATATGAGCGTTTATAATGTTGGAACATTTACATCGATAACTCGAAACAAATTACACCATTAGATAGGAAATTGAATGACGAACAGGGTAGGTTTGGTTCGGTTAGGTTAGGTGAACTTTTTTTTTTTTTTTTTATGAGATATGAGCGTTTATAATGTTGGTACGTTTACATCGATTTCTCAAAAACTAGTTGATTTATTTAAAAAAATTACACAGTTAGATAGAAAATTGAACGGCGAATCTAAAACTATATCAATATTGAAGATTAGTTAACATTTGACTGAGATATGAGCGTTTATAATGTTGGAACATTTACATCGATAACTCGAAACAAATTACACCATTAGATAGGAAATTGAATGGCGAACAGGGTAGGTTTGGTTCGGTTAGGTTAGGTGAACTTTTTTTTTTTTTTTTTTATGAGATATGAGCGTTTATAATGTTGGTACGTTTGCATCGATTTCTCAAAAACTAGTTGATTTATTTAAAAAAATTACACAGTTAGATAGAAAATTGAACGGCAAATCTAAAACTATATCAATATTGAAGATTGGTTAACATTTGACTGAGATATGAGCGTTTATAATGTTGGAACATTTACATCGATAACTCGAAACAAATTACACCATTAGATAGGAAATTGAATGGCGAACAGGGTAGGTTTGGTTCGGTTAGGTTAGGTGAACTTTTTTTTTTTTTTTTATGAGATATGAGCGTTTATAATGTTGGTACGTTTACATCGATTTCTCAAAAACTAGTTGATTTATTTAAAAAAATTACACAGTTAGATAGAAAATTGAACGGCGAATCTAAAACTATATCAATATTGAAGATTGGTTAACATTTGACTGAGATATGAGCGTTTATAATGTTGGAACATTTACATCGATAACTCGAAACAAATTACACCATTAGATAGGAAATTGAATGACGAACAGGGTAGGTTTGGTTCGGTTAGGTTAGGTGATTTTTTTTTTTTTTTTTTTATGAGATATGAGCGTTTATAATGTTGGTACGTTTACATCGATTTCTCAAAAACTAGTTGATTTATTTAAAAAAATTACACAGTTAGATAGAAAATTGAACGGCGAATCTAAAACTATATCAATATTGAAGATTGGTTAACATTTGACTGAGATATGAGCGTTTATAATGTTGGAACGTTTACATCGATTTCTCAAAAACTAGTCGATTTATTTAAGAATAATTACACCTTTAGATAGAAAATTGAACGGCAAATCTAAAACTATATAAATATTGAAGATTGGTTAACATTTGACTGAGATATGAGCGTTTATAATGTTGGTACGTTTACATCGATTTCTCAAAAACTAGTTGATTTATTTAAAAAAATTACACCGTTAAATAGAAAATTGAACGGCGAATCTAAAACTATATCAATATTGAAGATTAGTTAACATTTGACTGAGATATGAGCGTTTATAATGTTGGAACATTTACATCGATAACTCGAAACAAATTACACCATTAGATAGGAAATTGAATGGCGAACAGGGTAGGTTTGGTTCGGTTAGGTTAGGTGAACTTTTTTTTTTTTTTTTTTATGAGATATGAGCGTTTATAATGTTGGTACGTTTACATCGATTTCTCAAAAACTAGTTGATTTATTTTAAAAAAATTACACCGTTAAATAGAAAATTGAACGGCGAATCTAAAACTATATCAATATTGAAGATTGGTTAACATTTGACTGAGATATGAGCGTTTATAATGTTGGTACGTTTACATCGATTTCTCAAAAACTAGTTGATTTATTTAAAAAAATTACACAGTTAGATAGAAAATTGAACGGCAAATCTAAAACTATATCAATATTGAAGATTGGTTAACATTTGACTGAGATATGAGCGTTTATAATGTTGGAACATTTACATCGATAACTCGAAACAAATTACACCATTAGATAGGAAATTGAATGGCGAACAGGGTAGGTTTGGTTCGGTTAGGTTAGGTGAACTTTTTTTTTTTTTTTTTTATGAGATATGAGCGTTTATAATGTTGGTACGTTTACATCGATTTCTCAAAAACTAGTTGATTTATTTAAAAAAATTACACAGTTAGATAGAAAATTGAACGGCGAATCTAAAACTATATCAATATTGAAGATTGGTTAACATTTGACTGAGATATGAGCGTTTATAATGTTGGAACATTTACATCGATAACTCGAAACAAATTACACCATTAGATAGGAAATTGAATGACGAACAGGGTAGGTTTGGTTCGGTTAGGTTAGGTGAACTTTTTTTTTTTTTTTTTATGAGATATGAGCGTTTATAATGTTGGTACGTTTACATCGATTTCTCAAAAACTAGTTGATTTATTTAAAAAAATTACACCGTTAAATAGAAAATTGAACGGCGAATCTAAAACTATATCAATATTGAAGATTAGTTAACATTTGACTGAGATATGAGCGTTTATAATGTTGGAACATTTACATCGATAACTCGAAACAAATTACACCATTAGATAGGAAATTGAATGGCGAACAGGGTAGGTTTGGTTCGGTTAGGTTAGGTGATTTTTTTTTTTTTTTTTTTATGAGATATGAGCGTTTATAATGTTGGTACGTTTACATTGATTTCTCAAAAACTAGTTGATTTATTTAAAAAAATTACACAGTTAGATAGAAAATTGAACGGCGAATCTAAAACTATATCAATATTGAAGATTGGTTAACATTTGACTGAGATATGAGCGTTTATAATGTTGGTACGTTTACATCGATTTCTCAAAAACTAGTTGATTTATTTAAAAAAATTACACAGTTAGATAGAAAATTGAACGGCAAATCTAAAACTATATCAATATTGAAGATTGGTTAACATTTGACTGAGATATGAGCGTTTATAATGTTGGAACATTTACATCGATAACTCGAAACAAATTACACCATTAGATAGGAAATTGAATGACGAACAGGGTAGGTTTGGTTCGGTTAGGTTAGGTGAACTTTTTTTTTTTTTTTTATGAGATATGAGCGTTTATAATGTTGGTACGTTTACATCGATTTCTCAAAAACTAGTTGATTTATTTAAAAAAATTACACAGTTAGATAGAAAATTGAACGGCGAATCTAAAACTATATCAATATTGAAGATTGGTTAACATTTGACTGAGATATGAGCGTTTATAATGTTGGTACGTTTACATCGATTTCTCAAAAACTAGTTAATTTATTTTAAAAAAATTACACCGTTAAATAGAAAATTAAACGGCGAATCTAAAACTATATCAATATCGAAGATTAGTTAACATTTGACTGAGATATGAGCGTTTATAATGTTGGAACATTTACATCGATAACTCGAAACAAATTACACCATTAGATAGGAAATTGAATGGCGAACAGGGTAGGTTTGGTTCGGTTAGGTTAGGTGAACTTTTTTTTTTTTTTTTATGAGATATGAGCGTTTATAATGTTGGTACGTTTACATCGATTTCTCAAAAACTAGTTGATTTATTTTAAAAAAATTACACCGTTAGATAGAAAATTGAACGGCGAATCTAAAACTATATCAATATTGAAGATTGGTTAACATTTGACTGAGATATGAGCGTTTATAATGTTGGTACGTTTACATCGATTTCTCAAAAACTAGTTGATTTATTTAAAAAAATTACACCGTTAAATAGAAAATTGAACGGCGAATCTAAAACTATATCAATATTGAAGATTAGTTAACATTTGACTGAGATATGAGCGTTTATAATGTTGGAACATTTACATCGATAACTCGAAACAAATTACACCATTAGATATGAAATTGAATGGCGAACAGGGTAGGTTTGGTTCGGTTAGGTTAGGTGAACTTTTTTTTTTTTTTTTATGAGATATGAGCGTTTATAATGTTGGTACGTTTACATCGATTTCTCAAAAACTAGTTGATTTATTTTAAAAAAATTACACCGTTAGATAGAAAATTGAACGGCAAATCTAAAACTATATCAATATTGAAGATTGGTTAACATTTGACTGAGATATGAGCGTTTATAATGTTGGAACATTTACATCGATAACTCGAAACAAATTACACCATTAGATAGGAAATTGAACGGCGAATCTAAAACTATATCAATATTGAAGATTGGTTAACATTTGACTGAGATATGAGCGTTTATAATGTTGGTACGTTTACATCGATTTCTCAAAAACTAGTTGATTTATTTAAAAAAATTACACAGTTAGATAGAAAATTGAACGGCGAATCTAAAACTATATCAATATTGAAGATTGGTTAACATTTGACTGAGATATGAGCGTTTATAATGTTGGTACGTTTACATCGATTTCTCAAAAACTAGTTGATTTATTTAAAAAAATTACACAGTTAGATAGAAAATTGAACGGCAAATCTAAAACTATATCAATATTGAAGATTGGTTAACATTTGACTGAGATATGAGCGTTTATAATGTTGGAACATTTACATCGATAACTCGAAACAAATTACACCATTAGATAGGAAATTGAATGACGAACAGGGTAGGTTTGGTTCGGTTAGGTTAGGTGAACTTTTTTTTTTTTTTTTATGAGATATGAGCGTTTATAATGTTGGTACGTTTACATCGATTTCTCAAAAACTAGTTGATTTATTTAAAAAAATTACACAGTTAGATAGAAAATTGAACGGCGAATCTAAAACTATATCAATATTGAAGATTGGTTAACATTTGACTGAGATATGAGCGTTTATAATGTTGGTACGTTTACATCGATTTCTCAAAAACTAGTTAATTTATTTTAAAAAAATTACACCGTTAAATAGAAAATTAAACGGCGAATCTAAAACTATATCAATATCGAAGATTAGTTAACATTTGACTGAGATATGAGCGTTTATAATGTTGGAACATTTACATCGATAACTCGAAACAAATTACACCATTAGATAGGAAATTGAATGGCGAACAGGGTAGGTTTGGTTCGGTTAGGTTAGGTGAACTTTTTTTTTTTTTTTTTATGAGATATGAGCGTTTATAATGTTGGTACGTTTACATCGATTTCTCAAAAACTAGTTGATTTATTTTAAAAAAATTACACCGTTAGATAGAAAATTGAACGGCGAATCTAAAACTATATCAATATTGAAGATTGGTTAACATTTGACTGAGATATGAGCGTTTATAATGTTGGTACGTTTACATCGATTTCTCAAAAACTAGTTGATTTATTTAAAAAAATTACACAGTTAGATAGAAAATTGAACGGCGAATCTAAAACTATATCAATATTGAAGATTGGTTAACATTTGACTGAGATATGAGCGTTTATAATGTTGGTACGTTTACATCGATTTCTCAAAAACTAGTTGATTTATTTAAAAAAATTACACAGTTAGATAGAAAATTGAACGGCAAATCTAAAACTATATCAATATTGAAGATTGGTTAACATTTGACTGAGATATGAGCGTTTATAATGTTGGTACGTTTACATCGATTTCTCAAAAACTAGTTGATTTATTTAAAAAAATTACACAGTTAGATAGAAAATTGAACGGCAAATCTAAAACTATATCAATATTGAAGATTGGTTAACATTTGACTGAGATATGAGCGTTTATAATGTTGGAACATTTACATCGATAACTCGAAACAAATTACACCATTAGATAGGAAATTGAATGACGAACAGGGTAGGTTTGGTTCGGTTAGGTTAGGTGAACTTTTTTTTTTTTTTTTATGAGATATGAGCGTTTATAATGTTGGTACGTTTACATCGATTTCTCAAAAACTAGTTGATTTATTTAAAAAAATTACACAGTTAGATAGAAAATTGAACGGCGAATCTAAAACTATATCAATATTGAAGATTGGTTAACATTTGACTGAGATATGAGCGTTTATAATGTTGGTACGTTTACATCGATTTCTCAAAAACTAGTTAATTTATTTTAAAAAAATTACACCGTTAAATAGAAAATTAAACGGCGAATCTAAAACTATATCAATATCGAAGATTAGTTAACATTTGACTGAGATATGAGCGTTTATAATGTTGGAACATTTACATCGATAACTCGAAACAAATTACACCATTAGATAGGAAATTGAATGGCGAACAGGGTAGGTTTGGTTCGGTTAGGTTAGGTGAACTTTTTTTTTTTTTTTTATGAGATATGAGCGTTTATAATGTTGGTACGTTTACATCGATTTCTCAAAAACTAGTTGATTTATTTTAAAAAAATTACACCGTTAGATAGAAAATTGAACGGCGAATCTAAAACTATATCAATATTGAAGATTGGTTAACATTTGACTGAGATATGAGCGTTTATAATGTTGGTACGTTTACATCGATTTCTCAAAAACTAGTTGATTTATTTAAAAAAATTACACCGTTAAATAGAAAATTGAACGGCGAATCTAAAACTATATCAATATTGAAGATTAGTTAACATTTGACTGAGATATGAGCGTTTATAATGTTGGAACATTTACATCGATAACTCGAAACAAATTACACCATTAGATATGAAATTGAATGGCGAACAGGGTAGGTTTGGTTCGGTTAGGTTAGGTGAACTTTTTTTTTTTTTTTTATGAGATATGAGCGTTTATAATGTTGGTACGTTTACATCGATTTCTCAAAAACTAGTTGATTTATTTTAAAAAAATTACACCGTTAGATAGAAAATTGAACGGCAAATCTAAAACTATATCAATATTGAAGATTGGTTAACATTTGACTGAGATATGAGCGTTTATAATGTTGGAACATTTACATCGATAACTCGAAACAAATTACACCATTAGATAGGAAATTGAACGGCGAATCTAAAACTATATCAATATTGAAGATTGGTTAACATTTGACTGAGATATGAGCGTTTATAATGTTGGTACGTTTACATCGATTTCTCAAAAACTAGTTGATTTATTTAAAAAAATTACACAGTTAGATAGAAAATTGAACGGCGAATCTAAAACTATATCAATATTGAAGATTGGTTAACATTTGACTGAGATATGAGCGTTTATAATGTTGGTACGTTTACATCGATTTCTCAAAAACTAGTTGATTTATTTAAAAAAATTACACAGTTAGATAGAAAATTGAACGGCAAATCTAAAACTATATCAATATTGAAGATTGGTTAACATTTGACTGAGATATGAGCGTTTATAATGTTGGTACGTTTACATCGATTTCTCAAAAACTATTTGATTTATTTTAAAAAAATTAAACCGTTAAATAGAAAATTAAACGGCGAATCTAAAACTATATCAATATTGAAGATTAGTTTACATTTGACTGAGATATGAGCGTTTATAATGTTGGAACATTTACATCGATAACTCGAAACAAATTACACCATTAGATAGGAAATTGAATGACGAACAGGGTAGGTTTGGTTCGGTTAGGTTAGGTGAACTTTTTTTTTTTTTTTTTATGAGATATGAGCGTTTATAATGTTGGTACGTTTACATCGATTTCTCAAAAACTAGTTGATTTATTTAAAAAAATTACACAGTTAGATAGAAAATTGAACGGCGAATCTAAAACTATATCAATATTGAAGATTGGTTAACATTTGACTGAGATATGAGCGTTTATAATGTTGGAACATTTACATCGATAACTCGAAACAAATTACACCATTAGATAGGAAATTGAATGACGAACAGGGTAGGTTTGGTTCGGTTAGGTTAGGTGAACTTTTTTTTTTTTTTTTTTATGAGATATGAGCGTTTATAATGTTGGTACGTTTACATTGATTTCTCAAAAACTAGTTGATTTATTTAAAAAAATTACACAGTTAGATAGAAAATTGAACGGCGAATCTAAAACTATATCAATATTGAAGATTGGTTAACATTTGACTGAGATATGAGCGTTTATAATGTTGGTACGTTTACATCGATTTCTCAAAAACTAGTTGATTTATTTAAAAAAATTACACAGTTAGATAGAAAATTGAACGGCAAATCTAAAACTATATCAATATTGAAGATTGGTTAACATTTGACTGAGATATGAGCGTTTATAATGTTGGAACATTTACATCGATAACTCGAAACAAATTACACCATTAGATAGGAAATTGAATGACGAACAGGGTAGGTTTGGTTCGGTTAGGTTAGGTGAACTTTTTTTTTTTTTTTTATGAGATATGAGCGTTTATAATGTTGGTACGTTTACATCGATTTCTCAAAAACTAGTTGATTTATTTAAAAAAATTACACAGTTAGATAGAAAATTGAACGGCGAATCTAAAACTATATCAATATTGAAGATTGGTTAACATTTGACTGAGATATGAGCGTTTATAATGTTGGTACGTTTACATCGATTTCTCAAAAACTAGTTAATTTATTTTAAAAAAATTACACCGTTAAATAGAAAATTAAACGGCGAATCTAAAACTATATCAATATCGAAGATTAGTTAACATTTGACTGAGATATGAGCGTTTATAATGTTGGAACATTTACATCGATAACTCGAAACAAATTACACCATTAGATAGGAAATTGAATGGCGAACAGGGTAGGTTTGGTTCGGTTAGGTTAGGTGAACTTTTTTTTTTTTTTTTATGAGATATGAGCGTTTATAATGTTGGTACGTTTACATCGATTTCTCAAAAACTAGTTGATTTATTTTAAAAAAATTACACCGTTAGATAGAAAATTGAACGGCGAATCTAAAACTATATCAATATTGAAGATTGGTTAACATTTGACTGAGATATGAGCGTTTATAATGTTGGTACGTTTACATCGATTTCTCAAAAACTAGTTGATTTATTTAAAAAAATTACACCGTTAAATAGAAAATTGAACGGCGAATCTAAAACTATATCAATATTGAAGATTAGTTAACATTTGACTGAGATATGAGCGTTTATAATGTTGGAACATTTACATCGATAACTCGAAACAAATTACACCATTAGATAGGAAATTGAATGGCGAACAGGGTAGGTTTGGTTCGGTTAGGTTAGGTGAACTTTTTTTTTTTTTTTTATGAGATATGAGCGTTTATAATGTTGGTACGTTTACATCGATTTCTCAAAAACTAGTTGATTTATTTTAAAAAAATTACACCGTTAGATAGAAAATTGAACGGCAAATCTAAAACTATATCAATATTGAAGATTGGTTAACATTTGACTGAGATATGAGCGTTTATAATGTTGGAACATTTACATCGATAACTCGAAACAAATTACACCATTAGATAGGAAATTGAACGGCGAATCTAAAACTATATCAATATTGAAGATTGGTTAACATTTGACTGAGATATGAGCGTTTATAATGTTGGTACGTTTACATCGATTTCTCAAAAACTAGTTGATTTATTTAAAAAAATTACACAGTTAAATAGAAAATTGAACGGCGAATCTAAAACTATATCAATATTGAAGATTGGTTAACATTTGACTGAGATATGAGCGTTTATAATGTTGGTACGTTTACATCGATTTCTCAAAAACTAGTTGATTTATTTAAAAAAATTACACAGTTAGATAGAAAATTGAACGGCAAATCTAAAACTATATCAATATTGAAGATTGGTTAACATTTGACTGAGATATGAGCGTTTATAATGTTGGTACGTTTACATCGATTTCTCAAAAACTATTTGATTTATTTTAAAAAAATTAAACCGTTAAATAGAAAATTAAACGGCGAATCTAAAACTATATCAATATTGAAGATTAGTTTACATTTGACTGAGATATGAGCGTTTATAATGTTGGAACATTTACATCGATAACTCGAAACAAATTACACCATTAGATAGGAAATTGAATGGCGAACAGGGTAGGTTTGGTTCGGTTAGGTTAGGTGAACTTTTTTTTTTTTTTTTTATGAGATATGAGCGTTTATAATGTTGGTACGTTTACATCGATTTCTCAAAAACTAGTTGATTTATTTAAGAATAATTACACCGTTAGATAGAAAATTAAACGGCGAATCTAAAACTATATCAATATTGAAGATTGGTTAACATTTGACTGAGATATGAGCGTTTATAATGTTGGTACGTTTACATCGATTTCTCAAAAACTATTTGATTTATTTTAAAAAAATTAAACCGTTAAATAGAAAATTAAACGGCGAATCTAAAACTATATCAATATTGAAGATTAGTTTACATTTGACTGAGATATGAGCGTTTATAATGTTGGAACATTTACATCGATAACTCGAAACAAATTACACCATTAGATAGGAAATTGAATGGCGAACAGGGTAGGTTTGGTTCGGTTAGGTTAGGTGAACTTTTTTTTTTTTTTTATGAGATATGAGCGTTTATAATGTTGGTACGTTTACATCGATTTCTCAAAAACTAGTTGATTTATTTTAAAAAAATTACACCGTTAGATAGAAAATTGAACGGCGAATCTAAAACTATATCAATATTGAAGATTGGTTAACATTTGACTGAGATATGAGCGTTTATAATGTTGGAACATTTACATCGATAACTCGAAACAAATTACACCATTAGATAGGAAATTGAATGACGAACAGGGTAGGTTTGGTTCGGTTAGGTTAGGTGAACTTTTTTTTTTTTTTTTATGAGATATGAGCGTTTATAATGTTGGTACGTTTACATCGATTTCTCAAAAACTAGTTGATTTATTTAAAAAAATTACACAGTTAGATAGAAAATTGAACGGCAAATCTAAAACTATATCAATATTGAAGATTGGTTAACATTTGACTGAGATATGAGCGTTTATAATGTTGGTACGTTTACATCGATTTCTCAAAAACTAGTTGATTTATTTAAAAAAATTACACCGTTAAATAGAAAATTGAACGGCGAATCTAAAACTATATCAATATTGAAGATTAGTTAACATTTGACTGAGATATGAGCGTTTATAATGTTGGAACATTTACATCGATAACTCGAAACAAATTACACCATTAGATATGAAATTGAATGGCGAACAGGGTAGGTTTGGTTCGGTTAGGTTAGGTGAACTTTTTTTTTTTTTTTTATGAGATATGAGCGTTTATAATGTTGGTACGTTTACATCGATTTCTCAAAAACTAGTTGATTTATTTTAAAAAAATTACACCGTTAGATAGAAAATTGAACGGCAAATCTAAAACTTTATCAATATTGAAGATTGGTTAACATTTGACTGAGATATGAGCGTTTATAATGTTGGTACGTTTACATCGATAACTCGAAACAAATTACACCATTAGATAGGAAATTGAATGGCGAACAGGGTAGGTTTGGTTCGGTTAGGTTAGGTGAACTTTTTTTTTTTTTTTTTTATGAGATATTAGCGTTTATAATGTTGGTACGTTTACATCGATTTCTCAAAAACTAGTTGATTTATTTTAAAAAAATTACACCTTTAAATAGAAAATTGAACGGCGAATCTAAAACTATATCAATATTGAAGATTGGTTAACATTTGACTGAGATATGAGCGTTTATAATGTTGGTACGTTTACATCGATTTCTCAAAAACTAGTTGATTTATTTTAAAAAAATTACACCGTTAGATAGAAAATTGAACGGCAAATCTAAAACTATATCAATATTGAAGATTGGTTAACATTTGACTGAGATATGAGCGTTTATAATGTTGGAACATTTACATCGATAACTCGAAACAAATTACACCATTAGATAGGAAATTGAATGGCGAACAGGGTAGGTTTGGTTCGGTTAGGTTAGGTGAACTTTTTTTTTTTTTTTTTTATGAGATATGAGCGTTTATAATGTTGGTACGTTTACATCGATTTCTCAAAAACTAGTTGATTTATTTAAAAAAATTACACAGTTAGATAGAAAATTGAACGGCGAATCTAAAACTATATCAATATTGAAGATTGGTTAACATTTGACTGAGATATGAGCGTTTATAATGTTGGAACATTTACATCGATAACTCGAAACAAATTACACCATTAGATAGGAAATTGAATGACGAACAGGGTAGGTTTGGTTCGGTTAGGTTAGGTGAACTTTTTTTTTTTTTTTTATGAGATATGAGCGTTTATAATGTTGGTACGTTTACATCGATTTCTCAAAAACTAGTTGATTTATTTAAAAAAATTACACAGTTAGATAGAAAATTGAACGGCGAATCTAAAACTATATCAATATTGAAGATTGGTTAACATTTGACTGAGATATGAGCGTTTATAATGTTGGAACATTTACATCGATAACTCGAAACAAATTACACCATTAGATAGGAAATTGAATGACGAACAGGGTAGGTTTGGTTCGGTTAGGTTAGGTGAACTTTTTTTTTTTTTTTTTTATGAGATATGAGCGTTTATAATGTTGGTACGTTTACATTGATTTCTCAAAAACTAGTTGATTTATTTAAAAAAATGACACAGTTAGATAGAAAATTGAACGGCGAATCTAAAACTATATCAATATTGAAGATTGGTTAACATTTGACTGAGATATGAGCGTTTATAATGTTGGTACGTTTACATCGATTTCTCAAAAACTAGTTGATTTATTTAAAAAAATTACACAGTTAGATAGAAAATTGAACGGCAAATCTAAAACTATATCAATATTGAAGATTGGTTAACATTTGACTGAGATATGAGCGTTTATAATGTTGGAACATTTACATCGATAACTCGAAACAAATTACACCATTAGATAGGAAATTGAATGGCGAACAGGGTAGGTTTGGTTCGGTTAGGTTAGGTGAACTTTTTTTTTTTTTTTTTTATGAGATATGAGCGTTTATAATGTTGGTACGTTTACATTGATTTCTCAAAAACTAGTTGATTTATTTAAAAAAATTACACAGTTAGATAGAAAATTGAACGGCAAATCTAAAACTTTATCAATATTGAAGATTGGTTAACATTTGACTGAGATATGAGCGTTTATAATGTTGGTACGTTTACATCGATAACTCGAAACAAATTACACCATTAGATAGGAAATTGAATGGCGAACAGGGTAGGTTTGGTTCGGTTAGGTTAGGTGAACTTTTTTTTTTTTTTTTATGAGATATGAGCGTTTATAATGTTGGTACGTTTACATCGATTTCTCAAAAACTAGTTGATTTATTTTAAAAAAATTACATCGTTACGTAGAAAATTAAACGGCGAATCTAAAACTATATCAATATTGAAGATTGGTTAACATTTGACTGAGATATGAGCGTTTATAATGTTGGAACATTTACATCGATAACTCGAAACAAATTACACCATTAGATAGGAAATTGAATGACGAACAGGGTAGGTTTGGTTCGGTTAGGTTAGGTGAACTTTTTTTTTTTTTTTTATGAGATATGAGCGTTTATAATGTTGGTACGTTTACATCGATTTCTCAAAAACTAGTTGATTTATTTAAAAAAATTACACAGTTAGATAGAAAATTGAACGGCGAATCTAAAACTATATCAATATTGAAGATTGGTTAACATTTGACTGAGATATGAGCGTTTATAATGTTGGAACATTTACATCGATAACTCGAAACAAATTACACCATTAGATAGGAAATTGAATGACGAACAGGGTAGGTTTGGTTCGGTTAGGTTAGGTGAACTTTTTTTTTTTTTTTTTTATGAGATATGAGCGTTTATAATGTTGGTACGTTTACATTGATTTCTCAAAAACTAGTTGATTTATTTAAAAAAATGACACAGTTAGATAGAAAATTGAACGGCGAATCTAAAACTATATCAATATTGAAGATTGGTTAACATTTGACTGAGATATGAGCGTTTATAATGTTGGTACGTTTACATCGATTTCTCAAAAACTAGTTGATTTATTTAAAAAAATTACACAGTTAGATAGAAAATTGAACGGCAAATCTAAAACTATATCAATATTGAAGATTGGTTAACATTTGACTGAGATATGAGCGTTTATAATGTTGGAACATTTACATCGATAACTCGAAACAAATTACACCATTAGATAGGAAATTGAATGGCGAACAGGGTAGGTTTGGTTCGGTTAGGTTAGGTGAACTTTTTTTTTTTTTTTTTTATGAGATATGAGCGTTTATAATGTTGGTACGTTTACATCGATTTCTCAAAAACTAGTTGATTTATTTAAAAAAATTACACAGTTAGATAGAAAATTGAACGGCGAATCTAAAACTATATCAATATTGAAGATTGGTTAACATTTGACTGAGATATGAGCGTTTATAATGTTGGAACATTTACATCGATAACTCGAAACAAATTACACCATTAGATAGGAAATTGAATGACGAACAGGGTAGGTTTGGTTCGGTTAGGTTAGGTGAACTTTTTTTTTTTTTTTTATGAGATATGAGCGTTTATAATGTTGGTACGTTTACATCGATTTCTCAAAAACTAGTTGATTTATTTAAAAAAATTACACAGTTAGATAGAAAATTGAACGGCGAATCTAAAACTATATCAATATTGAAGATTGGTTAACATTTGACTGAGATATGAGCGTTTATAATGTTGGAACATTTACATCGATAACTCGAAACAAATTACACCATTAGATAGGAAATTGAATGACGAACAGGGTAGGTTTGGTTCGGTTAGGTTAGGTGAACTTTTTTTTTTTTTTTTTTATGAGATATGAGCGTTTATAATGTTGGTACGTTTACATTGATTTCTCAAAAACTAGTTGATTTATTTAAAAAAATGACACAGTTAGATAGAAAATTGAACGGCGAATCTAAAACTATATCAATATTGAAGATTGGTTAACATTTGACTGAGATATGAGCGTTTATAATGTTGGTACGTTTACATCGATTTCTCAAAAACTAGTTGATTTATTTAAAAAAATTACACAGTTAGATAGAAAATTGAACGGCAAATCTAAAACTATATCAATATTGAAGATTGGTTAACATTTGACTGAGATATGAGCGTTTATAATGTTGGAACATTTACATCGATAACTCGAAACAAATTACACCATTAGATAGGAAATTGAATGGCGAACAGGGTAGGTTTGGTTCGGTTAGGTTAGGTGAACTTTTTTTTTTTTTTTTTTATGAGATATGAGCGTTTATAATGTTGGTACGTTTACATTGATTTCTCAAAAACTAGTTGATTTATTTAAAAAAATTACACAGTTAGATAGAAAATTGAACGGCAAATCTAAAACTTTATCAATATTGAAGATTGGTTAACATTTGACTGAGATATGAGCGTTTATAATGTTGGTACGTTTACATCGATAACTCGAAACAAATTACACCATTAGATAGGAAATTGAATGGCGAACAGGGTAGGTTTGGTTCGGTTAGGTTAGGTGAACTTTTTTTTTTTTTTTTATGAGATATGAGCGTTTATAATGTTGGTACGTTTACATCGATTTCTCAAAAACTAGTTGATTTATTTTAAAAAAATTACACCGTTAGATAGAAAATTGAACGGCAAATCTAAAACTATATCAATATTGAAGATTGGTTAACATTTGACTGAGATATGAGCGTTTATAATGTTGGAACATTTACATCGATAACTCGAAACAAATTACACCATTAGATAGGAAATTGAACGGCGAATCTAAAACTATATCAATATTGAAGATTGGTTAACATTTGACTGAGATATGAGCGTTTATAATGTTGGTACGTTTACATCGATTTCTCAAAAACTAGTTGATTTATTTAAAAAAATTACACAGTTAAATAGAAAATTGAACGGCGAATCTAAAACTATATCAATATTGAAGATTGGTTAACATTTGACTGAGATATGAGCGTTTATAATGTTGGTACGTTTACATCGATTTCTCAAAAACTAGTTGATTTATTTAAAAAAATTACACAGTTAGATAGAAAATTGAACGGCAAATCTAAAACTATATCAATATTGAAGATTGGTTAACATTTGACTGAGATATGAGCGTTTATAATGTTGGTACGTTTACATCGATTTCTCAAAAACTATTTGATTTATTTTAAAAAAATTAAACCGTTAAATAGAAAATTAAACGGCGAATCTAAAACTATATCAATATTGAAGATTAGTTTACATTTGACTGAGATATGAGCGTTTATAATGTTGGAACATTTACATCGATAACTCGAAACAAATTACACCATTAGATAGGAAATTGAATGGCGAACAGGGTAGGTTTGGTTCGGTTAGGTTAGGTGAACTTTTTTTTTTTTTTTTTATGAGATATGAGCGTTTATAATGTTGGTACGTTTACATCGATTTCTCAAAAACTAGTTGATTTATTTAAGAATAATTACACCGTTAGATAGAAAATTAAACGGCGAATCTAAAACTATATCAATATTGAAGATTGGTTAACATTTGACTGAGATATGAGCGTTTATAATGTTGGTACGTTTACATCGATTTCTCAAAAACTATTTGATTTATTTTAAAAAAATTAAACCGTTAAATAGAAAATTAAACGGCGAATCTAAAACTATATCAATATTGAAGATTAGTTTACATTTGACTGAGATATGAGCGTTTATAATGTTGGAACATTTACATCGATAACTCGAAACAAATTACACCATTAGATAGGAAATTGAATGGCGAACAGGGTAGGTTTGGTTCGGTTAGGTTAGGTGAACTTTTTTTTTTTTTTTATGAGATATGAGCGTTTATAATGTTGGTACGTTTACATCGATTTCTCAAAAACTAGTTGATTTATTTTAAAAAAATTACACCGTTAGATAGAAAATTGAACGGCGAATCTAAAACTATATCAATATTGAAGATTGGTTAACATTTGACTGAGATATGAGCGTTTATAATGTTGGAACATTTACATCGATAACTCGAAACAAATTACACCATTAGATAGGAAATTGAATGACGAACAGGGTAGGTTTGGTTCGGTTAGGTTAGGTGAACTTTTTTTTTTTTTTTTATGAGATATGAGCGTTTATAATGTTGGTACGTTTACATCGATTTCTCAAAAACTAGTTGATTTATTTAAAAAAATTACACAGTTAGATAGAAAATTGAACGGCAAATCTAAAACTATATCAATATTGAAGATTGGTTAACATTTGACTGAGATATGAGCGTTTATAATGTTGGTACGTTTACATCGATTTCTCAAAAACTAGTTGATTTATTTAAAAAAATTACACCGTTAAATAGAAAATTGAACGGCGAATCTAAAACTATATCAATATTGAAGATTAGTTAACATTTGACTGAGATATGAGCGTTTATAATGTTGGAACATTTACATCGATAACTCGAAACAAATTACACCATTAGATATGAAATTGAATGGCGAACAGGGTAGGTTTGGTTCGGTTAGGTTAGGTGAACTTTTTTTTTTTTTTTTATGAGATATGAGCGTTTATAATGTTGGTACGTTTACATCGATTTCTCAAAAACTAGTTGATTTATTTTAAAAAAATTACACCGTTAGATAGAAAATTGAACGGCAAATCTAAAACTTTATCAATATTGAAGATTGGTTAACATTTGACTGAGATATGAGCGTTTATAATGTTGGTACGTTTACATCGATAACTCGAAACAAATTACACCATTAGATAGGAAATTGAATGGCGAACAGGGTAGGTTTGGTTCGGTTAGGTTAGGTGAACTTTTTTTTTTTTTTTTTTATGAGATATGAGCGTTTATAATGTTGGTACGTTTACATCGATTTCTCAAAAACTAGTTGATTTATTTTAAAAAAATTACACCGTTAAATAGAAAATTGAACGGCGAATCTAAAACTATATCAATATTGAAGATTGGTTAACATTTGACTGAGATATGAGCGTTTATAATGTTGGTACGTTTACATCGATTTCTCAAAAACTAGTTGATTTATTTTAAAAAAATTACACCGTTAGATAGAAAATTGAACGGCAAATCTAAAACTATATCAATATTGAAGATTGGTTAACATTTGACTGAGATATGAGCGTTTATAATGTTGGAACATTTACATCGATAACTCGAAACAAATTACACCATTAGATAGGAAATTGAATGGCGAACAGGGTAGGTTTGGTTCGGTTAGGTTAGGTGAACTTTTTTTTTTTTTTTTTTATGAGATATGAGCGTTTATAATGTTGGTACGTTTACATCGATTTCTCAAAAACTAGTTGATTTATTTAAAAAAATTACACAGTTAGATAGAAAATTGAACGGCGAATCTAAAACTATATCAATATTGAAGATTGGTTAACATTTGACTGAGATATGAGCGTTTATAATGTTGGAACATTTACATCGATAACTCGAAACAAATTACACCATTAGATAGGAAATTGAATGACGAACAGGGTAGGTTTGGTTCGGTTAGGTTAGGTGAACTTTTTTTTTTTTTTTTATGAGATATGAGCGTTTATAATGTTGGTACGTTTACATCGATTTCTCAAAAACTAGTTGATTTATTTAAAAAAATTACACAGTTAGATAGAAAATTGAACGGCGAATCTAAAACTATATCAATATTGAAGATTGGTTAACATTTGACTGAGATATGAGCGTTTATAATGTTGGAACATTTACATCGATAACTCGAAACAAATTACACCATTAGATAGGAAATTGAATGACGAACAGGGTAGGTTTGGTTCGGTTAGGTTAGGTGAACTTTTTTTTTTTTTTTTTTATGAGATATGAGCGTTTATAATGTTGGTACGTTTACATTGATTTCTCAAAAACTAGTTGATTTATTTAAAAAAATTACACAGTTAGATAGAAAATTGAACGGCGAATCTAAAACTATATCAATATTGAAGATTGGTTAACATTTGACTGAGATATGAGCGTTTATAATGTTGGTACGTTTACATCGATTTCTCAAAAACTAGTTGATTTATTTAAAAAAATTACACAGTTAGATAGAAAATTGAACGGCAAATCTAAAACTATATCAATATTGAAGATTGGTTAACATTTGACTGAGATATGAGCGTTTATAATGTTGGAACATTTACATCGATAACTCGAAACAAATTACACCATTAGATAGGAAATTGAATGGCGAACAGGGTAGGTTTGGTTCGGTTAGGTTAGGTGAACTTTTTTTTTTTTTTTTATGAGATATGAGCGTTTATAATGTTGGTACGTTTACATCGATTTCTCAAAAACTAGTTGATTTATTTTAAAAAAATTACACCGTTAGATAGAAAATTGAACGGCGAATCTAAAACTATATCAATATTGAAGATTGGTTAACATTTGACTGAGATATGAGCGTTTATAATGTTGGTACGTTTACATCGATTTCTCAAAAACTAGTTGATTTATTTAAAAAAATTACACCGTTAAATAGAAAATTGAACGGCGAATCTAAAACTATATCAATATTGAAGATTAGTTAACATTTGACTGAGATATGAGCGTTTATAATGTTGGAACATTTACATCGATAACTCGAAACAAATTACACCATTAGATATGAAATTGAATGGCGAACAGGGTAGGTTTGGTTCGGTTAGGTTAGGTGAACTTTTTTTTTTTTTTTTATGAGATATGAGCGTTTATAATGTTGGTACGTTTACATCGATTTCTCAAAAACTAGTTGATTTATTTTAAAAAAAATACACCGTTAGATAGAAAATTGAACGGCGAATCTAAAACTATATCAATATTGAAGATTGGTTAACATTTGACTGAGATATGAGCGTTTATAATGTTGGAACATTTACATCGATAACTCGAAACAAATTACACCATTAGATAGGAAATTGAACGGCGAATCTAAAACTATATCAATATTGAAGATTGGTTAACATTTGACTGAGATATGAGCGTTTATAATGTTGGTACGTTTACATCGATTTCTCAAAAACTAGTTGATTTATTTAAAAAAATTACACAGTTAGATAGAAAATTGAACGGCGAATCTAAAACTATATCAATATTGAAGATTGGTTAACATTTGACTGAGATATGAGCGTTTATAATGTTGGTACGTTTACATCGATTTCTCAAAAACTAGTTGATTTATTTAAAAAAATTACACAGTTAGATAGAAAATTGAACGGCAAATCTAAAACTATATCAATATTGAAGATTGGTTAACATTTGACTGAGATATGAGCGTTTATAATGTTGGTACGTTTACATCGATTTCTCAAAAACTATTTGATTTATTTTAAAAAAATTAAACCGTTAAATAGAAAATTAAACGGCGAATCTAAAACTATATCAATATTGAAGATTAGTTTACATTTGACTGAGATATGAGCGTTTATAATGTTGGAACATTTACATCGATAACTCGAAACAAATTACACCATTAGATAGGAAATTGAATGGCGAACAGGGTAGGTTTGGTTCGGTTAGGTTAGGTGAACTTTTTTTTTTTTTTTTTATGAGATATGAGCGTTTATAATGTTGGTACGTTTACATCGATTTCTCAAAAACTAGTTGATTTATTTAAGAATAATTACACCGTTAGATAGAAAATTAAACGGCGAATCTAAAACTATATCAATATTGAAGATTGGTTAACATTTGACTGAGATATGAGCGTTTATAATGTTGGTACGTTTACATCGATTTCTCAAAAACTATTTGATTTATTTTAAAAAAATTAAACCGTTAAATAGAAAATTAAACGGCGAATCTAAAACTATATCAATATTGAAGATTAGTTTACATTTGACTGAGATATGAGCGTTTATAATGTTGGAACATTTACATCGATAACTCGAAACAAATTACACCATTAGATAGGAAATTGAATGGCGAACAGGGTAGGTTTGGTTCGGTTAGGTTAGGTGAACTTTTTTTTTTTTTTTATGAGATATGAGCGTTTATAATGTTGGTACGTTTACATCGATTTCTCAAAAACTAGTTGATTTATTTTAAAAAAATTACACCGTTAGATAGAAAATTGAACGGCGAATCTAAAACTATATCAATATTGAAGATTGGTTAACATTTGACTGAGATATGAGCGTTTATAATGTTGGAACATTTACATCGATAACTCGAAACAAATTACACCATTAGATAGGAAATTGAATGACGAACAGGGTAGGTTTGGTTCGGTTAGGTTAGGTGAACTTTTTTTTTTTTTTTTATGAGATATGAGCGTTTATAATGTTGGTACGTTTACATCGATTTCTCAAAAACTAGTTGATTTATTTAAAAAAATTACACAGTTAGATAGAAAATTGAACGGCAAATCTAAAACTATATCAATATTGAAGATTGGTTAACATTTGACTGAGATATGAGCGTTTATAATGTTGGTACGTTTACATCGATTTCTCAAAAACTAGTTGATTTATTTAAAAAAATTACACCGTTAAATAGAAAATTGAACGGCGAATCTAAAACTATATCAATATTGAAGATTAGTTAACATTTGACTGAGATATGAGCGTTTATAATGTTGGAACATTTACATCGATAACTCGAAACAAATTACACCATTAGATATGAAATTGAATGGCGAACAGGGTAGGTTTGGTTCGGTTAGGTTAGGTGAACTTTTTTTTTTTTTTTTATGAGATATGAGCGTTTATAATGTTGGTACGTTTACATCGATTTCTCAAAAACTAGTTGATTTATTTTAAAAAAATTACACCGTTAGATAGAAAATTGAACGGCAAATCTAAAACTATATCAATATTGAAGATTGGTTAACATTTGACTGAGATATGAGCGTTTATAATGTTGGTACGTTTACATCGATTTCTCAAAAACTAGTTGATTTATTTAAAAAAATTACACCGTTAAATAGAAAATTGAACGGCGAATGTAAAACTATATCAATATTGAAGATTAGTTAACATTTGACTGAGATATGAGCGTTTATAATGTTGGAACATTTACATCGATAACTCGAAACAAATTACACCATTAGATATGAAATTGAATGGCGAACAGGGTAGGTTTGGTTCGGTTAGGTTAGGTGAACTTTTTTTTTTTTTTTTATGAGATATGAGCGTTTATAATGTTGGTACGTTTACATCGATTTCTCAAAAACTAGTTGATTTATTTAAAAAAATTACACAGTTAGATAGAAAATTGAACGGCGAATCTAAAACTATATCAATATTGAAGATTGGTTAACATTTGACTGAGATATGAGCGTTTATAATGTTGGAACATTTACATCGATAACTCGAAACAAATTACACCATTAGATAGGAAATTGAATGACGAACAGGGTAGGTTTGGTTCGGTTAGGTTAGGTGATTTTTTTTTTTTTTTTTTTATGAGATATGAGCGTTTATAATGTTGGTACGTTTACATCGATTTCTCAAAAACTAGTTGATTTATTTAAAAAAATTACACAGTTAGATAGAAAATTGAACGGCGAATCTAAAACTATATCAATATTGAAGATTGGTTAACATTTGACTGAGATATGGGCGTTTATAATGTTGGAACATTTACATCGATAACTCGAAACAAATTACACCATTAGATAGGAAATTGAACGGTGAACAGGTTAGGTTTGTTTCGGTTTGGTTGGCTGACCTTTTTTTTTTTTTTTTTTTAGACACCGTTACATACAAAATTACATCGTTAGATAGAAAATTGAACGGCATATCTAAAACTATATCAATATTGAAGATTGGTTAACATTTGACTGAGATATGGGCGTTTATAATGTTGGAACATTTACATCGATAACTCGAAACAAATTACACCATTAGATAGGAAATTGAATGGCGAACAGGTTAAGTTTGGTTCGGTTTGGTTGGCTGACCTTTTTTTTTTTTTTTTTTTAGACATCGTTACATACAAAATTACACCGTTAGATAGAAAATTGAACGGCAAATCTAAAACTATATCAATATTGAAGATTGGTTAACATTTGACTGAGATATGAGCGTTTATAATGTTGGAACGTTTACATCGATTACTCAAAAACTAGTCGATTTATTTAAAAAAAATTACATCGTTACGTAGAAAATTAAACGGCGAATCTAAAACTATATCAATATTGAAGATTGGTTAACATTTGACTGAGATATGAGCGTTTATAATGTCGGAACATTTACATCGATAACTCGAAACAAATTACACCATTAGATAGGAAATTGAATGGCGAACAGGGTAGGTTAGTTTCGGTTTGGTTGGCTGACCTTTTTTTTTTTTTTTTTTTTAGACACCGTTACATACAAAATTACATCGTTAGATAGAAAATTGAACGGCGAATCTAAAACTATATCAATATTGAAGATTGGTTAACATTTGACTGAGATATGAGCGTTTATAATGTCGGAACATTTACATCGATAACTCGAAACAAATTACACCATTAGATAGGAAATTGAATGGCGAACAGGGTAGGTTAGTTTCGGTTTGGTTGGCTGACCTTTTTTTTTTTTTTTTTTTTAGACACCGTTACATACAAAATTACATCGTTAGATAGAAAATTGAACGGCGAATCTAAAACTATATCAATATTGAAGATTGGTTAACATTTGACTGAGATATGAGCGTTTATAATGTTGGAACGTTTACATCGATTACTCAAAAACTAGTCGATTTATTTAAAAAAAATTACATCGTTACGTAGAAAATTAAACGGCGAATCTAAAACTATATCAATATTGAAGATTGGTTAACATTTGACTGAGATATGAGCGTTTATAATGTTGGAACGTTTACATCGATTACTCAAAAACTAGTCGATTTATTTAAAAAAAATTACATCGTTAGATAGAAAATTGAACGGCGAATTTAAAACTATATCAATATTGAAGATTGGTTAACATTTGACTGAGATATGAGCGTTTATAATGTCGGAACATTTACATCGATAACTCGAAACAAATTACACCATTAGATAGGAAATTGAACGGTGAACAGGTTAGGTTTGTTTCGGTTTGGTTGGCTGACCTTTTTTTTTTTTTTTTTTTAGACACCGTTACATACAAAATTACATCGTTAGATAGAAAATTGAACGGCATATCTAAAACTATATCAATATTGAAGATTGGTTAACATTTGACTGAGATATGGGCGTTTATAATGTTGGAACATTTACATCGATAACTCGAAACAAATTACACCATTAGATAGGAAATTGAATGGCGAACAGGGTAGGTTAGTTTCGGTTTGGTTGGCTGACCTTTTTTTTTTTTTTTTTTTTAGACACCGTTACATACAAAATTACATCGTTAGATAGAAAATTGAACGGCGAATCTAAAACTATATCAATATTGAAGATTGGTTAACATTTGACTGAGATATGAGCGTTTATAATGTTGGAACGTTTACATCGATTACTCAAAAACTAGTCGATTTATTTAAAAAAAATTACATCGTTACGTAGAAAATTAAACGGCGAATCTAAAACTATATCAATATTGAAGATTGGTTAACATTTGACTGAGATATGAGCGTTTATAATGTTGGAACGTTTACATCGATTACTCAAAAACTAGTCGATTTATTTAAAAAAAATTACATCGTTAGATAGAAAATTGAACGGCGAATTTAAAACTATATCAATATTGAAGATTGGTTAACATTTGACTGAGATATGAGCGTTTATAATGTCGGAACATTTACATCGATAACTCGAAACAAATTACACCATTAGATAGGAAATTGAACGGTGAACAGGTTAGGTTTGTTTCGGTTTGGTTGGCTGACCTTTTTTTTTTTTTTTTTTTAGACACCGTTACATACAAAATTACATCGTTAGATAGAAAATTGAACGGCATATCTAAAACTATATCAATATTGAAGATTGGTTAACATTTGACTGAGATATGGGCGTTTATAATGTTGGAACATTTACATCGATAACTCGAAACAAATTACACCATTAGATAGGAAATTGAATGGCGAACAGGTTAAGTTTGGTTCGGTTTGGTTGGCTGACCTTTTTTTTTTTTTTTTTTAGACATCGTTACATACAAAATTACACCGTTAGATAGAAAATTGAACGACAAATCTAAAACTATATCAATATTGAAGATTGGTTAACATTTGACTGAGATATGAGCGTTTATAATGTTGGAACGTTTACATCGATTACTCAAAAACTAGTCGATTTATTTAAAAAAAATTACATCGTTACGTAGAAAATTAAACGGCGAATCTAAAACTATATCAATATTGAAGATTGGTTAACATTTGACTGAGATATGAGCGTTTATAATGTTGGAACGTTTACATCGATTACTCAAAAACTAGTCGATTTATTTAAAAAAAATTACATCGTTAGATAGAAAATTGAACGGCGAATTTAAAACTATATCAATATTGAAGATTGGTTAACATTTGACTGAGATATGAGCGTTTATAATGTTGGAACATTTACATCGATAACTCGAAACAAATTACACCATTAGATAGGAAATTGAATGGCGAACAGGGTAGGTTAGTTTCGGTTTGGTTGGCTGACCTTTTTTTTTTTTTTTTTTTTAGACACCGTTACATACAAAATTACATCGTTAGATAGAAAATTGAACGGCGAATCTAAAACTATATCAATATTGAAGATTGGTTAACATTTGACTGAGATATGAGCGTTTATAATGTCGGAACATTTACATCGATAACTCGAAACAAATTACACCATTAGATAGGAAATTGAATGGCGAACAGGGTAGGTTAGTTTCGGGTTGGTTGGCTGACCTTTTTTTTTTTTTTTTTTTTAGACACCGTTACATACAAAATTACATCGTTAGATAGAAAATTGAACGGCGAATCTAAAACTATATCAATATTGAAGATTGGTTAACATTTGACTGAGATATGAGCGTTTATAATGTCGGAACATTTACATCGATAACTCGAAACAAATTACACCATTAGATAGGAAATTGAATGGCGAACAGGGTAGGTTAGTTTCGGTTTGGTTGGCTGACCTTTTTTTTTTTTTTTTTTTAGACACCGTTACATACAAAATTACATCGTTAGATAGAAAATTGAACGGCGAATCTAAAACTATATCAATATTGAAGATTGGTTAACATTTGACTGAGATATGAGCGTTTATAATGTTGGAACATTTACATCGATAACTCGAAACAAATTACACCATTAGATAGGAAATTGAATGGCGAACAGGGTAGGTTAGTTTCGGTTTGGTTGGCTGACCTTTTTTTTTTTTTTTTTTTTAGACACCGTTACATACAAAATTACATCGTTAGATAGAAAATTGAACGGCGAATTTAAAACTATATCAATATTGAAGATTGGTTAACATTTGACTGAGATATGAGCGTTTATAATGTCGGAACATTTACATCGATAACTCGAAACAAATTACACCATTAGATAGGAAATTGAATGGCGAACAGGGTAGGTTAGTTTCGGTTTGGTTGGCTGACCTTTTTTTTTTTTTTTTTTTTAGACACCGTTACATACAAAATTACATCGTTAGATAGAAAATTGAACGGCGAATCTAAAACTATATCAATATTGAAGATTGGTTAACATTTGACTGAGATATGAGCGTTTATAATGTCGGAACATTTACATCGATAACTCGAAACAAATTACACCATTAGATAGGAAATTGAATGGCGAACAGGGTAGGTTAGTTTCGGTTTGGTTGGCTGACCTTTTTTTTTTTTTTTTTTTAGACACCGTAACATACAAAATTACATCGTTAGATAGAAAATTGAACGGCGAATCTAAAACTATATCAATATTGAAGATTGGTTAACATTTGACTGAGATATGAGCGTTTATAATGTTGGAACATTTACATCGATAACTCGAAACAAATTACACCATTAGATAGGAAATTGAATGGCGAACAGGGTAGGTTAGTTTCGGTTTGGTTGGCTGACCTTTTTTTTTTTTTTTTTTTTAGACACCGTTACATACAAAATTACATCGTTAGATAGAAAATTGAACGGCGAATCTAAAACTATATCAATATTGAAGATTGGTTAACATTTGACTGAGATATGAGCGTTTATAATGTCGGAACATTTACATCGATAACTCGAAACAAATTACACCATTAGATAGGAAATTGAATGGCGAACAGGGTAGGTTAGTTTCGGGTTGGTTGGCTGACCTTTTTTTTTTTTTTTTTTTTAGACACCGTTACATACAAAATTACATCGTTAGATAGAAAATTGAACGGCGAATCTAAAACTATATCAATATTGAAGATTGGTTAACATTTGACTGAGATATGAGCGTTTATAATGTCGGAACATTTACATCGATAACTCGAAACAAATTACACCATTAGATAGGAAATTGAATGGCGAACAGGGTAGGTTAGTTTCGGTTTGGTTGGCTGACCTTTTTTTTTTTTTTTTTTTAGACACCGTTACATACAAAATTACATCGTTAGATAGAAAATTGAACGGCGAATCTAAAACTATATCAATATTGAAGATTGGTTAACATTTGACTGAGATATGAGCGTTTATAATGTTGGAACATTTACATCGATAACTCGAAACAAATTACACCATTAGATAGGAAATTGAATGGCGAACAGGGTAGGTTAGTTTCGGTTTGGTTGGCTGACCTTTTTTTTTTTTTTTTTTTTAGACACCGTTACATACAAAATTACATCGTTAGATAGAAAATTGAACGGCGAATTTAAAACTATATCAATATTGAAGATTGGTTAACATTTGACTGAGATATGAGCGTTTATAATGTCGGAACATTTACATCGATAACTCGAAACAAATTACACCATTAGATAGGAAATTGAATGGCGAACAGGGTAGGTTAGTTTCGGTTTGGTTGGCTGACCTTTTTTTTTTTTTTTTTTTTAGACACCGTTACATACAAAATTACATCGTTAGATAGAAAATTGAACGGCGAATCTAAAACTATATCAATATTGAAGATTGGTTAACATTTGACTGAGATATGAGCGTTTATAATGTCGGAACATTTACATCGATAACTCGAAACAAATTACACCATTAGATAGGAAATTGAATGGCGAACAGGGTAGGTTAGTTTCGGTTTGGTTGGCTGACCTTTTTTTTTTTTTTTTTTTAGACACCGTAACATACAAAATTACATCGTTAGATAGAAAATTGAACGGCGAATCTAAAACTATATCAATATTGAAGATTGGTTAACATTTGACTGAGATATGAGCGTTTATAATGTTGGAACGTTTACATCGATTACTCAAAAACTAGTCGATTTATTTAAAAAAAATTACATCGTTAGATAGAAAATTGAACGGCGAATTTAAAACTATATCAATATTGAAGATTGGTTAACATTTGACTGAGATATGAGCGTTTATAATGTCGGAACATTTACATCGATAACTCGAAACAAATTACACCATTAGATAGGAAATTGAACGGTGAACAGGTTAGGTTTGTTTCGGTTTGGTTGGCTGACCTTTTTTTTTTTTTTTTTTTAGACACCGTTACATACAAAATTACATCGTTAGATAGAAAATTGAACGGCATATCTAAAACTATATCAATATTGAAGATTGGTTAACATTTGACTGAGATATGGGCGTTTATAATGTTGGAACATTTACATCGATAACTCGAAACAAATTACACCATTAGATAGGAAATTGAATGGCGAACAGGTTAAGTTTGGTTCGGTTTGGTTGGCTGACCTTTTTTTTTTTTTTTTTTAGACATCGTTACATACAAAATTACATCGTTAGATAGAAAATTGAACGGCATATCTAAAACTATATCAATATTGAAGATTGGTTAACATTTGACTGAGATATGGGCGTTTATAATGTTGGAACATTTACATCGATAACTCGAAACAAATTACACCATTAGATAGGAAATTGAATGGCGAACAGGTTAAGTTTGGTTCGGTTTGGTTGGCTGACCTTTTTTTTTTTTTTTTTAGACATCGTTACATACAAAATTACACCGTTAGATAGAAAATTGAACGACAAATCTAAAACTATATCAATATTGAAGATTGGTTAACATTTGACTGAGATATGAGCGTTTATAATGTTGGAACGTTTACATCGATTACTCAAAAACTAGTCGATTTATTTAAAAAAAATTACATCGTTACGTAGAAAATTAAACGGCGAATCTAAAACTATATCAATATTGAAGATTGGTTAACATTTGACTGAGATATGAGCGTTTATAATGTTGGAACGTTTACATCGATTACTCAAAAACTAGTCGATTTATTTAAAAAAAATTACATCGTTAGATAGAAAATTGAACGGCGAATTTAAAACTATATCAATATTGAAGATTGGTTAACATTTGACTGAGATATGAGCGTTTATAATGTTGGAACATTTACATCGATAACTCGAAACAAATTACACCATTAGATAGGAAATTGAATGGCGAACAGGGTAGGTTAGTTTCGGTTTGGTTGGCTGACCTTTTTTTTTTTTTTTTTTTTAGACACCGTTACATACAAAATTACATCGTTAGATAGAAAATTGAACGGCGAATCTAAAACTATATCAATATTGAAGATTGGTTAACATTTGACTGAGATATGAGCGTTTATAATGTCGGAACATTTACATCGATAACTCGAAACAAATTACACCATTAGATAGGAAATTGAATGGCGAACAGGGTAGGTTAGTTTCGGTTTGGTTGGCTGACCTTTTTTTTTTTTTTTTTTTTAGACACCGTTACATACAAAATTACATCGTTAGATAGAAAATTGAACGGCGAATCTAAAACTATATCAATATTGAAGATTGGTTAACATTTGACTGAGATATGAGCGTTTATAATGTCGGAACATTTACATCGATAACTCGAAACAAATTACACCATTAGATAGGAAATTGAATGGCGAACAGGGTAGGTTAGTTTCGGTTTGGTTGGCTGACCTTTTTTTTTTTTTTTTTTTAGACACCGTTACATACAAAATTACATCGTTAGATAGAAAATTGAACGGCGAATCTAAAACTATATCAATATTGAAGATTGGTTAACATTTGACTGAGATATGAGCGTTTATAATGTTGGAACGTTTACATCGATTACTCAAAAACTAGTCGATTTATTTAAAAAAAATTACATCGTTAGATAGAAAATTGAACGGCGAATTTAAAACTATATCAATATTGAAGATTGGTTAACATTTGACTGAGATATGAGCGTTTATAATGTTGGAACATTTACATCGATAACTCGAAACAAATTACACCATTAGATAGGAAATTGAATGGCGAACAGGGTAGGTTAGTTTCGGTTTGGTTGGCTGACCTTTTTTTTTTTTTTTTTTTTAGACACCGTTACATACAAAATTACATCGTTAGATAGAAAATTGAACGGCGAATCTAAAACTATATCAATATTGAAGATTGGTTAACATTTGACTGAGATATGAGCGTTTATAATGTTGGAACATTTACATCGATAACTCGAAACAAATTACACCATTAGATAGGAAATTGAATGGCGAACAGGGTAGGTTAGTTTCGGTTTGGTTGGCTGACCTTTTTTTTTTTTTTTTTTTAGACACCGTTACATACAAAATTACATCGTTAGATAGAAAATTGAACGGCGAATCTAAAACTATATCAATATTGAAGATTGGTTAACATTTGACTGAGATATGAGCGTTTATAATGTCGGAACATTTACATCGATAACTCGAAACAAATTACACCATTAGATAGGAAATTGAATGGCGAACAGGGTAGGTTAGTTTCGGTTTGGTTGGCTGACCTTTTTTTTTTTTTTTTTTTAGACACCGTTACATACAAAATTACATCGTTAGATAGAAAATTGAACGGCGAATCTAAAACTATATCAATATTGAAGATTGGTTAACATTTGACTGAGATATGAGCGTTTATAATGTCGGAACATTTACATCGATAACTCGAAACAAATTACACCATTAGATAGGAAATTGAATGGCGAACAGGGTAGGTTAGTTTCGGTTTGGTTGGCTGACCTTTTTTTTTTTTTTTTTTTTAGACACCGTTACATACAAAATTACATCGTTAGATAGAAAATTGAACGGCGAATCTAAAACTATATCAATATTGAAGATTGGTTAACATTTGACTGAGATATGAGCGTTTATAATGTTGGAACGTTTACATCGATTACTCAAAAACTAGTCGATTTATTTAAAAAAAATTACATCGTTACGTAGAAAATTAAACGGCGAATCTAAAACTATATCAATATTGAAGATTGGTTAACATTTGACTGAGATATGAGCGTTTATAATGTTGGAACGTTTACATCGATTACTCAAAAACTAGTCGATTTATTTAAAAAAAATTACATCGTTACGTAGAAAATTAAACGGCGAATCTAAAACTATATCAATATTGAAGATTGGTTAACATTTGACTGAGATATGAGCGTTTATAATGTCGGAACATTTACATCGATAACTCGAAACAAATTACACCATTAGATAGGAAATTGAATGGCGAACAGGGTAGGTTTGTTTCGGTTTGGTTGGCTGACCTTTTTTTTTTTTTTTTTTTAGACACCGTTACATACAAAATTACATCGTTAGATAGAAAATTGAACGGCGAATCTAAAACTATATCAATATTGAAGATTGGTTAACATTTGACTGAGATATGAGCGTTTATAATGTTGGAACATTTACATCGATAACTCGAAACAAATTACACCATTAGATAGGAAATTGAATGGCGAACAGGGTAGGTTAGTTTCGGTTTGGTTGGCTGACCTTTTTTTTTTTTTTTTTTTTAGACACCGTTACATACAAAATTACATCGTTAGATAGAAAATTGAACGGCGAATCTAAAACTATATCAATATTGAAGATTGGTTAACATTTGACTGAGATATGAGCGTTTATAATGTCGGAACATTTACATCGATAACTCGAAACAAATTACACCATTAGATAGGAAATTGAATGGCGAACAGGGTAGGTTAGTTTCGGTTTGGTTGGCTGACCTTTTTTTTTTTTTTTTTTTAGACACCGTTACATACAAAATTACATCGTTAGATAGAAAATTGAACGGCGAATCTAAAACTATATCAATATTGAAGATTGGTTAACATTTGACTGAGATATGAGCGTTTATAATGTCGGAACATTTACATCGATAACTCGAAACAAATTACACCATTAGATAGGAAATTGAATGGCGAACAGGGTAGGTTAGTTTCGGTTTGGTTGGCTGACCTTTTTTTTTTTTTTTTTTTAGACACCGTTACATACAAAATTACATCGTTAGATAGAAAATTGAACGGCGAATCTAAAACTATATCAATATTGAAGATTGGTTAACATTTGACTGAGATATGAGCGTTTATAATGTCGGAACATTTACATCGATAACTCGAAACAAATTACACCATTAGATAGGAAATTGAATGGCGAACAGGGTAGGTTAGTTTCGGTTTGGTTGGCTGACCTTTTTTTTTTTTTTTTTTTTAGACACCGTTACATACAAAATTACAACGTTAGATAGAAAATTGAACGGCGAATCTAAAACTATATCAATATTGAAGATTGGTTAACATTTGACTGAGATATGAGCGTTTATAATGTTGGAACGTTTACATCGATTACTCAAAAACTAGTCGATTGATTTAAAAAAAATTACACCGTTACGTAGAAAATTAAACGGCGAATCTAAAACTATATCAATATTGAAGATTGGTTAACATTTGACTGAGATATGAGCGTTTATAATGTTGGAACGTTTACATCGATTACTCAAAAACTAGTCGATTTATTTAAAAAAAATTACATCGTTACGTAGAAAATTAAACGGCGAATCTAAAACTATATCAATATTGAAGATTGGTTAACATTTGACTGAGATATGAGCGTTTATAATGTCGGAACATTTACATCGATAACTCGAAACAAATTACACCATTAGATAGGAAATTGAATGGCGAACAGGGTAGGTTAGTTTCGGTTTGGTTGGCTGACCTTTTTTTTTTTTTTTTTTTTAGACACCGTTACATACAAAATTACATCGTTAGATAGAAAATTGAACGGCAAATCTAAAACTATATCAATATTGAAGATTGGTTAACATTTGACTGAGATATGAGCGTTTATAATGTCGGAACATTTACATCGATAACTCGAAACAAATTACACCATTAGATAGGAAATTGAATGGCGAACAGGGTAGGTTAGTTTCGGTTTGGTTGGCTGACCTTTTTTTTTTTTTTTTTTTTAGACACCGTTACATACAAAATTACATCGTTAGATAGAAAATTGAACGGCGAATCTAAAACTATATCAATATTGAAGATTGGTTAACATTTGACTGAGATATGAGCGTTTATAATGTTGGAACGTTTACATCGATTACTCAAAAACTAGTCGATTTATTTAAAAAAAATTACATCGTTACGTAGAAAATTAAACGGCGAATCTAAAACTATATCAATATTGAAGATTGGTTAACATTTGACTGAGATATGAGCGTTTATAATGTTGGAACGTTTACATCGATTACTCAAAAACTAGTCGATTTATTTAAAAAAAATTACATCGTTAGATAGAAAATTGAACGGCGAATTTAAAACTATATCAATATTGAAGATTGGTTAACATTTGACTGAGATATGAGCGTTTATAATGTCGGAACATTTACATCGATAACTCGAAACAAATTACACCATTAGATAGGAAATTGAACGGTGAACAGGTTAGGTTTGTTTCGGTTTGGTTGGCTGACCTTTTTTTTTTTTTTTTTTTAGACACCGTTACATACAAAATTACATCGTTAGATAGAAAATTGAACGGCATATCTAAAACTATATCAATATTGAAGATTGGTTAACATTTGACTGAGATATGGGCGTTTATAATGTTGGAACATTTACATCGATAACTCGAAACAAATTACACCATTAGATAGGAAATTGAATGGCGAACAGGTTAAGTTTGGTTCGGTTTGGTTGGCTGACCTTTTTTTTTTTTTTTTTTAGACATCGTTACATACAAAATTACACCGTTAGATAGAAAATTGAACGGCAAATCTAAAACTATATCAATATTGAAGATTGGTTAACATTTGACTGAGATATGAGCGTTTATAATGTTGGAACGTTTACATCGATTACTCAAAAACTAGTCGATTTATTTAAAAAAAATTACACCGTTACGTAGAAAATTAAACGGCGAATCTAAAACTATATCAATATTGAAGATTGGTTAACATTTGACTGAGATATGAGCGTTTATAATGTTGGAACGTTTACATCGATTACTCAAAAACTAGTCGATTTATTTAAAAAAAATTACATCGTTACGTAGAAAATTAAACGGCGAATCTAAAACTATATCAATATTGAAGATTGGTTAACATTTGACTGAGATATGAGCGTTTATAATGTTGGAACGTTTACATCGATTACTCAAAAACTAGTCGATTTATTTAAAAAAAATTACATCGTTAGATAGAAAATTGAACGGCGAATTTAAAACTATATCAATATTGAAGATTGGTTAACATTTGACTGAGATATGAGCGTTTATAATGTCGGAACATTTACATCGATAACTCGAAACAAATTACACCATTAGATAGGAAATTGAACGGTGAACAGGTTAGGTTTGTTTCGGTTTGGTTGGCTGACCTTTTTTTTTTTTTTTTTTAGACACCGTTACATACAAAATTACATCGTTAGATAGAAAATTGAACGGCATATCTAAAACTATATCAATATTGAAGATTGGTTAACATTTGACTGAGATATGGGCGTTTATAATGTTGGAACATTTACATCGATAACTCGAAACAAATTACACCATTAGATAGGAAATTGAATGGCGAACAGGTTAAGTTTGGTTCGGTTTGGTTGGCTGACCTTTTTTTTTTTTTTTTTTAGACATCGTTACATACAAAATTACACCGTTAGATAGAAAATTGAACGGCAAATCTAAAACTATATCAATATTGAAGATTGGTTAACATTTGACTGAGATATGAGCGTTTATAATGTTGGAACGTTTACATCGATTACTCAAAAACTAGTCGATTTATTTAAAAAAAATTACATCGTTACGTAGAAAATTAAACGGCGAATCTAAAACTATATCAATATTGAAGATTGGTTAACATTTGACTGAGATATGAGCGTTTATAATGTTGGAACGTTTACATCGATTACTCAAAAACTAGTCGATTTATTTAAAAAAAATTACATCGTTAGATAGAAAATTGAACGGCGAATTTAAAACTATATCAATATTGAAGATTGGTTAACATTTGACTGAGATATGAGCGTTTATAATGTTGGAACATTTACATCGATAACTCGAAACAAATTACACCATTAGATAGGAAATTGAATGGCGAACAGGGTAGGTTAGTTTCGGTTTGGTTGGCTGACCTTTTTTTTTTTTTTTTTTTTAGACACCGTTACATACAAAATTACATCGTTAGATAGAAAATTGAACGGCGAATCTAAAACTATATCAATATTGAAGATTGGTTAACATTTGACTGAGATATGAGCGTTTATAATGTCGGAACATTTACATCGATAACTCGAAACAAATTACACCATTAGATAGGAAATTGAATGGCGAACAGGGTAGGTTAGTTTCGGTTTGGTTGGCTGACCTTTTTTTTTTTTTTTTTTTTTAGACACCGTTACATACAAAATTACATCGTTAGATAGAAAATTGAACGGCGAATCTAAAACTATATCAATATTGAAGATTGGTTAACATTTGACTGAGATATGAGCGTTTATAATGTTGGAACATTTACATCGATAACTCGAAACAAATTACACCATTAGATAGGAAATTGAACGGTGAACAGGTTAGGTTTGTTTCGGTTTGGTTGGCTGACCTTTTTTTTTTTTTTTTTTTAGACACCGTTACATACAAAATTACATCGTTAGATAGAAAATTGAACGGCAAATCTAAAACTATATCAATATTGAAGATTGGTTAACATTTGACTGAGATATGGGCGTTTATAATGTTGGAACATTTACATCGATAACTCGAAACAAATTACACCATTAGATAGGAAATTGAATGGCGAACAGGGTAGGTTAGTTTCGGTTTGGTTGGCTGACCTTTTTTTTTTTTTTTTTTTTAGACACCGTTACATACAAAATTACATCGTTAGATAGAAAATTGAACGGCGAATCTAAAACTATATCAATATTGAAGATTGGTTAACATTTGACTGAGATATGAGCGTTCATAATGTCGGAACATTTACATCGATAACTCGAAACAAATTACACCATTAGATAGGAAATTGAATGGCGAACAGGGTAGGTTAGTTTCGGTTTGGTTGGCTGACCTTTTTTTTTTTTTTTTAGACACCGTTACATACAAAATTACATCGTTAGATAGAAAATTGAACGGCGAATCTAAAACTATATCAATATTGAAGATTGGTTAACATTTGACTGAGATATGAGCGTTTATAATGTCGGAACATTTACATCGATAACTCGAAACAAATTACACCATTAGATAGGAAATTGAATGGCGAACAGGGTAGGTTAGTTTCGGTTTGGTTGGCTGACCTTTTTTTTTTTTTTTTTTTTAGACACCGTTACATACAAAATTACATCGTTAGATAGAAAATTGAACGGCGAATCTAAAACTATATCAATATTGAAGATTGGTTAACATTTGACTGAGATATGAGCGTTTATAATGTCGGAACATTTACATCGATAACTCGAAACAAATTACACCATTAGATAGGAAATTGAATGGCGAACAGGGTAGGTTAGTTTCGGTTTGGTTGGCTGACCTTTTTTTTTTTTTTTTTAGACACCGTTACATACAAAATTACATCGTTAGATAGAAAATTGAACGGCGAATCTAAAACTATATCAATATTGAAGATTGGTTAACATTTGACTGAGATATGAGCGTTTATAATGTTGGAACATTTACATCGATAACTCGAAACAAATTACACCATTAGATAGGAAATTGAACGGTGAACAGGTTAGGTTTGTTTCGGTTTGGTTGGCTGACCTTTTTTTTTTTTTTTTTTTTAGACACCGTTACATACAAAATTACATCGTTAGATAGAAAATTGAACGGCAAATCTAAAACTATATCAATATTGAAGATTGGTTAACATTTGACTGAGATATGGGCGTTTATAATGTTGGAACATTTACATCGATAACTCGAAACAAATTACACCATTAGATAGGAAATTGAATGGCGAACAGGTTAGGTTTGTTTCGGTTTGGTTGGCTGACCTTTTTTTTTTTTTTTTTGTAGACACCGTTACATACAAAATTACATCGTTAGATAGAAAATTGAACGGCGAATCTAAAACTATATCAATATTGAAGATTGGTTAACATTTGACTGAGATATGAGCGTTTATAATGTTGGAACGTTTACATCGATTACTCAAAAACTAGTCGATTTATTTAAAAAAAATTACATCGTTAGATAGAAAATTGAACGGCGAATCTAAAACTATATCAATATTGAAGATTGGTTAACATTTGACTGAGATATGGGCGTTTATAATGTTGGAACATTTACATCGATAACTCGAAACAAATTACACCATTAGATAGGAAATTGAACGGTGAACAGGTTAGGTTTGTTTCGGTTTGGTTGGCTGACCTTTTTTTTTTTTTTTTTTTAGACACCGTTACATACAAAATTACATCGTTAGATAGAAAATTGAACGGCAAATCTAAAACTATATCAATATTGAAGATTGGTTAACATTTGACTGAGATATGAGCGTTTATAATGTTGGAACGTTTACATCGATTACTCAAAAACTAGTCGATTTATTTAAAAAAAATTACATCGTTAGATAGAAAATTGAACGGCGAATCTAAAACTATATCAATATTGAAGATTGGTTAACATTTGACTGAGATATGAGCGTTTATAATGTCGGAACATTTACATCGATAACTCGAAACAAATTACACCATTAGATAGGAAATTGAATGGCGAACAGGGTAGGTTAGTTTCGGTTTGGTTGGCTGACCTTTTTTTTTTTTTTTTTTTTAGACACCGTTACATACAAAATTACACCGTTAGATAGAAAATTGAACGGCAAATCTAAAACTATATCAATATTGAAGATTGGTTAACATTTGACTGAGATATGAGCGTTTATAATGTCGGAACATTTACATCGATAACTCGAAACAAATTACACCATTAGATAGGAAATTGAATGGCGAACAGGGTAGGTTAGTTTCGGTTTGGTTGGCTGACCTTTTTTTTTTTTTTTTTTTAGACACCGTTACATACAAAATTACATCGTTAGATAGAAAATTGAACGGCGAATCTAAAACTATATCAATATTGAAGATTGGTTAACATTTGACTGAGATATGAGCGTTTATAATGTTGGAACGTTTACATCGATTACTCAAAAACTAGTCGATTTATTTAAAAAAAATTACATCGTTAGATAGAAAATTGAACGGCGAATCTAAAACTATATCAATATTGAAGATTGGTTAACATTTGACTGAGATATGAGCGTTTATAATGTCGGAACATTTACATCGATAACTCGAAACAAATTACACCATTAGATAGGAAATTGAATGGCGAACAGGGTAGGTTAGTTTCGGTTTGGTTGGCTGACCTTTTTTTTTTTTTTTTTTTTAGACACCGTTACATACAAAATTACATCGTTAGATAGAAAATTGAACGGCGAATCTAAAACTATATCAATATTGAAGATTGGTTAACATTTGACTGAGATATGAGCGTTTATAATGTCGGAACATTTACATCGATTACTCAAAAACTAGTCGATTTATTTAAAAAAAATTACATCGTTAGATAGAAAATTGAACGGCGAATCTAAAACTATATCAATATTGAAGATTGGTTAACATTTGACTGAGATATGAGCGTTTATAATGTCGGAACATTTACATCGATAACTCGAAACAAATTACACCATTAGATAGGAAATTGAATGGCGAACAGGGTAGGTTAGTTTCGGTTTGGTTGGCTGACCTTTTTTTTTTTTTTTTTTTTAGACACCGTTACATACAAAATTACATCGTTAGATAGAAAATTGAACGGCGAATCTAAAACTATATCAATATTGAAGATTGGTTAACATTTGACTGAGATATGAGCGTTTATAATGTCGGAACATTTACATCGATAACTCGAAACAAATTACACCATTAGATAGGAAATTGAACGGTGAACAGGTTAGGTTTGTTTCGGTTTGGTTGGCTGACCTTTTTTTTTTTTTTTTTTTAGACACCGTTACATACAAAATTACATCGTTAGATAGAAAATTGAACGGCGAATCTAAAACTATATCAATATTGAAGATTGGTTAACATTTGACTGAGATATGAGCGTTTATAATGTTGGAACGTTTACATCGATTACTCAAAAACTAGTCGATTTATTTAAAAAAAATTACATCGTTAGATAGAAAATTGAACGGCGAATTTAAAACTATATCAATATTAAAGATTGGTTAACATTTGACTGAGATATGAGCGTTTATAATGTCGGAACATTTACATCGATAACTCGAAACAAATTACACCATTAGATAGGAAATTGAACGGTGAACAGGTTAGGTTTGTTTCGGTTTGGTTGGCTGACCTTTTTTTTTTTTTTTTTTTAGACACCGTTACATACAAAATTACATCGTTAGATAGAAAATTGAACGGCGAATCTAAAACTATATCAATATTGAAGATTGGTTAACATTTGACTGAGATATGAGCGTTTATAATGTCGGAACATTTACATCGATAACTCGAAACAAATTACACCATTAGATAGGAAATTGAATGGCGAACAGGGTAGGTTAGTTTCGGTTTGGTTGGCTGACCTTTTTTTTTTTTTTTTTTTTAGACACCGTTACATACAAAATTACATCGTTAGATAGAAAATTGAACGGCGAATTTAAAACTATATCAATATTGAAGATTGGTTAACATTTGACTGAGATATGAGCGTTTATAATGTTGGAACGTTTACATCGATTACTCAAAAACTAGTCGATTTATTTAAAAAAAATTACATCGTTAGATAGAAAATTGAACGGCGAATTTAAAACTATATCAATATTAAAGATTGGTTAACATTTGACTGAGATATGAGCGTTTATAATGTCGGAACATTTACATCGATAACTCGAAACAAATTACACCATTAGATAGGAAATTGAATGGCGAACAGGGTAGGTTAGTTTCGGTTTGGTTGGCTGACCTTTTTTTTTTTTTTTTTTTTAGACACCGTTACATACAAAATTACATCGTTAGATAGAAAATTGAACGGCGAATCTAAAACTATATCAATATTGAAGATTGGTTAACATTTGACTGAGATATGAGCGTTTATAATGTCGGAACATTTACATCGATAACTCGAAACAAATTACACCATTAGATAGGAAATTGAACGGTGAACAGGTTAGGTTTGTTTCGGTTTGGTTGGCTGACCTTTTTTTTTTTTTTTTTTTAGACACCGTTACATACAAAATTACATCGTTAGATAGAAAATTGAACGGCGAATCTAAAACTATATCAATATTGAAGATTGGTTAACATTTGACTGAGATATGAGCGTTTATAATGTTGGAACGTTTACATCGATTACTCAAAAACTAGTCGATTTATTTAAAAAAAATTACATCGTTAGATAGAAAATTGAACGGCGAATTTAAAACTATATCAATATTAAAGATTGGTTAACATTTGACTGAGATATGAGCGTTTATAATGTCGGAACATTTACATCGATAACTCGAAACAAATTACACCATTAGATAGGAAATTGAACGGTGAACAGGTTAGGTTTGTTTCGGTTTGGTTGGCTGACCTTTTTTTTTTTTTTTTTTTAGACACCGTTACATACAAAATTACATCGTTAGATAGAAAATTGAACGGCGAATCTAAAACTATATCAATATTGAAGATTGGTTAACATTTGACTGAGATATGAGCGTTTATAATGTCGGAACATTTACATCGATAACTCGAAACAAATTACACCATTAGATAGGAAATTGAATGGCGAACAGGGTAGGTTAGTTTCGGTTTGGTTGGCTGACCTTTTTTTTTTTTTTTTTTTTTAGACACCGTTACATACAAAATTACATCGTTAGATAGAAAATTGAACGGCGAATCTAAAACTATATCAATATTGAAGATTGGTTAACATTTGACTGAGATATGAGCGTTTATAATGTTGGAACGTTTACATCGATTACTCAAAAACTAGTCGATTTATTTAAAAAAAATTACATCGTTAGATAGAAAATTGAACGGCGAATTTAAAACTATATCAATATTAAAGATTGGTTAACATTTGACTGAGATATGAGCGTTTATAATGTCGGAACATTTACATCGATAACTCGAAACAAATTACACCATTAGATAGGAAATTGAATGGCGAACAGGGTAGGTTAGTTTCGGTTTGGTTGGCTGACCTTTTTTTTTTTTTTTTTTTTAGACACCGTTACATACAAAATTACATCGTTAGATAGAAAATTGAACGGCGAATCTAAAACTATATCAATATTGAAGATTGGTTAACATTTGACTGAGATATGAGCGTTTATAATGTTGGAACGTTTACATCGATTACTCAAAAACTAGTCGATTTATTTAAAAAAAATTACATCGTTAGATAGAAAATTGAACGGCGAATTTAAAACTATATCAATATTAAAGATTGGTTAACATTTGACTGAGATATGAGCGTTTATAATGTCGGAACATTTACATCGATAACTCGAAACAAATTACACCATTAGATAGGAAATTGAACGGTGAACAGGTTAGGTTTGTTTCGGTTTGGTTGGCTGACCTTTTTTTTTTTTTTTTTTTAGACACCGTTACATACAAAATTACATCGTTAGATAGAAAATTGAACGGCATATCTAAAACTATATCAATATTGAAGATTGGTTAACATTTGACTGAGATATGGGCGTTTATAATGTTGGAACATTTACATCGATAACTCGAAACAAATTACACCATTAGATAGGAAATTGAATGGCGAACAGGTTAAGTTTGGTTCGGTTTGGTTGGCTGACCTTTTTTTTTTTTTTTTTTAGACATCGTTACATACAAAATTACACCGTTAGATAGAAAATTGAACGGCAAATCTAAAACTATATCAATATTGAAGATTGGTTAACATTTGACTGAGATATGAGCGTTTATAATGTTGGAACGTTTACATCGATTACTCAAAAACTAGTCGATTGATTTAAAAAAAATTACACCGTTACGTAGAAAATTAAACGGCGAATCTAAAACTATATCAATATTGAAGATTGGTTAACATTTGACTGAGATATGAGCGTTTATAATGTTGGAACGTTTACATCGATTACTCAAAAACTAGTCGATTTATTTAAAAAAAATTACATCGTTAGATAGAAAATTGAACGGCGAATTTAAAACTATATCAATATTGAAGATTGGTTAACATTTGACTGAGATATGAGCGTTTATAATGTTGGAACATTTACATCGATAACTCGAAACAAATTACACCATTAGATAGGAAATTGAATGGCGAACAGGGTAGGTTAGTTTCGGTTTGGTTGGCTGACCTTTTTTTTTTTTTTTTTTTTAGACACCGTTACATACAAAATTACATCGTTAGATAGAAAATTGAACGGCGAATCTAAAACTATATCAATATTGAAGATTGGTTAACATTTGACTGAGATATGAGCGTTTATAATGTCGGAACATTTACATCGATAACTCGAAACAAATTACACCATTAGATAGGAAATTGAATGGCGAACAGGGTAGGTTAGTTTCGGTTTGGTTGGCTGACTTTTTTTTTTTTTTTTTTTTTAGACACCGTTACATACAAAATTACATCGTTAGATAGAAAATTGAACGGCGAATCTAAAACTATATCAATATTGAAGATTGGTTAACATTTGACTGAGATATGAGCGTTTATAATGTTGGAACGTTTACATCGATTACTCAAAAACTAGTCGATTTATTTAAAAAAAATTACATCGTTAGATAGAAAATTGAACGGCGAATCTAAAACTATATCAATATTGAAGATTGGTTAACATTTGACTGAGATATGGGCGTTTATAATGTTGGAACATTTACATCGATAACTCGAAACAAATTACACCATTAGATAGGAAATTGAACGGTGAACAGGTTAGGTTTGTTTCGGTTTGGTTGGCTGACCTTTTTTTTTTTTTTTTTTTAGACACCGTTACATACAAAATTACATCGTTAGATAGAAAATTGAACGGCAAATCTAAAACTATATCAATATTGAAGATTGGTTAACATTTGTCTGAGATATGAGCGTTTAAAATGTTGGAACGTTTACATCGATTACTCAAAAACTAGTCGATTGATTTAAAAAAAATTACACCGTTACATAGAAAATTGAACGGCGAATCTAAAACTATATCAATATTGAAGATTGGTTAACATTTGACTGAGATATGAGCGTTTATAATGTCGGAACATTTACATCGATAACTCGAAACAAATTACACCATTAGATAGGAAATTGAATGGCGAACAGGGTAGGTTAGTTTCGGTTTGGTTGGCTGACCTTTTTTTTTTTTTTTTTTTTAGACATCGTTACATACAAAATTACACCGTTAGATAGAAAATTGAACGGCAAATCTAAAACTATATCAATATTGAAGATTGGTTAACATTTGACTGAGATATGAGCGTTTATAATGTCGGAACATTTACATCGATAACTCGAAACAAATTACACCATTAGATAGGAAATTGAATGGCGAACAGGGTAGGTTAGTTTCGGTTTGGTTGGCTGACCTTTTTTTTTTTTTTTTTTTAGACACCGTTACATACAAAATTACATCGTTAGATAGAAAATTGAACGGCGAATCTAAAACTATATCAATATTGAAGATTGGTTAACATTTGACTGAGATATGAGCGTTTATAATGTTGGAACGTTTACATCGATTACTCAAAAACTAGTCGATTTATTTAAAAAAAATTACATCGTTAGATAGAAAATTGAACGGCGAATCTAAAACTATATCAATATTGAAGATTGGTTAACATTTGACTGAGATATGAGCGTTTATAATGTCGGAACATTTACATCGATAACTCGAAACAAATTACACCATTAGATAGGAAATTGAATGGCGAACAGGGTAGGTTAGTTTCGGTTTGGTTGGCTGACCTTTTTTTTTTTTTTTTTTTTAGACACCGTTACATACAAAATTACATCGTTAGATAGAAAATTGAACGGCGAATCTAAAACTATATCAATATTGAAGATTGGTTAACATTTGACTGAGATATGAGCGTTTATAATGTCGGAACATTTACATCGATAACTCGAAACAAATTACACCATTAGATAGGAAATTGAATGGCGAACAGGGTAGGTTAGTTTCGGTTTGGTTGGCTGACCTTTTTTTTTTTTTTTTTTTTAGACACCGTTACATACAAAATTACATCGTTAGATAGAAAATTGAACGGCGAATCTAAAACTATATCAATATTGAAGATTGGTTAACATTTGACTGAGATATGAGCGTTTATAATGTTGGAACGTTTACATCGATTACTCAAAAACTAGTCGATTTATTTAAAAAAAATTACATCGTTAGATAGAAAATTGAACGGCGAATTTAAAACTATATCAATATTAAAGATTGGTTAACATTTGACTGAGATATGAGCGTTTATAATGTCGGAACATTTACATCGATAACTCGAAACAAATTACACCATTAGATAGGAAATTGAACGGTGAACAGGTTAGGTTTGTTTCGGTTTGGTTGGCTGACCTTTTTTTTTTTTTTTTTTTAGACACCGTTACATACAAAATTACATCGTTAGATAGAAAATTGAACGGCGAATCTAAAACTATATCAATATTGAAGATTGGTTAACATTTGACTGAGATATGAGCGTTTATAATGTCGGAACATTTACATCGATAACTCGAAACAAATTACACCATTAGATAGGAAATTGAATGGCGAACAGGGTAGGTTAGTTTCGGTTTGGTTGGCTGACCTTTTTTTTTTTTTTTTTTTTAGACACCGTTACATACAAAATTACATCGTTAGATAGAAAATTGAACGACAAATCTAAAACTATATCAATATTGAAGATTGGTTAACATTTGACTGAGATATGAGCGTTTATAATGTTGGAACGTTTACATCGATTACTCAAAAACTAGTCGATTTATTTAAAAAAAATTACATCGTTAGATAGAAAATTGAACGGCGAATCTAAAACTATATCAATATTGAAGATTGGTTAACATTTGACTGAGATATGAGCGTTTATAATGTCGGAACATTTACATCGATAACTCGAAACAAATTACACCATTAGATAGGAAATTGAATGGCGAACAGGGTAGGTTAGTTTCGGTTTGGTTGGCTGACCTTTTTTTTTTTTTTTTTTTTACACACCGTTACATACAAAATTACATCGTTAGATAGAAAATTGAACGGCGAATCTAAAACTATATCAATATTGAAGATTGGTTAACATTTGACTGAGATATGAGCGTTTATAATGTCGGAACATTTACATCGATAACTCGAAACAAATTACACCATTAGATAGGAAATTGAATGGCGAACAGGGTAGGTTAGTTTCGGTTTGGTTGGCTGACCTTTTTTTTTTTTTTTTTTTTAGACACCGTTACATACAAAATTACATCGTTAGATAGAAAATTGAACGGCGAATCTAAAACTATATCAATATTGAAGATTGGTTAACATTTGACTGAGATATGAGCGTTTATAATGTTGGAACGTTTACATCGATTACTCAAAAACTAGTCGATTTATTTAAAAAAAATTACATCGTTAGATAGAAAATTGAACGGCGAATTTAAAACTATATCAATATTAAAGATTGGTTAACATTTGACTGAGATATGAGCGTTTATAATGTCGGAACATTTACATCGATAACTCGAAACAAATTACACCATTAGATAGGAAATTGAACGGTGAACAGGTTAGGTTTGTTTCGGTTTGGTTGGCTGACCTTTTTTTTTTTTTTTTTTTAGACACCGTTACATACAAAATTACATCGTTAGATAGAAAATTGAACGGCGAATCTAAAACTATATCAATATTGAAGATTGGTTAACATTTGACTGAGATATGAGCGTTTATAATGTCGGAACATTTACATCGATAACTCGAAACAAATTACACCATTAGATAGGAAATTGAATGGCGAACAGGGTAGGTTAGTTTCGGTTTGGTTGGCTGACCTTTTTTTTTTTTTTTTTTTTAGACACCGTTACATACAAAATTACATCGTTAGATAGAAAATTGAACGGCGAATCTAAAACTATATCAATATTGAAGATTGGTTAACATTTGACTGAGATATGAGCGTTTATAATGTTGGAACGTTTACATCGATTACTCAAAAACTAGTCGATTTATTTAAAAAAAATTACATCGTTAGATAGAAAATTGAACGGCGAATCTAAAACTATATCAATATTGAAGATTGGTTAACATTTGACTGAGATATGAGCGTTTATAATGTCGGAACATTTACATCGATAACTCGAAACAAATTACACCATTAGATAGGAAATTTAATGGCGAACAGGGTAGGTTAGTTTCGGTTTGGTTGGCTGACCTTTTTTTTTTTTTTTTTTTTTAGACACCGTTACATACAAAATTACATCGTTAGATAGAAAATTGAACGGCGAATCTAAAACTATATCAATATTGAAGATTGGTTAACATTTGACTGAGATATGAGCGTTTATAATGTTGGAACATTTACATCGATAACTCGAAACAAATTACACCATTAGATAGGAAATTGAACGGTGAACAGGTTAGGTTTGTTTCGGTTTGGTTGGCTGACCTTTTTTTTTTTTTTTTTTTAGACACCGTTACATACAAAATTACATCGTTAGATAGAAAATTGAACGGCGAATCTAAAACTATATCAATATTGAAGATTGGTTAACATTTGACTGAGATATGAGCGTTTATAATGTCGGAACATTTACATCGATAACTCGAAACAAATTACACCATTAGATAGGAAATTGAATGGCGAACAGGGTAGGTTAGTTTCGGTTTGGTTGGCTGACCTTTTTTTTTTTTTTTTTTTTAGACACCGTTACATACAAAATTACATCGTTAGATAGAAAATTGAACGGCGAATCTAAAACTATATCAATATTGAAGATTGGTTAACATTTGACTGAGATATGAGCGTTTATAATGTTGGAACGTTTACATCGATTACTCAAAAACTAGTCGATTTATTTAAAAAAAATTACATCGTTAGATAGAAAATTGAACGGCGAATCTAAAACTATATCAATATTGAAGATTGGTTAACATTTGACTGAGATATGAGCGTTTATAATGTCGGAACATTTACATCGATAACTCGAAACAAATTACACCATTAGATAGGAAATTTAATGGCGAACAGGGTAGGTTAGTTTCGGTTTGGTTGGCTGACCTTTTTTTTTTTTTTTTTTTTTTAGACACCGTTACATACAAAATTACATCGTTAGATAGAAAATTGAACGGCGAATCTAAAACTATATCAATATTGAAGATTGGTTAACATTTGACTGAGATATGAGCGTTTATAATGTTGGAACATTTACATCGATAACTCGAAACAAATTACACCATTAGATAGGAAATTGAACGGTGAACAGGTTAGGTTTGTTTCGGTTTGGTTGGCTGACCTTTTTTTTTTTTTTTTTTGACACCGTTACATACAAAATTACATCGTTAGATAGAAAATTGAACGGCAAATCTAAAACTATATCAATATTGAAGATTGGTTAACATTTGACTGAGATATGGGCGTTTATAATGTTGGAACATTTACATCGATAACTCGAAACAAATTACACCATTAGATAGGAAATTGAATGGCGAACAGGTTAGGTTTGTTTCGGTTTGGTTGGCTGACCTTTTTTTTTTTTTTTTTTTAGACACCGTTACATACAAAATTACATCGTTAGATAGAAAATTGAACGGCAAATCTAAAACTATATCAATATTGAAGATTGGTTAACATTTGACTGAGATATGGGCGTTTATAATGTTGGAACATTTACATCGATAACTCGAAACAAATTACACCATTAGATAGGAAATTGAATGGCGAACAGGTTAAGTTTGGTTCGGTTTGGTTGGCTGACCTTTTTTTTTTTTTTTTTTAGACATCGTTACATACAAAATTACACCGTTAGATAGAAAATTGAACGGCAAATCTAAAACTATATCAATATTGAAGATTGGTTAACATTTGACTGAGATATGAGCGTTTATAATGTCGGAACATTTACATCGATAACTCGAAACAAATTACACCATTAGATAGGAAATTGAATGGCGAACAGGGTAGGTTAGTTTCGGTTTGGTTGGCTGACCTTTTTTTTTTTTTTTTTTTAGACACCGTTACATACAAAATTACATCGTTAGATAGAAAATTGAACGGCGAATCTAAAACTATATCAATATTGAAGATTGGTTAACATTTGACTGAGATATGAGCGTTTATAATGTTGGAACGTTTACATCGATTACTCAAAAACTAGTCGATTTATTTAAAAAAAATTACATCGTTAGATAGAAAATTGAACGGCGAATTTAAAACTATATCAATATTAAAGATTGGTTAACATTTGACTGAGATATGAGCGTTTATAATGTCGGAACATTTACATCGATTACTCAAAAACTAGTCGATTTATTTAAAAAAAATTACATCGTTAGATAGAAAATTGAACGGCGAATCTAAAACTATATCAATATTGAAGATTGGTTAACATTTGACTGAGATATGGGCGTTTATAATGTTGGAACATTTACATCGATAACTCGAAACAAATTACACCATTAGATAGGAAATTGAACGGTGAACAGGTTAGGTTTGTTTCGGTTTGGTTGGCTGACCTTTTTTTTTTTTTTTTTTTAGACACCGTTACATACAAAATTACATCGTTAGATAGAAAATTGAACGGCAAATCTAAAACTATATCAATATTGAAGATTGGTTAACATTTGACTGAGATATGAGCGTTTATAATGTTGGAACGTTTACATCGATTACTCAAAAACTAGTCGATTTATTTAAAAAAAATTACATCGTTAGATAGAAAATTGAACGGCGAATCTAAAACTATATCAATATTGAAGATTGGTTAACATTTGACTGAGATATGAGCGTTTATAATGTCGGAACATTTACATCGATAACTCGAAACAAATTACACCATTAGATAGGAAATTGAATGGCGAACAGGGTAGGTTAGTTTCGGTTTGGTTGGCTGACCTTTTTTTTTTTTTTTTTTTTAGACACCGTTACATACAAAATTACACCGTTAGATAGAAAATTGAACGGCAAATCTAAAACTATATCAATATTGAAGATTGGTTAACATTTGACTGAGATATGAGCGTTTATAATGTCGGAACATTTACATCGATAACTCGAAACAAATTACACCATTAGATAGGAAATTGAATGGCGAACAGGGTAGGTTAGTTTCGGTTTGGTTGGCTGACCTTTTTTTTTTTTTTTTTTTAGACACCGTTACATACAAAATTACATCGTTAGATAGAAAATTGAACGGCGAATCTAAAACTATATCAATATTGAAGATTGGTTAACATTTGACTGAGATATGAGCGTTTATAATGTTGGAACGTTTACATCGATTACTCAAAAACTAGTCGATTTATTTAAAAAAAATTACATCGTTAGATAGAAAATTGAACGGCGAATCTAAAACTATATCAATATTGAAGATTGGTTAACATTTGACTGAGATATGAGCGTTTATAATGTCGGAACATTTACATCGATAACTCGAAACAAATTACACCATTAGATAGGAAATTGAATGGCGAACAGGGTAGGTTAGTTTCGGTTTGGTTGGCTGACCTTTTTTTTTTTTTTTTTTTTAGACACCGTTACATACAAAATTACATCGTTAGATAGAAAATTGAACGGCGAATCTAAAACTATATCAATATTGAAGATTGGTTAACATTTGACTGAGATATGAGCGTTTATAATGTCGGAACATTTACATCGATAACTCGAAACAAATTACACCATTAGATAGGAAATTGAATGGCGAACAGGGTAGGTTAGTTTCGGTTTGGTTGGCTGACCTTTTTTTTTTTTTTTTTTTTAGACACCGTTACATACAAAATTACATCGTTAGATAGAAAATTGAACGGCGAATCTAAAACTATATCAATATTGAAGATTGGTTAACATTTGACTGAGATATGAGCGTTTATAATGTTGGAACGTTTACATCGATTACTCAAAAACTAGTCGATTTATTTAAAAAAAATTACATCGTTAGATAGAAAATTGAACGGCGAATTTAAAACTATATCAATATTAAAGATTGGTTAACATTTGACTGAGATATGAGCGTTTATAATGTCGGAACATTTACATCGATAACTCGAAACAAATTACACCATTAGATAGGAAATTGAACGGTGAACAGGTTAGGTTTGTTTCGGTTTGGTTGGCTGACCTTTTTTTTTTTTTTTTTTTAGACACCGTTACATACAAAATTACATCGTTAGATAGAAAATTTAACGGCGAATCTAAAACTATATCAATATTGAAGATTGGTTAACATTTGACTGAGATATGAGCGTTTATAATGTCGGAACATTTACATCGATAACTCGAAACAAATTACACCATTAGATAGGAAATTGAATGGCGAACAGGGTAGGTTAGTTTCGGTTTGGTTGGCTGACCTTTTTTTTTTTTTTTTTTTTAGACACCGTTACATACAAAATTACATCGTTAGATAGAAAATTGAACGGCGAATCTAAAACTATATCAATATTGAAGATTGGTTAACATTTGACTGAGATATGAGCGTTTATAATGTTGGAACGTTTACATCGATTACTCAAAAACTAGTCGATTTATTTAAAAAAAATTACATCGTTAGATAGAAAATTGAACGGCGAATCTAAAACTATATCAATATTGAAGATTGGTTAACATTTGACTGAGATATGAGCGTTTATAATGTCGGAACATTTACATCGATAACTCGAAACAAATTACACCATTAGATAGGAAATTTAATGGCGAACAGGGTAGGTTAGTTTCGGTTTGGTTGGCTGACCTTTTTTTTTTTTTTTTTTTTTAGACACCGTTACATACAAAATTACATCGTTAGATAGAAAATTGAACGGCGAATCTAAAACTATATCAATATTGAAGATTGGTTAACATTTGACTGAGATATGAGCGTTTATAATGTTGGAACATTTACATCGATAACTCGAAACAAATTACACCATTAGATAGGAAATTGAACGGTGAACAGGTTAGGTTTGTTTCGGTTTGGTTGGCTGACCTTTTTTTTTTTTTTTTTTTAGACACCGTTACATACAAAATTACATCGTTAGATAGAAAATTGAACGGCAAATCTAAAACTATATCAATATTGAAGATTGGTTAACATTTGACTGAGATATGGGCGTTTATAATGTTGGAACATTTACATCGATAACTCGAAACAAATTACACCATTAGATAGGAAATTGAATGGCGAACAGGTTAAGTTTGGTTCGGTTTGGTTGGCTGACCTTTTTTTTTTTTTTTTTTAGACATCGTTACATACAAAATTACACCGTTAGATAGAAAATTGAACGGCAAATCTAAAACTATATCAATATTGAAGATTGGTTAACATTTGACTGAGATATGAGCGTTTATAATGTCGGAACATTTACATCGATAACTCGAAACAAATTACACCATTAGATAGGAAATTGAATGGCGAACAGGGTAGGTTAGTTTCGGTTTGGTTGGCTGACCTTTTTTTTTTTTTTTTTTTAGACACCGTTACATACAAAATTACATCGTTAGATAGAAAATTGAACGGCGAATCTAAAACTATATCAATATTGAAGATTGGTTAACATTTGACTGAGATATGAGCGTTTAAAATGTTGGAACGTTTACATCGATTACTCAAAAACTAGTCGATTGATTTAAAAAAAATTACACCGTTACATAGAAAATTGAACAACGAATCTAAAACTATATCAATATTGAAGATTGGTTAACATTTGACTGAGATATGGGCGTTTATAATGTTGGAACATTTACATCGATAACTCGAAACAAATTACACCATTAGATAGGAAATTGAACGGTGAACAGGTTAGGTTTGTTTTGGTTTGGTTGGCTGACCTTTTTTTTTTTTTTTTTTTAGACACCGTTACATACAAAATTACATCGTTAGATAGAAAATTGAACGGCGAATCTAAAACTATATCAATATTGAAGATTGGTTAACATTTGACTGAGATATGAGCGTTTATAATGTCGGAACATTTACATCGATAACTCGAAACAAATTACACCATTAGATAGGAAATTGAATGGCGAACAGGGTAGGTTAGTTTCGGTTTGGTTGGCTGACCTTTTTTTTTTTTTTTTTTTTAGACACCGTTACATACAAAATTACATCGTTAGATAGAAAATTGAACGGCGAATCTAAAACTATATCAATATTGAAGATTGGTTAACATTTGACTGAGATATGAGCGTTTATAATGTCGGAACATTTACATCGATAACTCGAAACAAATTACACCATTAGATAGGAAATTGAATGGCGAACAGGGTAGGTTAGTTTCGGTTTGGTTGGCTGACCTTTTTTTTTTTTTTTTTTTTAGACACCGTTACATACAAAATTACATCGTTAGATAGAAAATTGAACGGCGAATCTAAAACTATATCAATATTGAAGATTGGTTAACATTTGACTGAGATATGAGCGTTTATAATGTTGGAACGTTTACATCGATTACTCAAAAACTAGTCGATTTATTTAAAAAAAATTACATCGTTAGATAGAAAATTGAACGGCGAATTTAAAACTATATCAATATTAAAGATTGGTTAACATTTGACTGAGATATGAGCGTTTATAATGTCGGAACATTTACATCGATAACTCGAAACAAATTACACCATTAGATAGGAAATTGAACGGTGAACAGGTTAGGTTTGTTTCGGTTTGGTTGGCTGACCTTTTTTTTTTTTTTTTTTTAGACCCCGTTACATACAAAATTACATCGTTAGATAGAAAATTGAACGGCGAATCTAAAACTATATCAATATTGAAGATTGGTTAACATTTGACTGAGATATGAGCGTTTATAATGTCGGAACATTTACATCGATAACTCGAAACAAATTACACCATTAGATAGGAAATTGAATGGCGAACAGGGTAGGTTAGTTTCGGTTTGGTTGGCTGACCTTTTTTTTTTTTTTTTTTTTTAGACACCGTTACATACAAAATTACATCGTTAGATAGAAAATTGAACGGCGAATCTAAAACTATATCAATATTGAAGATTGGTTAACATTTGACTGAGATATGAGCGTTTATAATGTTGGAACGTTTACATCGATTACTCAAAAACTAGTCGATTTATTTAAAAAAAATTACATCGTTAGATAGAAAATTGAACGGCGAATTTAAAACTATATCAATATTAAAGATTGGTTAACATTTGACTGAGATATGAGCGTTTATAATGTCGGAACATTTACATCGATAACTCGAAACAAATTACACCATTAGATAGGAAATTGAACGGTGAACAGGTTAGGTTTGTTTCGGTTTGGTTGGCTGACCTTTTTTTTTTTTTTTTTTTAGACACCGTTACATACAAAATTACATCGTTAGATAGAAAATTGAACGGCATATCTAAAACTATATCAATATTGAAGATTGGTTAACATTTGACTGAGATATGAGCGTTTATAATGTTGGAACATTTACATCGATAACTCGAAACAAATTACACCATTAGATAGGAAATTGAATGGCGAACAGGTTAAGTTTGGTTCGGTTTGGTTGGCTGACCTTTTTTTTTTTTTTTTTTAGACATCGTTACATACAAAATTACACCGTTAGATAGAAAATTGAACGGCGAATCTAAAACTATATCAATATTGAAGATTGGTTAACATTTGACTGAGATATGAGCGTTTATAATGTTGGAACGTTTACATCGATTACTCAAAAACTAGTCGATTTATTTAAAAAAAATTACATCGTTACGTAGAAAATTAAACGGCGAATCTAAAACTATATCAATATTGAAGATTGGTTAACATTTGACTGAGATATGAGCGTTTATAATGTTGGAACGTTTACATCGATTACTCAAAAACTAGTCGATTTATTTAAAAAAAATTACATCGTTAGATAGAAAATTGAACGGCGAATTTAAAACTATATCAATATTGAAGATTGGTTAACATTTGACTGAGATATGAGCGTTTATAATGTTGGAACATTTACATCGATAACTCGAAACAAATTACACCATTAGATAGGAAATTGAATGGCGAACAGGGTAGGTTAGTTTCGGTTTGGTTGGCTGACCTTTTTTTTTTTTTTTTTTTTAGACACCGTTACATACAAAATTACATCGTTAGATAGAAAATTGAACGGCGAATCTAAAACTATATCAATATTGAAGATTGGTTAACATTTGACTGAGATATGAGCGTTTATAATGTCGGAACATTTACATCGATAACTCGAAACAAATTACACCATTAGATAGGAAATTGAATGGCGAACAGGGTAGGTTAGTTTCGGTTTGGTTGGCTGACCTTTTTTTTTTTTTTTTTTTTAGACACCGTTACATACAAAATTACATCGTTAGATAGAAAATTGAACGGCGAATCTAAAACTATATCAATATTGAAGATTGGTTAACATTTGACTGAGATATGAGCGTTTATAATGTTGGAACGTTTACATCGATTACTCAAAAACTAGTCGATTTATTTAAAAAAAATTACACCGTTAGATAGAAAATTGAACGGCGAATCTAAAACTATATCAATATTGAAGATTGGTTAACATTTGACTGAGATATGGGCGTTTATAATGTTGGAACATTTACATCGATAACTCGAAACAAATTACACCATTAGATAGGAAATTGAACGGTGAACAGGTTAGGTTTGTTTCGGTTTGGTTGGCTGACCTTTTTTTTTTTTTTTTTTTAGACACCGTTACATACAAAATTACATCGTTAGATAGAAAATTGAACGGCAAATCTAAAACTATATCAATATTGAAGATTGGTTAACATTTGACTGAGATATGAGCGTTTATAATGTTGGAACGTTTACATCGATTACTCAAAAACTAGTCGATTTATTTAAAAAAAATTACATCGTTAGATAGAAAATTGAACGGCGAATCTAAAACTATATCAATATTGAAGATTGGTTAACATTTGACTGAGATATGAGCGTTTATAATGTCGGAACATTTACATCGATAACTCGAAACAAATTACACCATTAGATAGGAAATTGAATGGCGAACAGGGTAGGTTAGTTTCGGTTTGGTTGGCTGACCTTTTTTTTTTTTTTTTTTTTTAGACACCGTTACATACAAAATTACACCGTTAGATAGAAAATTGAACGGCAAATCTAAAACTATATCAATATTGAAGATTGGTTAACATTTGACTGAGATATGAGCGTTTATAATGTCGGAACATTTACATCGATAACTCGAAACAAATTACACCATTAGATAGGAAATTGAATGGCGAACAGGGTAGGTTAGTTTCGGTTTGGTTGGCTGACCTTTTTTTTTTTTTTTTTTTAGACACCGTTACATACAAAATTACATCGTTAGATAGAAAATTGAACGGCGAATCTAAAACTATATCAATATTGAAGATTGGTTAACATTTGACTGAGATATGAGCGTTTATAATGTTGGAACGTTTACATCGATTACTCAAAAACTAGTCGATTTATTTAAAAAAAATTACATCGTTAGATAGAAAATTGAACGGCGAATCTAAAACTATATCAATATTGAAGATTGGTTAACATTTGACTGAGATATGAGCGTTTATAATGTCGGAACATTTACATCGATAACTCGAAACAAATTACACCATTAGATAGGAAATTGAATGGCGAACAGGGTAGGTTAGTTTCGGTTTGGTTGGCTGACCTTTTTTTTTTTTTTTTTTTTAGACACCGTTACATACAAAATTACATCGTTAGATAGAAAATTGAACGGCGAATCTAAAACTATATCAATATTGAAGATTGGTTAACATTTGACTGAGATATGAGCGTTTATAATGTTGGAACGTTTACATCGATTACTCAAAAACTAGTCGATTTATTTAAAAAAAATTACATCGTTAGATAGAAAATTGAACGGCGAATTTAAAACTATATCAATATTAAAGATTGGTTAACATTTGACTGAGATATGAGCGTTTATAATGTCGGAACATTTACATCGATAACTCGAAACAAATTACACCATTAGATAGGAAATTGAACGGTGAACAGGTTAGGTTTGTTTCGGTTTGGTTGGCTGACCTTTTTTTTTTTTTTTTTTTAGACACCGTTACATACAAAATTACATCGTTAGATAGAAAATTGAACGGCGAATCTAAAACTATATCGATATTGAAGATTGGTTAACATTTGACTGAGATATGAGCGTTTATAATGTCGGAACATTTACATCGATAACTCGAAACAAATTACACCATTAGATAGGAAATTGAATGGCGAACAGGGTAGGTTAGTTTCGGTTTGGTTGGCTGACCTTTTTTTTTTTTTTTTTTTTAGACACCGTTACATACAAAATTACATCGTTAGATAGAAAATTGAACGGCGAATCTAAAACTATATCAATATTGAAGATTGGTTAACATTTGACTGAGATATGAGCGTTTATAATGTTGGAACGTTTACATCGATTACTCAAAAACTAGTCGATTTATTTAAAAAAAATTACATCGTTAGATAGAAAATTGAACGGCGAATCTAAAACTATATCAATATTGAAGATTGGTTAACATTTGACTGAGATATGAGCGTTTATAATGTCGGAACATTTACATCGATAACTCGAAACAAATTACACCATTAGATAGGAAATTTAATGGCGAACAGGGTAGGTTAGTTTCGGTTTGGTTGGCTGACCTTTTTTTTTTTTTTTTTTTTTAGACACCGTTACATACAAAATTACATCGTTAGATAGAAAATTGAACGGCGAATCTAAAACTATATCAATATTGAAGATTGGTTAACATTTGACTGAGATATGAGCGTTTATAATGTTGGAACATTTACATCGATAACTCGAAACAAATTACACCATTAGATAGGAAATTGAACGGTGAACAGGTTAGGTTTGTTTCGGTTTGGTTGGCTGACCTTTTTTTTTTTTTTTTTTTAGACACCGTTACATACAAAATTACATCGTTAGATAGAAAATTGAACGGCAAATCTAAAACTATATCAATATTGAAGATTGGTTAACATTTGACTGAGATATGGGCGTTTATAATGTTGGAACATTTACATCGATAACTCGAAACAAATTACACCATTAGATAGGAAATTGAATGGCGAACAGGTTAAGTTTGGTTCGGTTTGGTTGGCTGACCTTTTTTTTTTTTTTTTTTAGACATCGTTACATACAAAATTACACCGTTAGATAGAAAATTGAACGGCAAATCTAAAACTATATCAATATTGAAGATTGGTTAACATTTGACTGAGATATGAGCGTTTATAATGTCGGAACATTTACATCGATAACTCGAAACAAATTACACCATTAGATAGGAAATTGAATGGCGAACAGGGTAGGTTAGTTTCGGTTTGGTTGGCTGACCTTTTTTTTTTTTTTTTTTTAGACACCGTTACATACAAAATTACATCGTTAGATAGAAAATTGAACGGCGAATCTAAAACTATATCAATATTGAAGATTGGTTAACATTTGACTGAGATATGAGCGTTTATAATGTTGGAACGTTTACATCGATTACTCAAAAACTAGTCGATTTATTTAAAAAAAATTACATCGTTAGATAGAAAATTGAACGGCGAATCTAAAACTATATCAATATTGAAGATTGGTTAACATTTGACTGAGATATGGGCGTTTATAATGTTGGAACATTTACATCGATAACTCGAAACAAATTACACCATTAGATAGGAAATTGAACGGTGAACAGGTTAGGTTTGTTTCGGTTTGGTTGGCTGACCTTTTTTTTTTTTTTTTTTTAGACACCGTTACATACAAAATTACATCGTTAGATAGAAAATTGAACGGCGAATCTAAAACTATATCAATATTGAAGATTGGTTAACATTTGACTGAGATATGAGCGTTTATAATGTCGGAACATTTACATCGATAACTCGAAACAAATTACACCATTAGATAGGAAATTGAATGGCGAACAGGGTAGGTTTGTTTCGGTTTGGTTGGCTGACCTTTTTTTTTTTTTTTTTTTTAGACACCGTTACATACAAAATTACATCGTTAGATAGAAAATTGAACGGCGAATCTAAAACTATATCAATATTGAAGATTGGTTAACATTTGACTGAGATATGAGCGTTTATAATGTCGGAACATTTACATCGATAACTCGAAACAAATTACACCATTAGATAGGAAATTGAATGGCGAACAGGGTAGGTTAGTTTCGGTTTGGTTGGCTGACCTTTTTTTTTTTTTTTTTTTTTAGACACCGTTACATACAAAATTACATCGTTAGATAGAAAATTGAACGGCGAATCTAAAACTATATCAATATTGAAGATTGGTTAACATTTGACTGAGATATGAGCGTTTATAATGTTGGAACGTTTACATCGATTACTCAAAAACTAGTCGATTTATTTAAAAAAAATTACATCGTTAGATAGAAAATTGAACGGCGAATTTAAAACTATATCAATATTGAAGATTGGTTAACATTTGACTGAGATATGAGCGTTTATAATGTCGGAACATTTACATCGATAACTCGAAACAAATTACACCATTAGATAGGAAATTGAACGGTGAACAGGTTAGGTTTGTTTCGGTTTGGTTGGCTGACCTTTTTTTTTTTTTTTTTTTAGACACCGTTACATACAAAATTACATCGTTAGATAGAAAATTGAACGGCGAATCTAAAACTATATCAATATTGAAGATTGGTTAACATTTGACTGAGATATGAGCGTTTATAATGTCGGAACATTTACATCGATAACTCGAAACAAATTACACCATTAGATAGGAAATTGAATGGCGAACAGGGTAGGTTAGTTTCGGTTTGGTTGGCTGACCTTTTTTTTTTTTTTTTTTTTTAGACACCGTTACATACAAAATTACATCGTTAGATAGAAAATTGAACGGCGAATCTAAAACTATATCAATATTGAAGATTGGTTAACATTTGACTGAGATATGAGCGTTTATAATGTTGGAACGTTTACATCGATTACTCAAAAACTAGTCGATTTATTTAAAAAAAATTACATCGTTAGATAGAAAATTGAACGGCGAATTTAAAACTATATCAATATTAAAGATTGGTTAACATTTGACTGAGATATGAGCGTTTATAATGTCGGAACATTTACATCGATAACTCGAAACAAATTACACCATTAGATAGGAAATTGAACGGTGAACAGGTTAGGTTTGTTTCGGTTTGGTTGGCTGACCTTTTTTTTTTTTTTTTTTTAGACACCGTTACATACAAAATTACATCGTTAGATAGAAAATTGAACGGCATATCTAAAACTATATCAATATTGAAGATTGGTTAACATTTGACTGAGATATGGGCGTTTATAATGTTGGAACATTTACATCGATAACTCGAAACAAATTACACCATTAGATAGGAAATTGAATGGCGAACAGGTTAAGTTTGGTTCGGTTTGGTTGGCTGACCTTTTTTTTTTTTTTTTTAGACATCGTTACATACAAAATTACACCGTTAGATAGAAAATTGAACGGCAAATCTAAAACTATATCAATATTGAAGATTGGTTAACATTTGTCTGAGATATGAGCGTTTAAAATGTTGGAACGTTTACATCGATTACTCAAAAACTAGTCGATTGATTTAAAAAAAATTACACCGTTACATAGAAAATTTAACAACGAATCTAAAACTATATCAATATTGAAGATTGGTTAACATTTGACTGAGATATGAGCGTTTATAATGTTGGAACGTTTACATCGATTACTCAAAAACTAGTCGATTGATTTAAAAAAAATTACATCGTTAGATAGAAAATTGAACGGCGAATTTAAAACTATATCAATATTGAAGATTGGTTAACATTTGACTGAGATATGAGCGTTTATAATGTTGGAACATTTACATCGATAACTCGAAACAAATTACACCATTAGATAGGAAATTGAATGGCGAACAGGGTAGGTTAGTTTCGGTTTGGTTGGCTGACCTTTTTTTTTTTTTTTTTTTTAGACACCGTTACATACAAAATTACATCGTTAGATAGAAAATTGAACGGCGAATCTAAAACTATATCAATATTGAAGATTGGTTAACATTTGACTGAGATATGAGCGTTTATAATGTCGGAACATTTACATCGATAACTCGAAACAAATTACACCATTAGATAGGAAATTGAATGGCGAACAGGGTAGGTTAGTTTCGGTTTGGTTGGCTGACCTTTTTTTTTTTTTTTTTTTTAGACACCGTTACATACAAAATTACATCGTTAGATAGAAAATTGAACGGCGAATCTAAAACTATATCAATATTGAAGATTGGTTAACATTTGACTGAGATATGAGCGTTTAAAATGTTGGAACGTTTACATCGATTACTCAAAAACTAGTCGATTGATTTAAAAAAAATTACACCGTTACATAGAAAATTGAACAACGAATCTAAAACTATATCAATATTGAAGATTGGTTAACATTTGACTGAGATATGGGCGTTTATAATGTTGGAACATTTACATCGATAACTCGAAACAAATTACACCATTAGATAGGAAATTGAACGGTGAACAGGTTAGGTTTGTTTCGGTTTGGTTGGCTGACCTTTTTTTTTTTTTTTTTTTAGACACCGTTACATACAAAATTACATCGTTAGATAGAAAATTGAACGGCAAATCTAAAACTATATCAATATTGAAGATTGGTTAACATTTGTCTGAGATATGAGCGTTTAAAATGTTGGAACGTTTACATCGATTACTCAAAAACTAGTCGATTGATTTAAAAAAAATTACACCGTTAGATAGAAAATTGAACGGCGAATCTAAAACTATATCAATATTGAAGATTGGTTAACATTTGACTGAGATATGAGCGTTTATAATGTCGGAACATTTACATCGATAACTCGAAACAAATTACACCATTAGATAGGAAATTGAATGGCGAACAGGGTAGGTTAGTTTCGGTTTGGTTGGCTGACCTTTTTTTTTTTTTTTTTTTTAGACACCGTTACATACAAAATTACACCGTTAGATAGAAAATTGAACGGCAAATCTAAAACTATATCAATATTGAAGATTGGTTAACATTTGACTGAGATATGAGCGTTTATAATGTCGGAACATTTACATCGATAACTCGAAACAAATTACACCATTAGATAGGAAATTGAATGGCGAACAGGGTAGGTTAGTTTCGGTTTGGTTGGCTGACCTTTTTTTTTTTTTTTTTTTAGACACCGTTACATAAAAAATTACACCGTTAGATAGAAAATTGAACGGCGAATCTAAAACTATATCAATATTGAAGATTGGTTAACATTTGACTGAGATATGAGCGTTTATAATGTTGGAACGTTTACATCGATTACTCAAAAACTAGTCGATTTATTTAAAAAAAATTACATCGTTAGATAGAAAATTGAACGGCGAATCTAAAACTATATCAATATTGAAGATTGGTTAACATTTGACTGAGATATGAGCGTTTATAATGTCGGAACATTTACATCGATAACTCGAAACAAATTACACCATTAGATAGGAAATTGAATGGCGAACAGGGTAGGTTAGTTTCGGTTTGGTTGGCTGACCTTTTTTTTTTTTTTTTTTTTAGACACCGTTACATACAAAATTACATCGTTAGATAGAAAATTGAACGGCGAATCTAAAACTATATCAATATTGAAGATTGGTTAACATTTGACTGAGATATGAGCGTTTATAATGTCGGAACATTTACATCGATAACTCGAAACAAATTACACCATTAGATAGGAAATTGAATGGCGAACAGGGTAGGTTAGTTTCGGTTTGGTTGGCTGACCTTTTTTTTTTTTTTTTTTTTAGACACCGTTACATACAAAATTACATCGTTAGATAGAAAATTGAACGGCGAATCTAAAACTATATCAATATTGAAGATTGGTTAACATTTGACTGAGATATGAGCGTTTATAATGTTGGAACGTTTACATCGATTACTCAAAAACTAGTCGATTTATTTAAAAAAAATTACATCGTTAGATAGAAAATTGAACGGCGAATTTAAAACTATATCAATATTAAAGATTGGTTAACATTTGACTGAGATATGAGCGTTTATAATGTCGGAACATTTACATCGATAACTCGAAACAAATTACACCATTAGATAGGAAATTGAACGGTGAACAGGTTAGGTTTGTTTCGGTTTGGTTGGCTGACCTTTTTTTTTTTTTTTTTTTAGACACCGTTACATACAAAATTACATCGTTAGATAGAAAATTGAACGGCGAATCTAAAACTATATCAATATTGAAGATTGGTTAACATTTGACTGAGATATGAGCGTTTATAATGTTGGAACGTTTACATCGATTACTCAAAAACTAGTCGATTTATTTAAAAAAAATTACATCGTTAGATAGAAAATTGAACGGCGAATCTAAAACTATATCAATATTGAAGATTGGTTAACATTTGACTGAGATATGGGCGTTTATAATGTTGGAACATTTACATCGATAACTCGAAACAAATTACACCATTAGATAGGAAATTGAACGGTGAACCGGTTAGGTTTGTTTCGGTTTGGTTGGCTGACCTTTTTTTTTTTTTTTTTTTAGACACCGTTACATACAAAATTACATCGTTAGATAGAAAATTGAACGGCAAATCTAAAACTATATCAATATTGAAGATTGGTTAACATTTGACTGAGATATGAGCGTTTATAATGTTGGAACGTTTACATCGATTACTCAAAAACTAGTCGATTTATTTAAAAAAAATTACACCGTTAGATAGAAAATTGAACGGCAAATCTAAAACTATATCAATATTGAAGATTGGTTAACATTTGACTGAGATATGAGCGTTTATAATGTCGGAACATTTACATCGATAACTCGAAACAAATTACACCATTAGATAGGAAATTGAATGGCGAACAGGGTAGGTTAGTTTCGGTTTGGTTGGCTGACCTTTTTTTTTTTTTTTTTTTTAGACACCGTTACATACAAAATTACACCGTTAGATAGAAAATTGAACGGCAAATCTAAAACTATATCAATATTGAAGATTGGTTAACATTTGACTGAGATATGAGCGTTTATAATGTCGGAACATTTACATCGATAACTCGAAACAAATTACACCATTAGATAGGAAATTGAATGGCGAACAGGGTAGGTTAGTTTCGGTTTGGTTGGCTGACCTTTTTTTTTTTTTTTTTTTAGACACCGTTACATACAAAATTACATCGTTAGATAGAAAATTGAACGGCGAATCTAAAACTATATCAATATTGAAGATTGGTTAACATTTGACTGAGATATGAGCGTTTATAATGTTGGAACGTTTACATCGATTACTCAAAAACTAGTCGATTTATTTAAAAAAAATTACATCGTTAGATAGAAAATTGAACGGCGAATCTAAAACTATATCAATATTGAAGATTGGTTAACATTTGACTGAGATATGAGCGTTTATAATGTTGGAACATTTACATCGATAACTCGAAACAAATTACACCATTAGATAGGAAATTGAATGGCGAACAGGGTAGGTTAGTTTCGGTTTGGTTGGCTGACCTTTTTTTTTTTTTTTTTTTTAGACACCGTTACATACAAAATTACATCGTTAGATAGAAAATTGAACGGCGAATCTAAAACTATATCAATATTGAAGATTGGTTAACATTTGACTGAGATATGAGCGTTTATAATGTCGGAACATTTACATCGATAACTCGAAACAAATTACACCATTAGATAGGAAATTGAATGGCGAACAGGGTAGGTTAGTTTCGGTTTGGTTGGCTGACCTTTTTTTTTTTTTTTTTTTTAGACACCGTTACATACAAAATTACATCGTTAGATAGAAAATTGAACGGCGAATCTAAAACTATATCAATATTGAAGATTGGTTAACATTTGACTGAGATATGAGCGTTTATAATGTTGGAACGTTTACATCGATTACTCAAAAACTAGTCGATTTATTTAAAAAAAATTACATCGTTAGATAGAAAATTGAACGGCGAATTTAAAACTATATCAATATTAAAGATTGGTTAACATTTGACTGAGATATGAGCGTTTATAATGTCGGAACATTTACATCGATAACTCGAAACAAATTACACCATTAGATAGGAAATTGAACGGTGAACAGGTTAGGTTTGTTTCGGTTTGGTTGGCTGACCTTTTTTTTTTTTTTTTTTTAGACACCGTTACATACAAAATTACATCGTTAGATAGAAAATTGAACGGCGAATCTAAAACTATATCAATATTGAAGATTGGTTAACATTTGACTGAGATATGAGCGTTTATAATGTCGGAACATTTACATCGATAACTCGAAACAAATTACACCATTAGATAGGAAATTGAATGGCGAACAGGGTAGGTTTGTTTCGGTTTGGTTGGCTGACCTTTTTTTTTTTTTTTTTTTTAGACACCGTTACATACAAAATTACATCGTTAGATAGAAAATTGAACGGCGAATCTAAAACTATATCAATATTGAAGATTGGTTAACATTTGACTGAGATATGAGCGTTTATAATGTTGGAACGTTTACATCGATTACTCAAAAAATAGTCGATTTATTTAAAAAAAATTACATCGTTAGATAGAAAATTGAACGGCGAATCTAAAACTATATCAATATTGAAGATTGGTTAACATTTGACTGAGATATGAGCGTTTATAATGTCGGAACATTTACATCGATAACTCGAAACAAATTACACCATTAGATAGGAAATTTAATGGCGAACAGGGTAGGTTAGTTTCGGTTTGGTTGGCTGACCTTTTTTTTTTTTTTTTTTTTTAGACACCGTTACATACAAAATTACATCGTTAGATAGAAAATTGAACGGCGAATCTAAAACTATATCAATATTGAAGATTGGTTAACATTTGACTGAGATATGAGCGTTTATAATGTTGGAACATTTACATCGATAACTCGAAACAAATTACACCATTAGATAGGAAATTGAACGGTGAACAGGTTAGGTTTGTTTCGGTTTGGTTGGCTGACCTTTTTTTTTTTTTTTTTTTAGACACCGTTACATACAAAATTACATCGTTAGATAGAAAATTGAACGGCAAATCTAAAACTATATCAATATTGAAGATTGGTTAACATTTGACTGAGATATGAGCGTTTATAATGTTGGAACATTTACATCGATAACTCGAAACAAATTACACCATTAGATAGGAAATTGAATGGCGAACAGGTTAGGTTTGTTTCGGTTTGGTTGGCTGACCTTTTTTTTTTTTTTTTTTTAGACACCGTTACATACAAAATTACATCGTTAGATAGAAAATTGAACGGCGAATCTAAAACTATATCAATATTGAAGATTGGTTAACATTTGACTGAGATATGAGCGTTTATAATGTTGGAACGTTTACATCGATTACTCAAAAACTAGTCGATTTATTTAAAAAAAATTACATCGTTAGATAGAAAATTGAACGGCGAATCTAAAACTATATCAATATTGAAGATTGGTTAACATTTGACTGAGATATGGGCGTTTATAATGTTGGAACATTTACATCGATAACTCGAAACAAATTACACCATTAGATAGGAAATTGAACGGTGAACAGGTTAGGTTTGTTTCGGTTTGGTTGGCTGACCTTTTTTTTTTTTTTTTTTTAGACACCGTTACATACAAAATTACATCGTTAGATAGAAAATTGAACGGCAAATCTAAAACTATATCAATATTGAAGATTGGTTAACATTTGACTGAGATATGAGCGTTTATAATGTTGGAACATTTACATCGATAACTCGAAACAAATTACACCATTAGATAGGAAATTGAATGGCGAACAGGTTAAGTTTGGTTCGGTTTGGTTGGCTGACCTTTTTTTTTTTTTTTTTTAGACATCGTTACATACAAAATTACACCGTTAGATAGAAAATTGAACGGCAAATCTAAAACTATATCAATATTGAAGATTGGTTAACATTTGACTGAGATATGAGCGTTTATAATGTCGGAACATTTACATCGATAACTCGAAACAAATTACACCATTAGATAGGAAATTGAATGGCGAACAGGGTAGGTTAGTTTCGGTTTGGTTGGCTGACCTTTTTTTTTTTTTTTTTTTAGACACCGTTACATACAAAATTACATCGTTAGATAGAAAATTGAACGGCGAATCTAAAACTATATCAATATTGAAGATTGGTTAACATTTGACTGAGATATGAGCGTTTATAATGTTGGAACGTTTACATCGATTACTCAAAAACTAGTCGATTTATTTAAAAAAAATTACATCGTTAGATAGAAAATTGAACGGCGAATCTAAAACTATATCAATATTGAAGATTGGTTAACATTTGACTGAGATATGGGCGTTTATAATGTTGGAACATTTACATCGATAACTCGAAACAAATTACACCATTAGATAGGAAATTGAACGGTGAACAGGTTAGGTTTGTTTCGGTTTGGTTGGCTGACCTTTTTTTTTTTTTTTTTTTAGACACCGTTACATACAAAATTACATCGTTAGATAGAAAATTGAACGGCAAATCTAAAACTATATCAATATTGAAGATTGGTTAACATTTGACTGAGATATGAGCGTTTATAATGTTGGAACGTTTACATCGATTACTCAAAAACTAGTCGATTTATTTAAAAAAAATTACACCGTTACATAGAAAATTGAACGGCGAATCTAAAACTATATCAATATTGAAGATTGGTTAACATTTGACTGAGATATGAGCGTTTATAATGTCGGAACATTTACATCGATAACTCGAAACAAATTACACCATTAGATAGGAAATTGAATGGCGAACAGGGTAGGTTTGTTTCGGTTTGGTTGGCTGACCTTTTTTTTTTTTTTTTTTTTATACACCGTTACATAAAAAATTAAACCGTTAGATAGAAAATTGAACGGCAAATCTAAAACTATATCAATATTGAAGATTGGTTAACATTTGACTGAGATATGAGCGTTTATAATGTCGGAACATTTACATCGATAACTCGAAACAAATTACACCATTAGATAGGAAATTGAATGGCGAACAGGGTAGGTTAGTTTCGGTTTGGTTGGCTGACCTTTTTTTTTTTTTTTTTTTAGACACCGTTACATACAAAATTACATCGTTAGATAGAAAATTGAACGGCGAATCTAAAACTATATCAATATTGAAGATTGGTTAACATTTGACTGAGATATGAGCGTTTATAATGTTGGAACGTTTACATCGATTAATCAAAAACTAGTCGATTGATTTAAAAAAAATTACACCGTTAGATAGAAAATTGAACGGCGAATCTAAAACTATATCAATATTGAAGATTGGTTAACATTTGACTGAGATATGAGCGTTTATAATGTCGGAACATTTACATCGATAACTCGAAACAAATTACACCATTAGATAGGAAATTGAATGGCGAACAGGGTAGGTTAGTTTCGGTTTGGTTGGCTGACCTTTTTTTTTTTTTTTTTTTTAGACACCGTTACATACAAAATTACATCGTTAGATAGAAAATTGAACGGCGAATCTAAAACTATATCAATATTGAAGATTGGTTAACATTTGACTGAGATATGAGCGTTTATAATGTCGGAACATTTACATCGATAACTCGAAACAAATTACACCATTAGATAGGAAATTGAATGGCGAACAGGGTAGGTTTGTTTCGGTTTGGTTGGCTGACCTTTTTTTTTTTTTTTTTTTTAGACACCGTTACATACAAAATTACATCGTTAGATAGAAAATTGAACGGCGAATCTAAAACTATATCAATATTGAAGATTGGTTAACATTTGACTGAGATATGAGCGTTTATAATGTTGGAACGTTTACATCGATTACTCAAAAACTAGTCGATTTATTTAAAAAAAATTACATCGTTAGATAGAAAATTGAACGGCGAATTTAAAACTATATCAATATTAAAGATTGGTTAACATTTGACTGAGATATGAGCGTTTATAATGTCGGAACATTTACATCGATAACTCGAAACAAATTACACCATTAGATAGGAAATTGAACGGTGAACAGGTTAGGTTTGTTTCGGTTTGGTTGGCTGACCTTTTTTTTTTTTTTTTTTTAGACACCGTTACATACAAAATTACATCGTTAGATAGAAAATTGAACGGCGAATCTAAAACTATATCAATATTGAAGATTGGTTAACATTTGACTGAGATATGAGCGTTTATAATGTCGGAACATTTACATCGATAACTCGAAACAAATTACACCATTAGATAGGAAATTGAATGGCGAACAGGGTAGGTTAGTTTCGGTTTGGTTGGCTGACCTTTTTTTTTTTTTTTTTTTTAGACCCCGTTACATACAAAATTACATCGTTAGATAGAAAATTGAACGGCGAATCTAAAACTATATCAATATTGAAGATTGGTTAACATTTGACTGAGATATGAGCGTTTATAATGTTGGAACGTTTACATCGATTACTCAAAAACTAGTCGATTTATTTAAAAAAAATTACATCGTTAGATAGAAAATTGAACGGCGAATCTAAAACTATATCAATATTGAAGATTGGTTAACATTTGACTGAGATATGAGCGTTTATAATGTCGGAACATTTACATCGATAACTCGAAACAAATTACACCATTAGATAGGAAATTTAATGGCGAACAGGGTAGGTTAGTTTCGGTTTGGTTGGCTGACCTTTTTTTTTTTTTTTTTTTTTAGACACCGTTACATACAAAATTACATCGTTAGATAGAAAATTGAACGGCGAATCTAAAACTATATCAATATTGAAGATTGGTTAACATTTGACTGAGATATGAGCGTTTATAATGTTGGAACATTTACATCGATAACTCGAAACAAATTACACCATTAGATAGGAAATTGAACGGTGAACAGGTTAGGTTTGTTTCGGTTTGGTTGGCTGACCTTTTTTTTTTTTTTTTTTTAGACACCGTTACATACAAAATTACATCGTTAGATAGAAAATTGAACGGCAAATCTAAAACTATATCAATATTGAAGATTGGTTAACATTTGACTGAGATATGGGCGTTTATAATGTTGGAACATTTACATCGATAACTCGAAACAAATTACACCATTAGATAGGAAATTGAATGGCGAACAGGTTAGGTTTGTTTCGGTTTGGTTGGCTGACCTTTTTTTTTTTTTTTTTTTAGACACCGTTACATACAAAATTACATCGTTAGATAGAAAATTGAACGGCAAATCTAAAACTATATCAATATTGAAGATTGGTTAACATTTGACTGAGATATGGGCGTTTATAATGTTGGAACATTTACATCGATAACTCGAAACAAATTACACCATTAGATAGGAAATTGAATGGCGAACAGGTTAAGTTTGGTTCGGTTTGGTTGGCTGACCTTTTTTTTTTTTTTTTTTTAGACATCGTTACATACAAAATTACACCGTTAGATAGAAAATTGAACGGCAAATCTAAAACTATATCAATATTGAAGATTGGTTAACATTTGACTGAGATATGAGCGTTTATAATGTCGGAACATTTACATCGATAACTCGAAACAAATTACACCATTAGATAGGAAATTGAATGGCGAACAGGGTAGGTTAGTTTCGGTTTGGTTGGCTGACCTTTTTTTTTTTTTTTTTTTAGACACCGTTACATACAAAATTACATCGTTAGATAGAAAATTGAACGGCGAATCTAAAACTATATCAATATTGAAGATTGGTTAACATTTGACTGAGATATGAGCGTTTATAATGTTGGAACGTTTACATCGATTACTCAAAAACTAGTCGATTTATTTAAAAAAAATTACATCGTTAGATAGAAAATTGAACGGCGAATCTAAAACTATATCAATATTGAAGATTGGTTAACATTTGACTGAGATATGGGCGTTTATAATGTTGGAACATTTACATCGATAACTCGAAACAAATTACACCATTAGATAGGAAATTGAACGGTGAACAGGTTAGGTTTGTTTCGGTTTGGTTGGCTGACCTTTTTTTTTTTTTTTTTTTAGACACCGTTACATACAAAATTACATCGTTAGATAGAAAATTGAACGGCGAATCTAAAACTATATCAATATTGAAGATTGGTTAACATTTGACTGAGATATGAGCGTTTATAATGTCGGAACATTTACATCGATAACTCGAAACAAATTACACCATTAGATAGGAAATTGAATGGCGAACAGGGTAGGTTAGTTTCGGTTTGGTTGGCTGACCTTTTTTTTTTTTTTTTAGACACCGTTACATACAAAATTACATCGTTAGATAGAAAATTGAACGGCGAATCTAAAACTATATCAATATTGAAGATTGGTTAACATTTGACTGAGATATGAGCGTTTATAATGTCGGAACATTTACATCGATAACTCGAAACAAATTACACCATTAGATAGGAAATTGAATGGCGAACAGGGTAGGTTAGTTTCGGTTTGGTTGGCTGACCTTTTTTTTTTTTTTTTTTTTAGACACCGTTACATACAAAATTACATCGTTAGATAGAAAATTGAACGGCGAATCTAAAACTATATCAATATTGAAGATTGGTTAACATTTGACTGAGATATGAGCGTTTATAATGTCGGAACATTTACATCGATAACTCGAAACAAATTACACCATTAGATAGGAAATTGAATGGCGAACAGGGTAGGTTAGTTTCGGTTTGGTTGGCTGACCTTTTTTTTTTTTTTTTTTTTAGACACCGTTACATACAAAATTACATCGTTAGATAGAAAATTGAACGGCGAATCTAAAACTATATCAATATTGAAGATTGGTTAACATTTGACTGAGATATGAGCGTTTATAATGTTGGAACGTTTACATCGATTACTCAAAAACTAGTCGATTTATTTAAAAAAAATTACATCGTTAGATAGAAAATTGAACGGCGAATTTAAAACTATATCAATATTAAAGATTGGTTAACATTTGACTGAGATATGAGCGTTTATAATGTCGGAACATTTACATCGATAACTCGAAACAAATTACACCATTAGATAGGAAATTGAACGGTGAACAGGTTAGGTTTGTTTCGGTTTGGTTGGCTGACCTTTTTTTTTTTTTTTTTTTAGACACCGTTACATACAAAATTACATCGTTAGATAGAAAATTGAACGGCGAATCTAAAACTATATCAATATTGAAGATTGGTTAACATTTGACTGAGATATGAGCGTTTATAATGTCGGAACATTTACATCGATAACTCGAAACAAATTACACCATTAGATAGGAAATTGAATGGCGAACAGGGTAGGTTTGTTTCGGTTTGGTTGGCTGACCTTTTTTTTTTTTTTTTTTTTAGACACCGTTACATACAAAATTACATCGTTAGATAGAAAATTGAACGGCGAATCTAAAACTATATCAATATTGAAGATTGGTTAACATTTGACTGAGATATGAGCGTTTATAATGTTGGAACGTTTACATCGATTACTCAAAAACTAGTCGATTGATTTAAAAAAAATTACAACATTTGATAGAAAATTGAACGGCGAATCTAAAACTATATCAATATTGAAGATTGGTTAACATTTGACTGAGATATGAGCGTTTATAATGTCGGAACATTTACATCGATAACTCGAAACAAATTACACCATTAGATAGGAAATTTAATGGCGAACAGGGTAGGTTAGTTTCGGTTTGGTTGGCTGACCTTTTTTTTTTTTTTTTTTTTTAGACACCGTTACATACAAAATTACATCGTTAGATAGAAAATTGAACGGCGAATCTAAAACTATATCAATATTGAAGATTGGTTAACATTTGACTGAGATATGAGCGTTTATAATGTTGGAACATTTACATCGATAACTCGAAACAAATTACACCATTAGATAGGAAATTGAACGGTGAACAGGTTAGGTTTGTTTCGGTTTGGTTGGCTGACCTTTTTTTTTTTTTTTTTTTAGACACCGTTACATACAAAATTACATCGTTAGATAGAAAATTGAACGGCAAATCTAAAACTATATCAATATTGAAGATTGGTTAACATTTGACTGAGATATGGGCGTTTATAATGTTGGAACATTTACATCGATAACTCGAAACAAATTACACCATTAGATAGGAAATTGAATGGCGAACAGGTTAGGTTTGTTTCGGTTTGGTTGGCTGACCTTTTTTTTTTTTTTTTTTTAGACACCGTTACATACAAAATTACATCGTTAGATAGAAAATTGAACGGCGAATCTAAAACTATATCAATATTGAAGATTGGTTAACATTTGACTGAGATATGAGCGTTTATAATGTTGGAACGTTTACATCGATTACTCAAAAACTAGTCGATTTATTTAAAAAAAATTACATCGTTAGATAGAAAATTGAACGGCGAATCTAAAACTATATCAATATTGAAGATTGGTTAACATTTGACTGAGATATGGGTGTTTATAATGTTGGAACATTTACATCGATAACTCGAAACAAATTACACCATTAGATAGGAAATTGAACGGTGAACAGGTTAGGTTTGTTTCGGTTTGGTTGGCTGACCTTTTTTTTTTTTTTTTTTTAGACACCGTTACATACAAAATTACATCGTTAGATAGAAAATTGAACGGCAAATCTAAAACTATATCAATATTGAAGATTGGTTAACATTTGACTGAGATATGAGCGTTTATAATGTTGGAACGTTTACATCGATTACTCAAAAACTAGTCGATTTATTTAAAAAAAATTACATCGTTAGATAGAAAATTGAACGGCGAATCTAAAACTATATCAATATTGAAGATTGGTTAACATTTGACTGAGATATGGGCGTTTATAATGTTGGAACATTTACATCGATAACTCGAAACAAATTACACCATTAGATAGGAAATTGAACGGTGAACAGGTTAGGTTTGTTTCGGTTTGGTTGGCTGACCTTTTTTTTTTTTTTTTTTTAGACACCGTTACATACAAAATTACATCGTTAGATAGAAAATTGAACGGCAAATCTAAAACTATATCAATATTGAAGATTGGTTAACATTTGACTGAGATATGAGCGTTTATAATGTTGGAACGTTTACATCGATTACTCAAAAACTAGTCGATTTATTTAAAAAAAATTACATCGTTAGATAGAAAATTGAACGGCGAATCTAAAACTATATCAATATTGAAGATTGGTTAACATTTGACTGAGATATGAGCGTTTATAATGTCGGAACATTTACATCGATAACTCGAAACAAATTACACCATTAGATAGGAAATTGAATGGCGAACAGGGTAGGTTAGTTTCGGTTTGGTTGGCTGACCTTTTTTTTTTTTTTTTTTTTAGACACCGTTACATACAAAATTACACCGTTAGATAGAAAATTGAACGGCAAATCTAAAACTATATCAATATTGAAGATTGGTTAACATTTGACTGAGATATGAGCGTTTATAATGTCGGAACATTTACATCGATAACTCGAAACAAATTACACCATTAGATAGGAAATTGAATGGCGAACAGGGTAGGTTAGTTTCGGTTTGGTTGGCTGACCTTTTTTTTTTTTTTTTTTTAGACACCGTTACATACAAAATTACATCGTTAGATAGAAAATTGAACGGCGAATCTAAAACTATATCAATATTGAAGATTGGTTAACATTTGACTGAGATATGAGCGTTTATAATGTTGGAACGTTTACATCGATTACTCAAAAACTAGTCGATTTATTTAAAAAAAATTACATCGTTAGATAGAAAATTGAACGGCGAATCTAAAACTATATCAATATTGAAGATTGGTTAACATTTGACTGAGATATGAGCGTTTATAATGTCGGAACATTTACATCGATAACTCGAAACAAATTACACCATTAGATAGGAAATTGAATGGCGAACAGGGTAGGTTAGTTTCGGTTTGGTTGGCTGACCTTTTTTTTTTTTTTTTTTTTAGACACCGTTACATACAAAATTACATCGTTAGATAGAAAATTGAACGGCGAATCTAAAACTATATCAATATTGAAGATTGGTTAACATTTGACTGAGATATGAGCGTTTATAATGTCGGAACATTTACATCGATAACTCGAAACAAATTACACCATTAGATAGGAAATTGAATGGCGAACAGGGTAGGTTAGTTTCGGTTTGGTTGGCTGACCTTTTTTTTTTTTTTTTTTTTAGACACCGTTACATACAAAATTACATCGTTAGATAGAAAATTGAACGGCGAATCTAAAACTATATCAATATTGAAGATTGGTTAACATTTGACTGAGATATGAGCGTTTATAATGTTGGAACGTTTACATCGATTACTCAAAAACTAGTCGATTTATTTAAAAAAAATTACATCGTTAGATAGAAAATTGAACGGCGAATTTAAAACTATATCAATATTAAAGATTGGTTAACATTTGACTGAGATATGAGCGTTTATAATGTCGGAACATTTACATCGATAACTCGAAACAAATTACACCATTAGATAGGAAATTGAACGGTGAACAGGTTAGGTTTGTTTCGGTTTGGTTGGCTGACCTTTTTTTTTTTTTTTTTTTAGACACCGTTACATACAAAATTACATCGTTAGATAGAAAATTGAACGGCGAATCTAAAACTATATCAATATTGAAGATTGGTTAACATTTGACTGAGATATGAGCGTTTATAATGTCGGAACATTTACATCGATAACTCGAAACAAATTACACCATTAGATAGGAAATTGAATGGCGAACAGGGTAGGTTAGTTTCGGTTTGGTTGGCTGACCTTTTTTTTTTTTTTTTTTTTAGACACCGTTACATACAAAATTACATCGTTAGATAGAAAATTGAACGGCGAATCTAAAACTATATCAATATTGAAGATTGGTTAACATTTGACTGAGATATGAGCGTTTATAATGTTGGAACGTTTACATCGATTACTCAAAAACTAGTCGATTTATTTAAAAAAAATTACATCGTTAGATAGAAAATTGAACGGCGAATCTAAAACTATATCAATATTGAAGATTGGTTAACATTTGACTGAGATATGAGCGTTTATAATGTCGGAACATTTACATCGATAACTCGAAACAAATTACACCATTAGATAGGAAATTTAATGGCGAACAGGGTAGGTTAGTTTCGGTTTGGTTGGCTGACCTTTTTTTTTTTTTTTTTTTTTAGACACCGTTACATACAAAATTACATCGTTAGATAGAAAATTGAACGGCGAATCTAAAACTATATCAATATTGAAGATTGGTTAACATTTGACTGAGATATGAGCGTTTATAATGTTGGAACATTTACATCGATAACTCGAAACAAATTACACCATTAGATAGGAAATTGAACGGTGAACAGGTTAGGTTTGTTTCGGTTTGGTTGGCTGACCTTTTTTTTTTTTTTTTTTTAGACACCGTTACATACAAAATTACATCGTTAGATAGAAAATTGAACGGCAAATCTAAAACTATATCAATATTGAAGATTAGTTAACATTTGACTGAGATATGAGCGTTTATAATGTTGGAACATTTACATCGATAACTCGAAACAAATTACACCATTAGATAGGAAATTGAATGGCGAACAGGTTAGGTTTGTTTCGGTTTGGTTGGCTGACCTTTTTTTTTTTTTTTTTTTAGACACCGTTACATACAAAATTACATCGTTAGATAGAAAATTGAACGGCAAATCTAAAACTATATCAATATTGAAGATTGGTTAACATTTGACTGAGATATGGGCGTTTATAATGTTGGAACATTTACATCGATAACTCGAAACAAATTACACCATTAGATAGGAAATTGAATGGCGAACAGGTTAAGTTTGGTTCGGTTTGGTTGGCTGACCTTTTTTTTTTTTTTTTTTAGACATCGTTACATACAAAATTACACCGTTAGATAGAAAATTGAACGGCGAATCTAAAACTATATCAATATTGAAGATTGGTTAACATTTGACTGAGATATGAGCGTTTATAATGTCGGAACATTTACATCGATAACTCGAAACAAATTACACCATTAGATAGGAAATTGAATGGCGAACAGGGTAGGTTAGTTTCGGTTTGGTTGGCTGACCTTTTTTTTTTTTTTTTTTTAGACACCGTTACATACAAAATTACATCGTTAGATAGAAAATTGAACGGCGAATCTAAAACTATATCAATATTGAAGATTGGTTAACATTTGACTGAGATATGAGCGTTTATAATGTTGGAACGTTTACATCGATTACTCAAAAACTAGTCGATTTATTTAAAAAAAATTACATCGTTAGATAGAAAATTGAACGGCGAATCTAAAACTATATCAATATTGAAGATTGGTTAACATTTGACTGAGATATGGGCGTTTATAATGTTGGAACATTTACATCGATAACTCGAAACAAATTACACCATTAGATAGGAAATTGAACGGTGAACAGGTTAGGTTTGTTTCGGTTTGGTTGGCTGACCTTTTTTTTTTTTTTTTTTTAGACACCGTTACATACAAAATTACATCGTTAGATAGAAAATTGAACGGCGAATCTAAAACTATATCAATATTGAAGATTGGTTAACATTTGACTGAGATATGAGCGTTTATAATGTCGGAACATTTACATCGATAACTCGAAACAAATTACACCATTAGATAGGAAATTGAATGGCGAACAGGGTAGGTTAGTTTCGGTTTGGTTGGCTGACCTTTTTTTTTTTTTTTTTTTTAGACACCGTTACATACAAAATTACATCGTTAGATAGAAAATTGAACGGCGAATCTAAAACTATATCAATATTGAAGATTGGTTAACATTTGACTGAGATATGAGCGTTTATAATGTCGGAACATTTACATCGATAACTCGAAACAAATTACACCATTAGATAGGAAATTGAATGGCGAACAGGGTAGGTTAGTTTCGGTTTGGTTGGCTGACCTTTTTTTTTTTTTTTTTTTTAGACACCGTTACATACAAAATTACATCGTTAGATAGAAAATTGAACGGCGAATCTAAAACTATATCAATATTGAAGATTGGTTAACATTTGACTGAGATATGAGCGTTTATAATGTTGGAACGTTTACATCGATTACTCAAAAACTAGTCGATTTATTTAAAAAAAATTACATCGTTAGATAGAAAATTGAACGGCGAATTTAAAACTATATCAATATTAAAGATTGGTTAACATTTGACTGAGATATGAGCGTTTATAATGTCGGAACATTTACATCGATAACTCGAAACAAATTACACCATTAGATAGGAAATTGAACGGTGAACAGGTTAGGTTTGTTTCGGTTTGGTTGGCTGACCTTTTTTTTTTTTTTTTTTTAGACACCGTTACATACAAAATTACATCGTTAGATAGAAAATTGAACGGCGAATCTAAAACTATATCAATATTGAAGATTGGTTAACATTTGACTGAGATATGAGCGTTTATAATGTCGGAACATTTACATCGATAACTCGAAACAAATTACACCATTAGATAGGAAATTGAATGGCGAACAGGGTAGGTTAGTTTCGGTTTGGTTGGCTGACCTTTTTTTTTTTTTTTTTTTTAGACACCGTTACATACAAAATTACATCGTTAGATAGAAAATTGAACGGCGAATCTAAAACTATATCAATATTGAAGATTGGTTAACATTTGACTGAGATATGGGCGTTTATAATGTTGGAACATTTACATCGATAACTCGAAACAAATTACACCATTAGATAGGAAATTGAATGGCGAACAGGTTAGGTTTGTTTCGGTTTGGTTGGCTGACCTTTTTTTTTTTTTTTTTTTAGACACCGTTACATACAAAATTACATCGTTAGATAGAAAATTGAACGGCAAATCTAAAACTATATCAATATTGAAGATTGGTTAACATTTGACTGAGATATGGGCGTTTATAATGTTGGAACATTTACATCGATAACTCGAAACAAATTACACCATTAGATAGGAAATTGAATGGCGAACAGGTTAAGTTTGGTTCGGTTTGGTTGGCTGACCTTTTTTTTTTTTTTTTTTAGACATCGTTACATACAAAATTACACCGTTAGATAGAAAATTGAACGGCAAATCTAAAACTATATCAATATTGAAGATTGGTTAACATTTGACTGAGATATGAGCGTTTATAATGTCGGAACATTTACATCGATAACTCGAAACAAATTACACCATTAGATAGGAAATTGAATGGCGAACAGGGTAGGTTAGTTTCGGTTTGGTTGGCTGACCTTTTTTTTTTTTTTTTTTTAGACACCGTTACATACAAAATTACATCGTTAGATAGAAAATTGAACGGCGAATCTAAAACTATATCAATATTGAAGATTGGTTAACATTTGACTGAGATATGAGCGTTTATAATGTTGGAACGTTTACATCGATTACTCAAAAACTAGTCGATTTATTTAAAAAAAATTACATCGTTAGATAGAAAATTGAACGGCGAATCTAAAACTATATCAATATTGAAGATTGGTTAACATTTGACTGAGATATGGGCGTTTATAATGTTGGAACATTTACATCGATAACTCGAAACAAATTACACCATTAGATAGGAAATTGAACGGTGAACAGGTTAGGTTTGTTTCGGTTTGGTTGGCTGACCTTTTTTTTTTTTTTTTTTTAGACACCGTTACATACAAAATTACATCGTTAGATAGAAAATTGAACGGCAAATCTAAAACTATATCAATATTGAAGATTGGTTAACATTTGACTGAGATATGAGCGTTTATAATGTTGGAACGTTTACATCGATTACTCAAAAACTAGTCGATTTATTTAAAAAAAATTACACCGTTAGATAGAAAATTGAACGGCGAATCTAAAACTATATCAATATTGAAGATTGGTTAACATTTGACTGAGATATGAGCGTTTATAATGTCGGAACATTTACATCGATAACTCGAAACAAATTACACCATTAGATAGGAAATTGAATGGCGAACAGGGTAGGTTAGTTTCGGTTTGGTTGGCTGACCTTTTTTTTTTTTTTTTTTTTAGACACCGTTACATACAAAATTACACCGTTAGATAGAAAATTGAACGGCAAATCTAAAACTATATCAATATTGAAGATTGGTTAACATTTGACTGAGATATGAGCGTTTATAATGTCGGAACATTTACATCGATAACTCGAAACAAATTACACCATTAGATAGGAAATTGAATGGCGAACAGGGTAGGTTAGTTTCGGTTTGGTTGGCTGACCTTTTTTTTTTTTTTTTTTTAGACACCGTTACATACAAAATTACATCGTTAGATAGAAAATTGAACGGCGAATCTAAAACTATATCAATATTGAAGATTGGTTAACATTTGACTGAGATATGAGCGTTTATAATGTTGGAACGTTTACATCGATTACTCAAAAACTAGTCGATTTATTTAAAAAAAATTACATCGTTAGATAGAAAATTGAACGGCGAATCTAAAACTATATCAATATTGAAGATTGGTTAACATTTGACTGAGATATGAGCGTTTATAATGTCGGAACATTTACATCGATAACTCGAAACAAATTACACCATTAGATAGGAAATTGAATGGCGAACAGGGTAGGTTAGTTTCGGTTTGGTTGGCTGACCTTTTTTTTTTTTTTTTTTTTAGACACCGTTACATACAAAATTACATCGTTAGATAGAAAATTGAACGGCGAATCTAAAACTATATCAATATTGAAGATTGGTTAACATTTGACTGAGATATGAGCGTTTATAATGTCGGAACATTTACATCGATAACTCGAAACAAATTACACCATTAGATAGGAAATTGAATGGCGAACAGGGTAGGTTAGTTTCGGTTTGGTTGGCTGACCTTTTTTTTTTTTTTTTTTTTAGACACCGTTACATACAAAATTACATCGTTAGATAGAAAATTGAACGGCGAATCTAAAACTATATCAATATTGAAGATTGGTTAACATTTGACTGAGATATGAGCGTTTATAATGTTGGAACGTTTACATCGATTACTCAAAAACTAGTCGATTTATTTAAAAAAAATTACATCGTTAGATAGAAAATTGAACGGCGAATTTAAAACTATATCAATATTAAAGATTGGTTAACATTTGACTGAGATATGAGCGTTTATAATGTCGGAACATTTACATCGATAACTCGAAACAAATTACACCATTAGATAGGAAATTGAACGGTGAACAGGTTAGGTTTGTTTCGGTTTGGTTGGCTGACCTTTTTTTTTTTTTTTTTTTTTAGACACCGTTACATACAAAATTACATCGTTAGATAGAAAATTGAACGGCGAATCTAAAACTATATCAATATTGAAGATTGGTTAACATTTGACTGAGATATGAGCGTTTATAATGTTGGAACATTTACATCGATAACTCGAAACAAATTACACCATTAGATAGGAAATTGAACGGTGAACAGGTTAGGTTTGTTTCGGTTTGGTTGGCTGACCTTTTTTTTTTTTTTTTTTTAGACACCGTTACATACAAAATTACATCGTTAGATAGAAAATTGAACGGCAAATCTAAAACTATATCAATATTGAAGATTGGTTAACATTTGACTGAGATATGGGCGTTTATAATGTTGGAACATTTACATCGATAACTCGAAACAAATTACACCATTAGATAGGAAATTGAATGGCGAACAGGTTAGGTTTGTTTCGGTTTGGTTGGCTGACCTTTTTTTTTTTTTTTTTTTTAGACACCGTTACATACAAAATTACATCGTTAGATAGAAAATTGAACGGCGAATCTAAAACTATATCAATATTGAAGATTGGTTAACATTTGACTGAGATATGGGCGTTTATAATGTTGGAACATTTACATCGATAACTCGAAACAAATTACACCATTAGATAGGAAATTGAACGGTGAACAGGTTAGGTTTGTTTCGGTTTGGTTGGCTGACCTTTTTTTTTTTTTTTTTTTAGACACCGTTACATACAAAATTACATCGTTAGATAGAAAATTGAACGGCAAATCTAAAACTATATCAATATTGAAGATTGGTTAACATTTGACTGAGATATGAGCGTTTATAATGTTGGAACGTTTACATCGATTACTCAAAAACTAGTCGATTTATTTAAAAAAAATTACATCGTTAGATAGAAAATTGAACGGCGAATCTAAAACTATATCAATATTGAAGATTGGTTAACATTTGACTGAGATATGGGCGTTTATAATGTTGGAACATTTACATCGATAACTCGAAACAAATTACACCATTAGATAGGAAATTGAACGGTGAACAGGTTAGGTTTGTTTCGGTTTGGTTGGCTGACCTTTTTTTTTTTTTTTTTTTAGACACCGTTACATACAAAATTACATCGTTAGATAGAAAATTGAACGGCAAATCTAAAACTATATCAATATTGAAGATTGGTTAACATTTGACTGAGATATGGGCGTTTATAATGTTGGAACATTTACATCGATAACTCGAAACAAATTACACCATTAGATAGGAAATTGAATGGCGAACAGGTTAGGTTTGTTTCGGTTTGGTTGGCTGACCTTTTTTTTTTTTTTTTTTTAGACACCGTTACATACAAAATTACATCGTTAGATAGAAAATTGAACGGCGAATCTAAAACTATATCAATATTGAAGATTGGTTAACATTTGACTGAGATATGAGCGTTTATAATGTTGGAACGTTTACATCGATTACTCAAAAACTAGTCGATTTATTTAAAAAAAATTACATCGTTAGATAGAAAATTGAACGGCGAATCTAAAACTATATCAATATTGAAGATTGGTTAACATTTGACTGAGATATGGGCGTTTATAATGTTGGAACATTTACATCGATAACTCGAAACAAATTACACCATTAGATAGGAAATTGAACGGTGAACAGGTTAGGTTTGTTTCGGTTTGGTTGGCTGACCTTTTTTTTTTTTTTTTTTTAGACACCGTTACATACAAAATTACATCGTTAGATAGAAAATTGAACGGCAAATCTAAAACTATATCAATATTGAAGATTGGTTAACATTTGACTGAGATATGGGCGTTTATAATGTCGGAACATTTACATCGATAACTCGAAACAAATTACACCATTAGATAGGAAATTGAATGGCGAACAGGGTAGGTTAGTTTCGGTTTGGTTGGCTGACCTTTTTTTTTTTTTTTTTTTTAGACACCGTTACATACAAAATTACATCGTTAGATAGAAAATTGAACGGCGAATCTAAAACTATATCAATATTGAAGATTGGTTAACATTTGACTGAGATATGAGCGTTTATAATGTTGGAACGTTTACATCGATTACTCAAAAACTAGTCGATTTATTTAAAAAAAATTACATCGTTAGATAGAAAATTGAACGGCGAATTTAAAACTATATCAATATTAAAGATTGGTTAACATTTGACTGAGATATGAGCGTTTATAATGTCGGAACATTTACATCGATAACTCGAAACAAATTACACCATTAGATAGGAAATTGAACGGTGAACAGGTTAGGTTTGTTTCGGTTTGGTTGGCTGACCTTTTTTTTTTTTTTTTTTTTTAGACACCGTTACATACAAAATTACATCGTTAGATAGAAAATTGAACGGCGAATCTAAAACTATATCAATATTGAAGATTGGTTAACATTTGACTGAGATATGAGCGTTTATAATGTTGGAACATTTACATCGATAACTCGAAACAAATTACACCATTAGATAGGAAATTGAACGGTGAACAGGTTAGGTTTGTTTCGGTTTGGTTGGCTGACCTTTTTTTTTTTTTTTTTTTAGACACCGTTACATACAAAATTACATCGTTAGATAGAAAATTGAACGGCAAATCTAAAACTATATCAATATTGAAGATTGGTTAACATTTGACTGAGATATGGGCGTTTATAATGTTGGAACATTTACATCGATAACTCGAAACAAATTACACCATTAGATAGGAAATTGAATGGCGAACAGGTTAGGTTTGTTTCGGTTTGGTTGGCTGACCTTTTTTTTTTTTTTTTTTTTAGACACCGTTACATACAAAATTACATCGTTAGATAGAAAATTGAACGGCGAATCTAAAACTATATCAATATTGAAGATTGGTTAACATTTGACTGAGATATGGGCGTTTATAATGTTGGAACATTTACATCGATAACTCGAAACAAATTACACCATTAGATAGGAAATTGAACGGTGAACAGGTTAGGTTTGTTTCGGTTTGGTTGGCTGACCTTTTTTTTTTTTTTTTTTTAGACACCGTTACATACAAAATTACATCGTTAGATAGAAAATTGAACGGCAAATCTAAAACTATATCAATATTGAAGATTGGTTAACATTTGACTGAGATATGAGCGTTTATAATGTTGGAACGTTTACATCGATTACTCAAAAACTAGTCGATTTATTTAAAAAAAATTACATCGTTAGATAGAAAATTGAACGGCGAATCTAAAACTATATCAATATTGAAGATTGGTTAACATTTGACTGAGATATGGGCGTTTATAATGTTGGAACATTTACATCGATAACTCGAAACAAATTACACCATTAGATAGGAAATTGAACGGTGAACAGGTTAGGTTTGTTTCGGTTTGGTTGGCTGACCTTTTTTTTTTTTTTTTTTTAGACACCGTTACATACAAAATTACATCGTTAGATAGAAAATTGAACGGCAAATCTAAAACTATATCAATATTGAAGATTGGTTAACATTTGACTGAGATATGGGCGTTTATAATGTTGGAACATTTACATCGATAACTCGAAACAAATTACACCATTAGATAGGAAATTGAATGGCGAACAGGTTAGGTTTGTTTCGGTTTGGTTGGCTGACCTTTTTTTTTTTTTTTTTTTAGACACCGTTACATACAAAATTACATCGTTAGATAGAAAATTGAACGGCGAATCTAAAACTATATCAATATTGAAGATTGGTTAACATTTGACTGAGATATGAGCGTTTATAATGTTGGAACGTTTACATCGATTACTCAAAAACTAGTCGATTGATTTAAAAAAAATTACATCGTTAGATAGAAAATTGAACGGCGAATCTAAAACTATATCAATATTGAAGATTGGTTAACATTTGACTGAGATATGGGCGTTTATAATGTTGGAACATTTACATCGATAACTCGAAACAAATTACACCATTAGATAGGAAATTGAACGGTGAACAGGTTAGGTTTGTTTCGGTTTGGTTGGCTGACCTTTTTTTTTTTTTTTTTTTAGACACCGTTACATACAAAATTACATCGTTAGATAGAAAATTGAACGGCAAATCTAAAACTATATCAATATTGAAGATTGGTTAACATTTGACTGAGATATGGGCGTTTATAATGTTGGAACATTTACATCGATAACTCGAAACAAATTACACCATTAGATAGGAAATTGAATGGCGAACAGGTTAAGTTTGGTTCGGTTTGGTTGGCTGACCTTTTTTTTTTTTTTTTTTAGACATCGTTACATACAAAATTACACCGTTAGATAGAAAATTGAACGGCAAATCTAAAACTATATCAATATTGAAGATTGGTTAACATTTGACTGAGATATGAGCGTTTATAATGTCGGAACATTTACATCGATAACTCGAAACAAATTACACCATTAGATAGGAAATTGAATGGCGAACAGGGTAGGTTAGTTTCGGTTTGGTTGGCTGACCTTTTTTTTTTTTTTTTTTTAGACACCGTTACATACAAAATTACATCGTTAGATAGAAAATTGAACGGCGAATCTAAAACTATATCAATATTGAAGATTGGTTAACATTTGTCTGAGATATGAGCGTTTATAATGTTGGAACGTTTACATCGATTACTCAAAAACTAGTCGATTTATTTAAAAAAAATTACATCGTTAGATAGAAAATTGAACGGCGAATCTAAAACTATATCAATATTGAAGATTGGTTAACATTTGACTGAGATATGGGCGTTTATAATGTTGGAACATTTACATCGATAACTCGAAACAAATTACACCATTAGATAGGAAATTGAACGGTGAACAGGTTAGGTTTGTTTCGGTTTGGTTGGCTGACCTTTTTTTTTTTTTTTTTTTAGACACCGTTACATACAAAATTACATCGTTAGATAGAAAATTGAACGGCAAATCTAAAACTATATCAATATTGAAGATTGGTTAACATTTGACTGAGATATGGGCGTTTATAATGTTGGAACATTTACATCGATAACTCGAAACAAATTACACCATTAGATAGGAAATTGAATGGCGAACAGGTTAAGTTTGGTTCGGTTTGGTTGGCTGACCTTTTTTTTTTTTTTTTTTAGACATCGTTACATACAAAATTACACCGTTAGATAGAAAATTGAACGGCGAATCTAAAACTATATCAATATTGAAGATTGGTTAACATTTGACTGAGATATGAGCGTTTATAATGTCGGAACATTTACATCGATAACTCGAAACAAATTACACCATTAGATAGGAAATTGAATGGCGAACAGGGTAGGTTAGTTTCGGTTTGGTTGGCTGACCTTTTTTTTTTTTTTTTTTTAGACACCGTTACATACAAAATTACATCGTTAGATAGAAAATTGAACGGCGAATCTAAAACTATATCAATATTGAAGATTGGTTAACATTTGACTGAGATATGAGCGTTTATAATGTCGGAACATTTACATCGATAACTCGAAACAAATTACACCATTAGATAGGAAATTGAATGGCGAACAGGTTAGGTTTGGTTCGGTTTGGTTGGCTGACCTTTTTTTTTTTTTTTTTTTAGCCACCGTTACATACAAAATTACATCGTTAGATAGAAAATTGAACGGCGAATCTAAAACTATATCAATATTGAAGATTGGTTCACATTTGACTGACATATGAGCATTTATAATGTTGGAACGTTTACATCGATTACTCAAAAACTAGTCAATTTATTTAAAAAAAATTACATCGTTACATACAAAATTACACCGTTAGATAGAAAATTGAACGGCGAATCTAAAACTATATCAATATTGAAGATTGGTTAACATTTGACTGAGATATGAGCGTTTATAGTGCTGGAACGTTTACATCGATTTCTCAAAAACTAGTCGATTTATTTTAAAAAAATTACACCGTTAGATAGAAAATTGAACGGCGAATCTAAAACTATATCAATATTGAAGATTGGTTAACATTTGACTGAGATATGAGCGTTTATAGTGCTGGAACGTTTACATCGATAACTCTTTAACTAGTCGATTTATTTCAAAAAAATTACATCGTTAGATAGAAAATTGAACGGCGAATTTAAAACTATATCAATATTGAAGATTGGTTAACATTTGACTGAGATATGAGCGTTTATAGTGCTGGAACGTTTACATCGATTTCTCAAAAACTAGTCGATTTATTTTAAAAAAATTACACCGTTAGATAGAAAATTGAACGGCGAATCTAAAACTATATCAATATTGAAGATTGGTTAACATTTGACTGAGATATGAGCGTTTATAATGTTGGAACGTTTACATCGATAACTCGAAACAAATTACACCATTAGATAGGAAATTGAATGGCGAACAGGTTAGGTTTGGTTCGGTTTGGTTGGCTGACCTTTTTTTTTTTTTTTTTTTAGCCACCGTTACATACAAAATTACATCGTTAGATAGAAAATTGAACGGCGAATCTAAAACTATATCAATATTGAAGATTGGTTCACATTTGACTGACATATGAGCATTTATAATGTTGGAACGTTTACATCGATTTCTCAAAAACTAGTTGATTTATTTAAAAAAAATTACATCGTTAGATAAAAAATTGAACGGCGAATTTAAAACTATATCAATATTGAAGATTGGTTAACATTTGACTGAGATATGAGCGTTTATAATGTTGGAACGTTTACATCGATTACTCAAAAACTAGTCGATTTATTTAAAAAAAATTACATCGTTAGATAGAAAATTGAACGGCGAATTTAAAACTATATCAATATTGAAGATTGGTTAACATTTGACTGAGATATGAGCGTTTATAATGTTGGAACGTTTACATCGATTACTCAAAAACTAGTCAATTTATTTAAAAAAAATTACATCGTTACATACAAAATTACACCGTTAGATAGAAAATTGAACGGCGAATCTAAAACTATATCAATATTGAAGATTGGTTCACATTTGACTGACATATGAGCATTTATAATGTTGGAACGTTTACATCGATTTCTCAAAAACTAGTTGATTTATTTAAAAAAAATTACATCGTTAGATAAAAAATTGAACGGCGAATTTAAAACTATATCAATATTGAAGATTGGTTAACATTTGACTGAGATATGAGCGTTTATAATGTTGGAACGTTTACATCGATTACTCAAAAACTAGTCGATTTATTTAAAAAAAATTACATCGTTAGATAGAAAATTGAACGGCGAATTTAAAACTATATCAATATTGAAGATTGGTTAACATTTGACTGAGATATGAGCGTTTATAATGTTGGAACGTTTACATCGATTACTCAAAAACTAGTCGATTTATTTCAAAAAAATTACATCGTTAGATAGAAAATTGAACGGCGAATTTAAAACTATATCAATATTGAAGATTGGTTAACATTTGACTGAGATATGAGCGTTTATAGTGCTGGAACGTTTACATCGATTACTCAAAAACTAGTCGATTTATTTCAAAAAAATTACATCGTTAGATAGAAAATTGAACGGCGAATTTAAAACTATATCAATATTGAAGATTGGTTAACATTTGACTGAGATATGGGCGTTTATAATGTTGGAACATTTACATCGATAACTCGAAACAAATTACACCATTAGATAGGAAATTGAACGGTGAACAGGTTAGGTTTGTTTCGGTTTGGTTGGCTGACCTTTTTTTTTTTTTTTTTTTAGACACCGTTACATACAAAATTACATCGTTAGATAGAAAATTGAACGGCAAATCTAAAACTATATCAATATTGAAGATTGGTTAACATTTGACTGAGATATGGGCGTTTATAATGTTGGAACATTTACATCGATAACTCGAAACAAATTACACCATTAGATAGGAAATTGAATGGCGAACAGGTTAGGTTTGTTTCGGTTTGGTTGGCTGACCTTTTTTTTTTTTTTTTTTAGACACCGTTACATACAAAATTACATCGTTAGATAGAAAATTGAACGGCGAATCTAAAACTATATCAATATTGAAGATTGGTTAACATTTGACTGAGATATGAGCGTTTATAGTGCTGGAACGTTTACATCGATTTCTCAAAAACTAGTCGATTTATTTTAAAAAAATTACACCGTTAGATAGAAAATTGAACGGCGAATCTAAAACTATATCAATATTGAAGATTGGTTAACATTTGACTGAGATATGAGCGTTTATAATGTTGGAACGTTTACATCGATAACTCGAAACAAATTACACCATTAGATAGGAAATTGAATGGCGAACAGGTTAGGTTTGGTTCGGTTTGGTTGGCTGACCTTTTTTTTTTTTTTTTTTTAGCCCCCGTTACATACAAAATTACATCGTTAGATAGAAAATTGAACGGCGAATCTAAAACTATATCAATATTGAAGATTGGTTCACATTTGACTGACATATGAGCGTTTATAATGTTGGAACGTTTACATCGATTACTCAAAAACTAGTCAATTTATTTAAAAAAAATTACATCGTTACATACAAAATTACACCGTTAGATAGAAAATTGAACGGCGAATCTAAAACTATATCAATATTGAAGATTGGTTAACATTTGACTGAGATATGAGCGTTTATAGTGCTGGAACGTTTACATCGATTTCTCAAAAACTAGTCGATTTATTTTAAAAAAATTACACCGTTAGATAGAAAATTGAACGGCGAATCTAAAACTATATCAATATTGAAGATTGGTTAACATTTGACTGAGATATGAGCGTTTATAGTGCTGGAACGTTTACATCGATAACTCTTTAACTAGTCGATTTATTTCAAAAAAATTACATCGTTAGATAGAAAATTGAACGGCGAATTTAAAACTATATCAATATTGAAGATTGGTTAACATTTGACTGAGATATGAGCGTTTATAGTGCTGGAACGTTTACATCGATTTCTCAAAAACTAGTCGATTTATTTTAAAAAAATTACACCGTTAGATAGAAAATTGAACGGCGAATCTAAAACTATATCAATATTGAAGATTGGTTAACATTTGACTGAGATATGAGCGTTTATAATGTTGGAACGTTTACATCGATAACTCGAAACAAATTACACCATTAGATAGGAAATTGAATGGCGAACAGGTTAGGTTTGGTTCGGTTTGGTTGGCTGACCTTTTTTTTTTTTTTTTTTTAGCCACCGTTACATACAAAATTACATCGTTAGATAGAAAATTGAACGGCGAATCTAAAACTATATCAATATTGAAGATTGGTTCACATTTGACTGACATATGAGCATTTATAATGTTGGAACGTTTACATCGATTTCTCAAAAACTAGTTGATTTATTTAAAAAAAATTACATCGTTAGATAGAAAATTGAACGGCGAATTTAAAACTATATCAATATTGAAGATTGGTTAACATTTGACTGAGATATGAGCGTTTATAATGTTGGAACGTTTACATCGATTACTCAAAAACTAGTCGATTTATTTAAAAAAAATTACATCGTTAGATAGAAAATTGAACGGCGAATTTAAAACTATATCAATATTGAAGATTGGTTAACATTTGACTGAGATATGAGCGTTTATAATGTTGGAACGTTTACATCGATTACTCAAAAACTAGTCAATTTATTTAAAAAAAATTACATCGTTACATACAAAATTACACCGTTAGATAGAAAATTGAACGGCGAATCTAAAACTATATCAATATTGAAGATTGGTTCACATTTGACTGACATATGAGCATTTATAATGTTGGAACGTTTACATCGATTTCTCAAAAACTAGTTGATTTATTTAAAAAAAATTACATCGTTAGATAAAAAATTGAACGGCGAATTTAAAACTATATCAATATTGAAGATTGGTTAACATTTGACTGAGATATGAGCGTTTATAGTGCTGGAACGTTTACATCGATTACTCAAAAACTAGTCGATTTATTTCAAAAAAATTACATCGTTAGATAGAAAATTGAACGGCGAATTTAAAACTATATCAATATTGAAGATTGGTTAACATTTGACTGAGATATGGGCGTTTATAATGTTGGAACATTTACATCGATAACTCGAAACAAATTACACCATTAGATAGGAAATTGAACGGTGAACAGGTTAGGTTTGTTTCGGTTTGGTTGGCTGACCTTTTTTTTTTTTTTTTTTTAGACACCGTTACATACAAAATTACATCGTTAGATAGAAAATTGAACGGCAAATCTAAAACTATATCAATATTGAAGATTGGTTAACATTTGACTGAGATATGGGCGTTTATAATGTTGGAACATTTACATCGATAACTCGAAACAAATTACACCATTAGATAGGAAATTGAATGGCGAACAGGTTAGGTTTGTTTCGGTTTGGTTGGCTGACCTTTTTTTTTTTTTTTTTTAGACACCGTTACATACAAAATTACATCGTTAGATAGAAAATTGAACGGCGAATCTAAAACTATATCAATATTGAAGATTGGTTAACATTTGACTGAGATATGAGCGTTTATAGTGCTGGAACGTTTACATCGATTTCTCAAAAACTAGTCGATTTATTTTAAAAAAATTACACCGTTAGATAGAAAATTGAACGGCGAATCTAAAACTATATCAATATTGAAGATTGGTTAACATTTGACTGAGATATGAGCGTTTATAATGTTGGAACGTTTACATCGATAACTCGAAACAAATTACACCATTAGATAGGAAATTGAACGGCGAACAGGTTAGGTTTGGTTCGGTTTGGTTGGCTGACCTTTTTTTTTTTTTTTTTTTAGCCACCGTTACATACAAAATTACATCGTTAGATAGAAAATTGAACGGCGAATCTAAAACTATATCAATATTGAAGATTGGTTCACATTTGACTGACATATGAGCATTTATAATGTTGGAACGTTTACATCGATTACTCAAAAACTAGTCAATTTATTTAAAAAAAATTACATCGTTACATACAAAATTACACCGTTAGATAGAAAATTGAACGGCGAATCTAAAACTATATCAATATTGAAGATTGGTTAACATTTGACTGAGATATGAGCGTTTATAGTGCTGGAACGTTTACATCGATTTCTCAAAAACTAGTCGATTTATTTTAAAAAAATTACACCGTTAGATAGAAAATTGAACGGCGAATCTAAAACTATATCAATATTGAAGATTGGTTAACATTTGACTGAGATATGAGCGTTTATAATGTTGGAACGTTTACATCGATAACTCGAAACAAATTACACCATTAGATAGGAAATTGAACGGTGAACAGGTTAGGTTTGTTTCGGTTTGGTTGGCTGCCTTTTTTTTTTTTTTTTTTTTAGACACCGTTACATACAAAATTACATCGTTAGATAGAAAATTGAACGGCGAATTTAAAACTATATCAATATTGAAGATTGGTTAACATTTGACTGAGATATGAGCGTTTATAATGTTGGAACATTTACATCGATAACTCGAAACAAATTACACCATTAGATAGGAAATTGAATGGCGAACAGGGTAGGTTAGTTTCGGTTTGGTTGGCTGACCTTTTTCTTTTTTTTTTTTTTAGACACCGTTACATACAAAATTACATCGTTAGATAGAAAATTGAACGGCGAATCTAAAACTATATCAATATTGAAGATTGGTTAACATTTGACTGAGATATGAGCGTTTATAATGTTGGAACGTTTACATCGATTACTCAAAAACTAGTCGATTTATTTAAAAAAAATTACATCGTTAGATAGAAAATTGAACGGCGAATCTAAAACTATATCAATATTGAAGATTGGTTAACATTTGACTGAGATATGGGCGTTTATAATGTTGGAACATTTACATCGATAACTCGAAACAAATTACACCATTAGATAGGAAATTGAACGGTGAACAGGTTAGGTTTGTTTCGGTTTGGTTGGCTGACCTTTTTTTTTTTTTTTTTTTAGACACCGTTACATACAAAATTACATCGTTAGATAGAAAATTGAACGGCAAATCTAAAACTATATCAATATTGAAGATTGGTTAACATTTGACTGAGATATGGGCGTTTATAATGTTGGAACATTTACATCGATAACTCGAAACAAATTACACCATTAGATAGGAAATTGAATGGCGAACAGGTTAGGTTTGTTTCGGTTTGGTTGGCTGACCTTTTTTTTTTTTTTTTTTAGACACCGTTACATACAAAATTACATCGTTAGATAGAAAATTGAACGGCGAATCTAAAACTATATCAATATTGAAGATTGGTTAACATTTGACTGAGATATGAGCGTTTATAATGTTGGAACGTTTACATCGATAACTCGAAACAAATTACACCATTAGATAGGAAATTGAATGGCGAACAGGTTAGGTTTGGTTCGGTTTGGTTGGCTGACCTTTTTTTTTTTTTTTTTTTTAGCCACCGTTACATACAAAATTACATCGTTAGATAGAAAATTGAACGGCGAATCTAAAACTATATCAATATTGAAGATTGGTTCACATTTGACTGACATATGAGCATTTATAATGTTGGAACGTTTACATCGATTACTCAAAAACTAGTCAATTTATTTAAAAAAAATTACATCGTTACATACAAAATTACACCGTTAGATAGAAAATTGAACGGCGAATCTAAAACTATATCAATATTGAAGATTGGTTAACATTTGACTGAGATATGAGCGTTTATAGTGCTGGAACGTTTACATCGATTTCTCAAAAACTAGTCGATTTATTTTAAAAAAATTACACCGTTAGATAGAAAATTGAACGGCGAATCTAAAACTATATCAATATTGAAGATTGGTTAACATTTGACTGAGATATGAGCGTTTATAGTGCTGGAACGTTTACATCGATAACTCTTTAACTAGAAGCTCGATTTGAAAAATAATGACACCATTAGATAGAGAATTGAAAGGCGATTCTAAAAATGTATGAATTTCGAAGATTGGTTAACATTTGACTGAGATATGAGCGTTTATAATGTTGGAACGTTTACATCGATTACTCAAAAACTAGTCGATTTATTTAAAAAAAATTACATCGTTAGATAGAAAATTGAACGGCGAATTTAAAACTATATCAATATTGAAGATTGGTTAACATTTGACTGAGATATGAGCGTTTATAATGTTGGAACGTTTACATCGATTACTCAAAAACTAGTCGATTTATTTAAAAAAAATTACATCGTTAGATAGAAAATTGAACGGCGAATTTAAAACTATATCAATATTGAAGATTGGTTAACATTTGACTGAGATATGAGCGTTTATAATGTTGGAACGTTTACATCGATAACTCGAAACAAATTACACCATTAGATAGGAAATTGAATGGCGAACAGGTTAGGTTTGGTTCGGTTTGGTTGGCTGACCTTTTTTTTTTTTTTTTTTTAGCCACCGTTACATACAAAATTACATCGTTAGATAGAAAATTGAACGGCGAATTTAAAACTATATCAATATTGAAGATTGGTTAACATTTGACTGAGATATGAGCGTTTATAATGTTGGAACATTTACATCGATAACTCGAAACAAATTACACCATTAGATAGGAAATTGAATGGCGAACAGGGTAGGTTAGTTTCGGTTTGGTTGGCTGACCTTTTTTTTTTTTTTTTTTTAGACACCGTTACATACAAAATTACATCGTTAGATAGAAAATTGAACGGCGAATCTAAAACTATATCAATATTGAAGATTGGTTAACATTTGACTGAGATATGAGCGTTTATAATGTTGGAACGTTTACATCGATTACTCAAAAACTAGTCGATTTATTTAAAAAAAATTACATCGTTAGATAGAAAATTGAACGGCGAATCTAAAACTATATCAATATTGAAGATTGGTTAACATTTGACTGAGATATGGGCGTTTATAATGTTGGAACATTTACATCGATAACTCGAAACAAATTACACCATTAGATAGGAAATTGAACGGTGAACAGGTTAGGTTTGTTTCGGTTTGGTTGGCTGACCTTTTTTTTTTTTTTTTTTTAGACACCGTTACATACAAAATTACATCGTTAGATAGAAAATTGAACGGCAAATCTAAAACTATATCAATATTGAAGATTGGTTAACATTTGACTGAGATATGGGCGTTTATAATGTTGGAACATTTACATCGATAACTCGAAAAAAATTACACCATTAGATAGGAAATTGAATGGCGAACAGGTTAGGTTTGTTTCGGTTTGGTTGGCTGACCTTTTTTTTTTTTTTTTTTTAGACACCGTTACATACAAAATTACATCGTTAGATAGAAAATTGAACGGCGAATCTAAAACTATATCAATATTGAAGATTGGTTAACATTTGACTGAGATATGAGCGTTTATAATGTTGGAACGTTTACATCGATTACTCAAAAACTAGTCGATTTATTTAAAAAAAATTACATCGTTAGATAGAAAATTGAACGGCGAATCTAAAACTATATCAATATTGAAGATTGGTTAACATTTGACTGAGATATGGGCGTTTATAATGTTGGAACATTTACATCGATAACTCGAAACAAATTACACCATTAGATAGGAAATTGAACGGTGAACAGGTTAGGTTTGTTTCGGTTTGGTTGGCTGACCTTTTTTTTTTTTTTTTTTTAGACACCGTTACATACAAAATTACATCGTTAGATAGAAAATTGAACGGCAAATCTAAAACTATATCAATATTGAAGATTGGTTAACATTTGACTGAGATATGGGCGTTTATAATGTTGGAACATTTACATCGATAACTCGAAACAAATTACACCATTAGATAGGAAATTGAATGGCGAACAGGTTAAGTTTGGTTCGGTTTGGTTGGCTGACCTTTTTTTTTTTTTTTTTTAGACATCGTTACATACAAAATTACACCGTTAGATAGAAAATTGAACGGCAAATCTAAAACTATATCAATATTGAAGATTGGTTAACATTTGACTGAGATATGAGCGTTTATAATGTCGGAACATTTACATCGATAACTCGAAACAAATTACACCATTAGATAGGAAATTGAATGGCGAACAGGGTAGGTTAGTTTCGGTTTGGTTGGCTGACCTTTTTTTTTTTTTTTTTTTAGACACCGTTACATACAAAATTACATCGTTAGATAGAAAATTGAACGGCGAATCTAAAACTATATCAATATTGAAGATTGGTTAACATTTGACTGAGATATGAGCGTTTATAATGTTGGAACGTTTACATCGATTACTCAAAAACTAGTCGATTTATTTAAAAAAAATTACATCGTTAGATAGAAAATTGAACGGCGAATCTAAAACTATATCAATATTGAAGATTGGTTAACATTTGACTGAGATATGGGCGTTTATAATGTTGGAACATTTACATCGATAACTCGAAACAAATTACACCATTAGATAGGAAATTGAACGGTGAACAGGTTAGGTTTGTTTCGGTTTGGTTGGCTGACCTTTTTTTTTTTTTTTTTTTAGACACCGTTACATACAAAATTACATCGTTAGATAGAAAATTGAACGGCGAATCTAAAACTATATCAATATTGAAGATTGGTTCACATTTGACTGACATATGAGCATTTATAATGTTGGAACGTTTACATCGATTACTCAAAAACTAGTCAATTTATTTAAAAAAAATTACATCGTTACATACAAAATTACACCGTTAGATAGAAAATTGAACGGCGAATCTAAAACTATATCAATATTGAAGATTGGTTAACATTTGACTGAGATATGAGCGTTTATAGTGCTGGAACGTTTACATCGATTTCTCAAAAACTAGTCGATTTATTTTAAAAAAATTACACCGTTAGATAGAAAATTGAACGGCGAATCTAAAACTATATCAATATTGAAGATTGGTTAACATTTGACTGAGATATGAGCGTTTATAGTGCTGGAACGTTTACATCGATAACTCTTTAACTAGAAGCTCGATTTGAAAAATAATGACACCATTAGATAGAGAATTGAAAGGCGATTCTAAAAATGTATGAATTTCGAAGATTGGTTAACATTTGACTGAGATATGAGCGTTTATAATGTTGGAACGTTTACATCGATTACTCAAAAACTAGTCGATTTATTTAAAAAAAATTACATCGTTAGATAGAAAATTGAACGGCGAATTTAAAACTATATCAATATTGAAGATTGGTTAACATTTGACTGAGATATGAGCGTTTATAATGTTGGAACGTTTACATCGATTACTCAAAAACTAGTCGATTTATTTAAAAAAAATTACATCGTTAGATAGAAAATTGAACGGCGAATTTAAAACTATATCAATATTGAAGATTGGTTAACATTTGACTGAGATATGAGCGTTTATAATGTTGGAACGTTTACATCGATAACTCGAAACAAATTACACCATTAGATAGGAAATTGAATGGCGAACAGGTTAGGTTTGGTTCGGTTTGGTTGGCTGACCTTTTTTTTTTTTTTTTTTTAGCCACCGTTACATACAAAATTACATCGTTAGATAGAAAATTGAACGGCGAATTTAAAACTATATCAATATTGAAGATTGGTTAACATTTGACTGAGATATGAGCGTTTATAATGTTGGAACATTTACATCGATAACTCGAAACAAATTACACCATTAGATAGGAAATTGAATGGCGAACAGGGTAGGTTAGTTTCGGTTTGGTTGGCTGACCTTTTTTTTTTTTTTTTTTTAGACACCGTTACATACAAAATTACATCGTTAGATAGAAAATTGAACGGCGAATCTAAAACTATATCAATATTGAAGATTGGTTAACATTTGACTGAGATATGAGCGTTTATAATGTTGGAACGTTTACATCGATTACTCAAAAACTAGTCGATTTATTTAAAAAAAATTACATCGTTAGATAGAAAATTGAACGGCGAATCTAAAACTATATCAATATTGAAGATTGGTTAACATTTGACTGAGATATGGGCGTTTATAATGTTGGAACATTTACATCGATAACTCGAAACAAATTACACCATTAGATAGGAAATTGAACGGTGAACAGGTTAGGTTTGTTTCGGTTTGGTTGGCTGACCTTTTTTTTTTTTTTTTTTTAGACACCGTTACATACAAAATTACATCGTTAGATAGAAAATTGAACGGCAAATCTAAAACTATATCAATATTGAAGATTGGTTAACATTTGACTGAGATATGGGCGTTTATAATGTTGGAACATTTACATCGATAACTCGAAACAAATTACACCATTAGATAGGAAATTGAATGGCGAACAGGTTAGGTTTGTTTCGGTTTGGTTGGCTGACCTTTTTTTTTTTTTTTTTTTAGACACCGTTACATACAAAATTACATCGTTAGATAGAAAATTGAACGGCGAATCTAAAACTATATCAATATTGAAGATTGGTTAACATTTGACTGAGATATGAGCGTTTATAATGTTGGAACGTTTACATCGATTACTCAAAAACTAGTCGATTTATTTAAAAAAAATTACATCGTTAGATAGAAAATTGAACGGCGAATCTAAAACTATATCAATATTGAAGATTGGTTAACATTTGACTGAGATATGGGCGTTTATAATGTTGGAACATTTACATCGATAACTCGAAACAAATTACACCATTAGATAGGAAATTGAACGGTGAACAGGTTAGGTTTGTTTCGGTTTGGTTGGCTGACCTTTTTTTTTTTTTTTTTTTAGACACCGTTACATACAAAATTACATCGTTAGATAGAAAATTGAACGGCAAATCTAAAACTATATCAATATTGAAGATTGGTTAACATTTGACTGAGATATGGGCGTTTATAATGTTGGAACATTTACATCGATAACTCGAAACAAATTACACCATTAGATAGGAAATTGAATGGCGAACAGGTTAAGTTTGGTTCGGTTTGGTTGGCTGACCTTTTTTTTTTTTTTTTTTAGACATCGTTACATACAAAATTACACCGTTAGATAGAAAATTGAACGGCAAATCTAAAACTATATCAATATTGAAGATTGGTTAACATTTGACTGAGATATGAGCGTTTATAATGTCGGAACATTTACATCGATAACTCGAAACAAATTACACCATTAGATAGGAAATTGAATGGCGAACAGGGTAGGTTAGTTTCGGTTTGGTTGGCTGACCTTTTTTTTTTTTTTTTTTTTAGACACCGTTACATACAAAATTACATCGTTAGATAGAAAATTGAACGGCGAATCTAAAACTATATCAATATTGAAGATTGGTTAACATTTGACTGAGATATGAGCGTTTATAATGTTGGAACGTTTACATCGATTACTCAAAAACTAGTCGATTTATTTAAAAAAAATTACATCGTTAGATAGAAAATTGAACGGCGAATCTAAAACTATATCAATATTGAAGATTGGTTAACATTTGACTGAGATATGGGCGTTTATAATGTTGGAACATTTACATCGATAACTCGAAACAAATTACACCATTAGATAGGAAATTGAACGGTGAACAGGTTAGGTTTGTTTCGGTTTGGTTGGCTGACCTTTTTTTTTTTTTTTTTTTAGACATCGTTACATACAAAATTACACCGTTAGATAGAAAATTGAACGGCAAATCTAAAACTATATCAATATTGAAGATTGGTTAACATTTGACTGAGATATGGGCGTTTATAATGTTGGAACATTTACATCGATAACTCGAAACAAATTACACCATTAGATAGGAAATTGAATGGCGAACAGGTTAGGTTTGTTTCGGTTTGGTTGGCTGACCTTTTTTTTTTTTTTTTTTTAGACACCGTTACATACAAAATTACATCGTTAGATAGAAAATTGAACGGCGAATCTAAAACTATATCAATATTGAAGATTGGTTAACATTTGACTGAGATATGAGCGTTTATAATGTTGGAACGTTTACATCGATTACTCAAAAACTAGTCGATTTATTTAAAAAAAATTACATCGTTAGATAGAAAATTGAACGGCGAATCTAAAACTATATCAATATTGAAGATTGGTTAACATTTGACTGAGATATGGGCGTTTATAATGTTGGAACATTTACATCGATAACTCGAAACAAATTACACCATTAGATAGGAAATTGAACGGTGAACAGGTTAGGTTTGTTTCGGTTTGGTTGGCTGACCTTTTTTTTTTTTTTTTTTTAGACACCGTTACATACAAAATTACATCGTTAGATAGAAAATTGAACGGCAAATCTAAAACTATATCAATATTGAAGATTGGTTAACATTTGACTGAGATATGGGCGTTTATAATGTTGGAACATTTACATCGATAACTCGAAACAAATTACACCATTAGATAGGAAATTGAATGGCGAACAGGTTAAGTTTGGTTCGGTTTGGTTGGCTGACCTTTTTTTTTTTTTTTTTTAGACATCGTTACATACAAAATTACACCGTTAGATAGAAAATTGAACGGCAAATCTAAAACTATATCAATATTGAAGATTGGTTAACATTTGACTGAGATATGAGCGTTTATAATGTCGGAACATTTACATCGATAACTCGAAACAAATTACACCATTAGATAGGAAATTGAATGGCGAACAGGGTAGGTTAGTTTCGGTTTGGTTGGCTGACCTTTTTTTTTTTTTTTTTTTAGACACCGTTACATACAAAATTACATCGTTAGATAGAAAATTGAACGGCGAATCTAAAACTATATCAATATTGAAGATTGGTTAACATTTGACTGAGATATGAGCGTTTATAATGTTGGAACGTTTACATCGATTACTCAAAAACTAGTCGATTTATTTAAAAAAAATTACATCGTTAGATAGAAAATTGAACGGCGAATCTAAAACTATATCAATATTGAAGATTGGTTAACATTTGACTGAGATATGGGCGTTTATAATGTTGGAACATTTACATCGATAACTCGAAACAAATTACACCATTAGATAGGAAATTGAACGGTGAACAGGTTAGGTTTGTTTCGGTTTGGTTGGCTGACCTTTTTTTTTTTTTTTTTTTAGACACCGTTACATACAAAATTACATCGTTAGATAGAAAATTGAACGGCAAATCTAAAACTATATCAATATTGAAGATTGGTTAACATTTGACTGAGATATGGGCGTTTATAATGTTGGAACATTTACATCGATAACTCGAAACAAATTACACCATTAGATAGGAAATTGAATGGCGAACAGGTTAAGTTTGGTTCGGTTTGGTTGGCTGACCTTTTTTTTTTTTTTTTTTAGACATCGTTACATACAAAATTACACCGTTAGATAGAAAATTGAACGGCAAATCTAAAACTATATCAATATTGAAGATTGGTTAACATTTGACTGAGATATGAGCGTTTATAATGTCGGAACATTTACATCGATAACTCGAAACAAATTACACCATTAGATAGGAAATTGAATGGCGAACAGGGTAGGTTAGTTTCGGTTTGGTTGGCTGACCTTTTTTTTTTTTTTTTTTTAGACACCGTTACATACAAAATTACATCGTTAGATAGAAAATTGAACGGCGAATCTAAAACTATATCAATATTGAAGATTGGTTAACATTTGACTGAGATATGAGCGTTTATAATGTCGGAACATTTACATCGATAACTCGAAACAAATTACACCATTAGATAGGAAATTGAATGGCGAACAGGTTAGGTTTGGTTCGGTTTGGTTGGCTGACCTTTTTTTTTTTTTTTTTTTAGCCACCGTTACATACAAAATTACATCGTTAGATAGAAAATTGAACGGCGAATCTAAAACTATATCAATATTGAAGATTGGTTCACATTTGACTGACATATGAGCATTTATAATGTTGGAACGTTTACATCGATTACTCAAAAACTAGTCAATTTATTTAAAAAAAATTACATCGTTACATACAAAATTACACCGTTAGATAGAAAATTGAACGGCGAATCTAAAACTATATCAATATTGAAGATTGGTTAACATTTGACTGAGATATGAGCGTTTATAGTGCTGGAACGTTTACATCGATTTCTCAAAAACTAGTCGATTTATTTTAAAAAAATTACACCGTTAGATAGAAAATTGAACGGCGAATCTAAAACTATATCAATATTGAAGATTGGTTAACATTTGACTGAGATATGAGCGTTTATAGTGCTGGAACGTTTACATCGATAACTCTTTAACTAGAAGCTCGATTTGAAAAATAATGACACCATTAGATAGAGAATTGAAAGGCGATTCTAAAAATGTATGAATTTCGAAGATTGGTTAACATTTGACTGAGATATGAGCGTTTATAATGTTGGAACGTTTACATCGATTACTCAAAAACTAGTCGATTTATTTAAAAAAAATTACATCGTTAGATAGAAAATTGAACGGCGAATTTAAAACTATATCAATATTGAAGATTGGTTAACATTTGACTGAGATATGAGCGTTTATAATGTTGGAACGTTTACATCGATTACTCAAAAACTAGTCGATTTATTTAAAAAAAATTACATCGTTAGATAGAAAATTGAACGGCGAATTTAAAACTATATCAATATTGAAGATTGGTTAACATTTGACTGAGATATGAGCGTTTATAATGTTGGAACGTTTACATCGATAACTCGAAACAAATTACACCATTAGATAGGAAATTGAATGGCGAACAGGTTAGGTTTGGTTCGGTTTGGTTGGCTGACCTTTTTTTTTTTTTTTTTTTAGCCACCGTTACATACAAAATTACATCGTTAGATAGAAAATTGAACGGCGAATCTAAAACTATATCAATATTGAAGATTGGTTAACATTTGACTGAGATATGAGCGTTTATAATGTTGGAACGTTTACATCGATAACTCGAAACAAATTACACCATTAGATAGGAAATTGAACGGTGAACAGGTTAGGTTTGTTTCGGTTTGGTTGGCTGACCTTTTTTTTTTTTTTTTTTTAGACACCGTTACATACAAAATTACATCGTTAGATAGAAAATTGAACGGCGAATTTAAAACTATATCAATATTGAAGATTGGTTAACATTTGACTGAGATATGAGCGTTTATAATGTTGGAACGTTTACATCGATAACTCGAAACAAATTACACCATTAGATAGGAAATTGAATGGCGAACAGGGTAGGTTAGTTTCGGTTTGGTTGGCTGACCTTTTTTTTTTTTTTTTTTTTAGACACCGTTACATACAAAATTACATCGTTAGATAGAAAATTGAACGGCGAATCTAAAACTATATCAATATTGAAGATTGGTTAACATTTGACTGAGATATGAGCGTTTATAATGTTGGAACGTTTACATCGATTACTCAAAAACTAGTCGATTTATTTAAAAAAAATTACATCGTTAGATAGAAAATTGAACGGCGAATCTAAAACTATATCAATATTGAAGATTGGTTAACATTTGACTGAGATATGGGCGTTTATAATGTTGGAACATTTACATCGATAACTCGAAACAAATTACACCATTAGATAGGAAATTGAACGGTGAACAGGTTAGGTTTGTTTCGGTTTGGTTGGCTGACCTTTTTTTTTTTTTTTTTTTAGACACCGTTACATACAAAATTACATCGTTAGATAGAAAATTGAACGGCAAATCTAAAACTATATCAATATTGAAGATTGGTTAACATTTGACTGAGATATGGGCGTTTATAATGTTGGAACATTTACATCGATAACTCGAAACAAATTACACCATTAGATAGGAAATTGAATGGCGAACAGGTTAGGTTTGTTTCGGTTTGGTTGGCTGACCTTTTTTTTTTTTTTTTTTTAGACACCGTTACATACAAAATTACATCGTTAGATAGAAAATTGAACGGCGAATCTAAAACTATATCAATATTGAAGATTGGTTAACATTTGACTGAGATATGAGCGTTTATAATGTTGGAACGTTTACATCGATTACTCAAAAACTAGTCGATTTATTTAAAAAAAATTACATCGTTAGATAGAAAATTGAACGGCGAATCTAAAACTATATCAATATTGAAGATTGGTTAACATTTGACTGAGATATGGGCGTTTATAATGTTGGAACATTTACATCGATAACTCGAAACAAATTACACCATTAGATAGGAAATTGAACGGTGAACAGGTTAGGTTTGTTTCGGTTTGGTTGGCTGACCTTTTTTTTTTTTTTTTTTTAGACACCGTTACATACAAAATTACATCGTTAGATAGAAAATTGAACGGCAAATCTAAAACTATATCAATATTGAAGATTGGTTAACATTTGACTGAGATATGGGCGTTTATAATGTTGGAACATTTACATCGATAACTCGAAACAAATTACACCATTAGATAGGAAATTGAATGGCGAACAGGTTAAGTTTGGTTCGGTTTGGTTGGCTGACCTTTTTTTTTTTTTTTTTTAGACATCGTTACATACAAAATTACACCGTTAGATAGAAAATTGAACGGCAAATCTAAAACTATATCAATATTGAAGATTGGTTAACATTTGACTGAGATATGAGCGTTTATAATGTCGGAACATTTACATCGATAACTCGAAACAAATTACACCATTAGATAGGAAATTGAATGGCGAACAGGGTAGGTTAGTTTCGGTTTGGTTGGCTGACCTTTTTTTTTTTTTTTTTTTTAGACACCGTTACATACAAAATTACATCGTTAGATAGAAAATTGAACGGCGAATCTAAAACTATATCAATATTGAAGATTGGTTAACATTTGACTGAGATATGAGCGTTTATAATGTTGGAACGTTTACATCGATTACTCAAAAACTAGTCGATTTATTTAAAAAAAATTACATCGTTAGATAGAAAATTGAACGGCGAATCTAAAACTATATCAATATTGAAGATTGGTTAACATTTGACTGAGATATGGGCGTTTATAATGTTGGAACATTTACATCGATAACTCGAAACAAATTACACCATTAGATAGGAAATTGAACGGTGAACAGGTTAGGTTTGTTTCGGTTTGGTTGGCTGACCTTTTTTTTTTTTTTTTTTTAGACACCGTTACATACAAAATTACATCGTTAGATAGAAAATTGAACGGCAAATCTAAAACTATATCAATATTGAAGATTGGTTAACATTTGACTGAGATATGGGCGTTTATAATGTTGGAACATTTACATCGATAACTCGAAACAAATTACACCATTAGATAGGAAATTGAATGGCGAACAGGTTAAGTTTGGTTCGGTTTGGTTGGCTGACCTTTTTTTTTTTTTTTTTTTAGACATCGTTACATACAAAATTACACCGTTAGATAGAAAATTGAACGGCAAATCTAAAACTATATCAATATTGAAGATTGGTTAACATTTGACTGAGATATGAGCGTTTATAATGTCGGAACATTTACATCGATAACTCGAAACAAATTACACCATTAGATAGGAAATTGAATGGCGAACAGGGTAGGTTAGTTTCGGTTTGGTTGGCTGACCTTTTTTTTTTTTTTTTTTTAGACACCGTTACATACAAAATTACATCGTTAGATAGAAAATTGAACGGCGAATCTAAAACTATATCAATATTGAAGATTGGTTAACATTTGACTGAGATATGAGCGTTTATAATGTCGGAACATTTACATCGATAACTCGAAACAAATTACACCATTAGATAGGAAATTGAATGGCGAACAGGTTAGGTTTGGTTCGGTTTGGTTGGCTGACCTTTTTTTTTTTTTTTTTTTAGCCACCGTTACATACAAAATTACATCGTTAGATAGAAAATTGAACGGCGAATCTAAAACTATATCAATATTGAAGATTGGTTCACATTTGACTGACATATGAGCATTTATAATGTTGGAACGTTTACATCGATTACTCAAAAACTAGTCAATTTATTTAAAAAAAATTACATCGTTACATACAAAATTACACCGTTAGATAGAAAATTGAACGGCGAATCTAAAACTATATCAATATTGAAGATTGGTTCACATTTGACTGACATATGAGCATTTATAATGTTGGAACGTTTACATCGATTACTCAAAAACTAGTCGATTTATTTAAAAAAAATTACATCGTTAGATAGAAAATTGAACGGCGAATCTAAAACTATATCAATATTGAAGATTGGTTAACATTTGACTGAGATATGGGCGTTTATAATGTTGGAACATTTACATCGATAACTCGAAACAAATTACACCATTAGATAGGAAATTGAACGGTGAACAGGTTAGGTTTGTTTCGGTTTGGTTGGCTGACCTTTTTTTTTTTTTTTTTTTAGACACCGTTACATACAAAATTACATCGTTAGATAGAAAATTGAACGGCAAATCTAAAACTATATCAATATTGAAGATTGGTTAACATTTGACTGAGATATGGGCGTTTATAATGTTGGAACATTTACATCGATAACTCGAAACAAATTACACCATTAGATAGGAAATTGAATGGCGAACAGGTTAGGTTTGTTTCGGTTTGGTTGGCTGACCTTTTTTTTTTTTTTTTTTTAGACACCGTTACATACAAAATTACATCGTTAGATAGAAAATTGAACGGCGAATCTAAAACTATATCAATATTGAAGATTGGTTAACATTTGACTGAGATATGAGCGTTTATAATGTTGGAACGTTTACATCGATTACTCAAAAACTAGTCGATTTATTTAAAAAAAATTACATCGTTAGATAGAAAATTGAACGGCGAATCTAAAACTATATCAATATTGAAGATTGGTTAACATTTGACTGAGATATGGGCGTTTATAATGTTGGAACATTTACATCGATAACTCGAAACAAATTACACCATTAGATAGGAAATTGAACGGTGAACAGGTTAGGTTTGTTTCGGTTTGGTTGGCTGACCTTTTTTTTTTTTTTTTTTTAGACACCGTTACATACAAAATTACATCGTTAGATAGAAAATTGAACGGCAAATCTAAAACTATATCAATATTGAAGATTGGTTAACATTTGACTGAGATATGGGCGTTTATAATGTTGGAACATTTACATCGATAACTCGAAACAAATTACACCATTAGATAGGAAATTGAATGGCGAACAGGTTAAGTTTGGTTCGGTTTGGTTGGCTGACCTTTTTTTTTTTTTTTTTTAGACATCGTTACATACAAAATTACACCGTTAGATAGAAAATTGAACGGCAAATCTAAAACTATATCAATATTGAAGATTGGTTAACATTTGACTGAGATATGAGCGTTTATAATGTCGGAACATTTACATCGATAACTCGAAACAAATTACACCATTAGATAGGAAATTGAATGGCGAACAGGGTAGGTTAGTTTCGGTTTGGTTGGCTGACCTTTTTTTTTTTTTTTTTTTAGACACCGTTACATACAAAATTACATCGTTAGATAGAAAATTGAACGGCGAATCTAAAACTATATCAATATTGAAGATTGGTTAACATTTGACTGAGATATGAGCGTTTATAATGTTGGAACGTTTACATCGATTACTCAAAAACTAGTCGATTTATTTAAAAAAAATTACATCGTTAGATAGAAAATTGAACGGCGAATCTAAAACTATATCAATATTGAAGATTGGTTAACATTTGACTGAGATATGGGCGTTTATAATGTTGGAACATTTACATCGATAACTCGAAACAAATTACACCATTAGATAGGAAATTGAACGGTGAACAGGTTAGGTTTGTTTCGGTTTGGTTGGCTGACCTTTTTTTTTTTTTTTTTTTAGACACCGTTACATACAAAATTACATCGTTAGATAGAAAATTGAACGGCAAATCTAAAACTATATCAATATTGAAGATTGGTTAACATTTGACTGAGATATGGGCGTTTATAATGTTGGAACATTTACATCGATAACTCGAAACAAATTACACCATTAGATAGGAAATTGAATGGCGAACAGGTTAAGTTTGGTTCGGTTTGGTTGGCTGACCTTTTTTTTTTTTTTTTTTAGACATCGTTACATACAAAATTACACCGTTAGATAGAAAATTGAACGGCAAATCTAAAACTATATCAATATTGAAGATTGGTTAACATTTGACTGAGATATGAGCGTTTATAATGTCGGAACATTTACATCGATAACTCGAAACAAATTACACCATTAGATAGGAAATTGAATGGCGAACAGGGTAGGTTAGTTTCGGTTTGGTTGGCTGACCTTTTTTTTTTTTTTTTTTTAGACACCGTTACATACAAAATTACATCGTTAGATAGAAAATTGAACGGCGAATCTAAAACTATATCAATATTGAAGATTGGTTAACATTTGACTGAGATATGAGCGTTTATAATGTCGGAACATTTACATCGATAACTCGAAACAAATTACACCATTAGATAGGAAATTGAATGGCGAACAGGTTAGGTTTGGTTCGGTTTGGTTGGCTGACCTTTTTTTTTTTTTTTTTTTAGCCACCGTTACATACAAAATTACATCGTTAGATAGAAAATTGAACGGCGAATCTAAAACTATATCAATATTGAAGATTGGTTCACATTTGACTGACATATGAGCATTTATAATGTTGGAACGTTTACATCGATTACTCAAAAACTAGTCAATTTATTTAAAAAAAATTACATCGTTACATACAAAATTACACCGTTAGATAGAAAATTGAACGGCGAATCTAAAACTATATCAATATTGAAGATTGGTTAACATTTGACTGAGATATGAGCGTTTATAGTGCTGGAACGTTTACATCGATTTCTCAAAAACTAGTCGATTTATTTTAAAAAAATTACACCGTTAGATAGAAAATTGAACGGCGAATCTAAAACTATATCAATATTGAAGATTGGTTAACATTTGACTGAGATATGAGCGTTTATAGTGCTGGAACGTTTACATCGATAACTCTTTAACTAGAAGCTCGATTTGAAAAATAATGACACCATTAGATAGAGAATTGAAAGGCGATTCTAAAAATGTATGAATTTCGAAGATTGGTTAACATTTGACTGAGATATGAGCGTTTATAATGTTGGAACGTTTACATCGATTACTCAAAAACTAGTCGATTTATTTCAAAAAAATTACATCGTTAGATAGAAAATTGAACGGCGAATTTAAAACTATATCAATATTGAAGATTGGTTAACATTTGACTGAGATATGAGCGTTTATAGTGCTGGAACGTTTACATCGATTTCTCAAAAACTAGTCGATTTATTTTAAAAAAATTACACCGTTAGATAGAAAATTGAACGGCGAATCTAAAACTATATCAATATTGAAGATTGGTTCACATTTGACTGAGATATGAGCGTTTATAATGTTGGAACGTTTACATCGATTACTCAAAAACTAGTCGATTTATTTCAAAAAAATTACATCGTTAGATAGAAAATTGAACGGCGAATTTAAAACTATATCAATATTGAAGATTGGTTAACATTTGACTGAGATATGAGCGTTTATAGTGCTGGAACGTTTACATCGATTTCTCAAAAACTAGTCGATTTATTTTAAAAAAATTACACCGTTAGATAGAAAATTGAACGGCGAATCTAAAACTATATCAATATTGAAGATTGGTTCACATTTGACTGACATATGAGCATTTATAATGTTGGAACGTTTACATCGATTTCTCAAAAACTAGTTGATTTATTTAAAAAAAATTACATCGTTAGATAAAAAATTGAACGGCGAATTTAAAACTATATCAATATTGAAGATTGGTTAACATTTGACTGAGATATGAGCGTTTATAATGTTGGAACGTTTACATCGATTACTCAAAAACTAGTCGATTTATTTAAAAAAAATTACATCGTTAGATAGAAAATTGAACGGCGAATTTAAAACTATATCAATATTGAAGATTGGTTAACATTTGACTGAGATATGAGCGTTTATAATGTTGGAACGTTTACATCGATTACTCAAAAACTAGTCAATTTATTTAAAAAAAATTACATCGTTAGATAGAAAATTGAACGGCGAATTTAAAACTATATCAATATTGAAGATTGGTTCACATTTGACTGACATATGAGCATTTATAATGTTGGAACGTTTACATCGATTTCTCAAAAACTAGTTGATTTATTTAAAAAAAATTACATCGTTAGATAAAAAATTGAACGGCGAATTTAAAACTATATCAATATTGAAGATTGGTTAACATTTGACTGAGATATGAGCGTTTATAATGTTGGAACGTTTACATCGATTACTCAAAAACTAGTCGATTTATTTAAAAAAAATTACATCGTTAGATAGAAAATTGAACGGCGAATTTAAAACTATATCAATATTGAAGATTGGTTAACATTTGACTGAGATATGAGCGTTTATAATGTTGGAACGTTTACATCGATTACTCAAAAACTAGTCAATTTATTTAAAAAAAATTACATCGTTACATACAAAATTACACCGTTAGATAGAAAATTGAACGGCGAATCTAAAACTATATCAATATTGAAGATTGGTTCACATTTGACTGACATATGAGCATTTATAATGTTGGAACGTTTACATCGATTTCTCAAAAACTAGTTGATTTATTTAAAAAAAATTACATCGTTAGATAAAAAATTGAACGGCGAATTTAAAACTATATCAATATTGAAGATTGGTTAACATTTGACTGAGATATGAGCGTTTATAATGTTGGAACGTTTACATCGATTACTCAAAAACTAGTCGATTTATTTAAAAAAAATTACATCGTTAGATAGAAAATTGAACGGCGAATTTAAAACTATATCAATATTGAAGATTGGTTAACATTTGACTGAGATATGAGCGTTTATAGTGCTGGAACGTTTACATCGATAACTCTTTAACTAGAAGTTGGTTAACATTTGACTGAGATATGAGCGTTTATAATGTTGGAACGTTTACATCGATTACTCAAAAACTAGTCGATTTATTTCAAAAAAATTACATCGTTAGATAGAAAATTGAACGGCGAATTTAAAACTATATCAATATTGAAGATTGGTTAACATTTGACTGAGATATGAGCGTTTATAGTGCTGGAACGTTTACATCGATTTCTCAAAAACTAGTCGATTTATTTTAAAAAAATTACACCGTTAGATAGAAAATTGAACGGCGAATCTAAAACTATATCAATATTGAAGATTGGTTAACATTTGACTGAGATATGAGCGTTTATAATGTTGGAACGTTTACATCGATAACTCGAAACAAATTACACCATTAGATAGGAAATTGAATGGCGAACAGGTTAGGTTTGGTTCGGTTTGGTTGGCTGACCTTTTTTTTTTTTTTTTTTTAGCCACCGTTACATACAAAATTACATCGTTAGATAGAAAATTGAACGGCGAATCTAAAACTATATCAATATTGAAGATTGGTTCACATTTGACTGACATATGAGCATTTATAATGTTGGAACGTTTACATCGATTACTCAAAAACTAGTCAATTTATTTAAAAAAAATTACATCGTTACATACAAAATTACACCGTTAGATAGAAAATTGAACGGCGAATCTAAAACTATATCAATATTGAAGATTGGTTAACATTTGACTGAGATATGAGCGTTTATAGTGCTGGAACGTTTACATCGATTTCTCAAAAACTAGTCGATTTATTTTAAAAAAATTACACCGTTAGATAGAAAATTGAACGGCGAATCTAAAACTATATCAATATTGAAGATTGGTTAACATTTGACTGAGATATGAGCGTTTATAGTGCTGGAACGTTTACATCGATTTCTCAAAAACTAGTCGATTTATTTTAAAAAAATTACACCGTTAGATAGAAAATTGAACGGCGAATCTAAAACTATATCAATATTGAAGATTGGTTAACATTTGACTGAGATATGAGCGTTTATAATGTTGGAACGTTTACATCGATAACTCGAAACAAATTACACCATTAGATAGGAAATTGAATGGCGAACAGGTTAGGTTTGGTTCGGTTTGGTTGGCTGACCTTTTTTTTTTTTTTTTTTTAGCCACCGTTACATACAAAATTACATCGTTAGATAGAAAATTGAACGGCGAATCTAAAACTATATCAATATTGAAGATTGGTTCACATTTGACTGACATATGAGCATTTATAATGTTGGAACGTTTACATCGATTTCTCAAAAACTAGTTGATTTATTTAAAAAAAATTACATCGTTAGATAAAAAATTGAACGGCGAATTTAAAACTATATCAATATTGAAGATTGGTTAACATTTGACTGAGATATGAGCGTTTATAATGTTGGAACGTTTACATCGATTACTCAAAAACTAGTCGATTTATTTAAAAAAAATTACATCGTTAGATAGAAAATTGAACGGCGAATTTAAAACTATATCAATATTGAAGATTGGTTAACATTTGACTGAGATATGAGCGTTTATAATGTTGGAACGTTTACATCGATTACTCAAAAACTAGTCAATTTATTTAAAAAAAATTACATCGTTACATACAAAATTACACCGTTAGATAGAAAATTGAACGGCGAATCTAAAACTATATCAATATTGAAGATTGGTTAACATTTGACTGAGATATGAGCGTTTATAGTGCTGGAACGTTTACATCGATTTCTCAAAAACTAGTCGATTTATTTTAAAAAAATTACACCGTTAGATAGAAAATTGAACGGCGAATCTAAAACTATATCAATATTGAAGATTGGTTAACATTTGACTGAGATATGAGCGTTTATAGTGCTGGAACGTTTACATCGATTTCTCAAAAACTAGTCGATTTATTTTAAAAAAATTACACCGTTAGATAGAAAATTGAACGGCGAATCTAAAACTATATCAATATTGAAGATTGGTTAACATTTGACTGAGATATGAGCGTTTATAATGTTGGAACGTTTACATCGATAACTCGAAACAAATTACACCATTAGATAGGAAATTGAATGGCGAACAGGTTAGGTTTGGTTCGGTTTGGTTGGCTGACCTTTTTTTTTTTTTTTTTTTAGCCACCGTTACATACAAAATTACATCGTTAGATAGAAAATTGAACGGCGAATCTAAAACTATATCAATATTGAAGATTGGTTCACATTTGACTGACATATGAGCATTTATAATGTTGGAACGTTTACATCGATTTCTCAAAAACTAGTTGATTTATTTAAAAAAAATTACATCGTTAGATAAAAAATTGAACGGCGAATTTAAAACTATATCAATATTGAAGATTGGTTAACATTTGACTGAGATATGAGCGTTTATAATGTTGGAACGTTTACATCGATTACTCAAAAACTAGTCGATTTATTTAAAAAAAATTACATCGTTAGATAGAAAATTGAACGGCGAATTTAAAACTATATCAATATTGAAGATTGGTTAACATTTGACTGAGATATGAGCGTTTATAATGTTGGAACGTTTACATCGATTACTCAAAAACTAGTCGATTTATTTCAAAAAAATTACATCGTTAGATAGAAAATTGAACGGCGAATTTAAAACTATATCAATATTGAAGATTGGTTAACATTTGACTGAGATATGAGCGTTTATAGTGCTGGAACGTTTACATCGATTTCTCAAAAACTAGTCGATTTATTTTAAAAAAATTACACCGTTAGATAGAAAATTGAACGGCGAATCTAAAACTATATCAATATTGAAGATTGGTTCACATTTGACTGAGATATGAGCGTTTATAATGTTGGAACGTTTACATCGATTACTCAAA